>NC_045561.1:74635195-74937127 GCF_009819795.1 Aythya fuligula | reverse complement strand
TTCTACAGCCATGTGCCTAGTGAGCATAATCTGAGCAAAGACGAGTTACATCTGTTATGTCCAGTATGCTAATGCCTCCACGAAGTGCATGACAGTAGAGAATCTGAGCTATCTGTGGTGTTTCCAGCTTACAGATCTATAAATTGTAAAATGTGGGTCAGCCCTTTCAACCAACTTTACCACTGACAGTGAGATAAGCTATGTAACATGAGCACAGGTTTTTATGGGAAATTTATGCAGGACAGCTCAGATGAATTAGGTTCTTTTGGACGTTCACACAATTGGGGTTGCAAAAAAAAAAAAAAAAAGTTGCAAGCAATTGGCTGAACGCTTCTAGTGAGAAGCTCCCAAAAAACAGTCAAAATGTGACTGCACAAAGCTGACCCTGCTGGACAGATGGTGAAGGAAGAGGAATGGCATGAAGCAAGTACTGGAACATAGCAGTGCTGCTTGGACATATGCACTCACCTGCTAAAACCATACCTGCAGTACCTGCATAGGAGGAGGGTGCTTATCCACCTCGTAAGCAGTAACACGAAGCTTACACAAGAACCAAGGACACATTGCAGAAGCCTGTGAGTCACTATGATTTATAGGCTCATCATGAGATCTCTGTCAATCCCCAAGCAAAAACTGTGGCCACAAGCCCACACTATTAGGAGGGCTTCAAACAGCCTTTTATTTAGCTTTCCACTCTCCATTTTTCTCTCTAGTTATCTAGGTTTTCATGGAAAACCATAGAGAGCCTTCCCATGTTCTTACAGAATGGATCAATTGATCACTGTGCTCTTACCATTTTGCATGTTCATGCAATAATATGCACATATCCTCAGTAATTCCAGCCTGGCAATATTCACGATTTGCATAAAAGATCTATGCTATTCTCTTAAGTGAGCTACAAGACAGCTCCAATGGGATGATTTAGGCCTGTTTATAGGGTTAATAATAATTTGCTTTGGTTTAGGGATGTAGATTTAGCTTTGTTTGCTAGACAGGGATAAATAACAAGCCATTCTTAGTTCAGTGACATATTCTGTTGTGACAGTAACGAATACAGAGCTCTCCTGACAACCTCTGCTTCTATTTTTTGGTCTTTCCTTACACCTTGCTCTGATTAACATAGATGAAGAGGAATACATAATATTTTTGCATAAAAACACACAAGTCCTCCTCTAAGAGATGATAAGTTACTTTAGATAGAGTGGGTCAGTATAGTTCGCTTACATTACAGCCATGATATTATATGATTAGATATCTCACCTTTACATTTGTTTCCATGCCCATTACAGGTAGCTTCCTGGAAAAATAGCTTGAAACAAGCAAACAAACAAATAAAACCCTCAAAAATATTGGTCTGAGAAAACATAACCTCAAAAGCAAGCAAGATTTACATAAACATGTACTTCAAAACTATAAGCACGTTGATTTATGCACTAGAACTTACACACCACACAAACAATAGCACACACATATTCTCCTGTATGTTAGTTTAGGCAAGATATTGAACTACATAGGCTCATCCATCTACTACCAAATTCTGAACTTCTTAAATGTGTAAGATCCATAACACCTATTCAGGTCTGCTACACATCTTTATAAGATTCCTTTTTCAAAATAAATTATTGCATTTATATCTGGTTATCAGGTTATATATCTTGCAAATAGGAAAGGCTGAAACAATCTTCCTGGGATCTGGACCCCTGCATCAATTTCACCAGTCAAAAAGCTGTAACATTTGCTTAAATGAAATTAACATTTTTTAAAATGAAAATTAATGGTATCTCCAGTGAGGAGAAAATGTAAAAATGTTTTCAGTTGAATTCTAGTCTATTTTTTTTAGAAGTTTAAGGTTTTATTTTGATTTTTAGTTAGTTTATTTTTCATGTTTTTATTATTTATATATTTTTTAAAGATTTCATAGCAGGTCAGGAGCAGCAATGTGGACTGAGGGACTCATGGTCTAATACTAGTGATATACAATCTATCAATATAATAGTTGAAATACTGATTTTTATTTCATGATCACTATTTTTTATTATCATAGAAACACTGACTTCAAAAAGAAGATAAGAAGCCCTTAAGAGGTATGAAAATATGCTAAAATTGAATAAAATGTTGCTGCAACTAATCAATAGTCAGTATGTATGGAGTATATTCTGTGATGAGACTTTACATTCTCAGCTCTTGCTACAAACCTTCTGCTTTATAGTGTGCAGTCCTCTGTGAGAGGAAGGGGTTGCAGTGGATGGCTAGTGATGCTAGCCGTTCACATTATTTTTTATCATTCTTACTCTGTGATACCATAGAGATCTTCACCTACTACACATATAGCTTCAGGTAAAGAATTAAGACTAGCTGTTGGAAAGAGCCCTATTTTGAAACAAGGTCTGACACCAACAGGCCTTTAACAGCTCTTGCAATTGGAGTATTTTGTGACTTGGAAACACACACGCAGATGTCTCCCAGTGTTGGTTTGATTTGCACTCTGGAAAATCCCAGCACTTGAATGCCCTCTTTTTTCCATTTCCATTGCATATTACATATTTACATTCACTTTACAAGTGCTGGTGTAGCCCAGAAGAAGTGAAGGAGTGAGGTGACAAAACACACAGCATCCCTTCCTCCTCTGGGGCTCTTTCAGCTCCCCTCTGCGTCTCTCTTTTCTCCCCTCACTGCTGTGCAGATGATCCTCTCTCTACTGACACTTGAAAACAATCCAGGGCCCTTTCAAAAAGTCAACTAAAAAATAAAGTTTTACAGCCAGTGGCGGTCAAATGACTCAGCCACTGGCAATATAGTTAGCATCCAGAGCACCACAAAAGCTTCTGCTAACTCTGTGACCCCTACCTTCCTCACCCATGCTGCTGCTGCTCTTGAAAGCCAGAGGAAGACACCGAGACCTAGCAATAAAGCAATAAATGCAACTGTAGGAATCAGGACTTTGTTATGTCATTTTAAGGGTACTTTCACACCTACATGTACTTATACTCACCCTGACAGAGTGTATCAGTAGGTGCTTAAAATTCAAGATGTGGACAGGCAACACTTCTCCTAGCAACTGAAATGATTTTCTCCCAGCTGACTTCAGATGGGATGATATGTTGCTGTTTATTACTCTGGCATAAACTCACAGACACTCCCTTGGATTAGAATAATTAGGAGACATTTCTTCTCAGAAAGAGTGGTCAGGCATTGGAACGGGTTGCCCAGGGAAGTGGTCAGGTCATGGTCCCTGGGGGTGTTCAAGGAAATCACAGAATCATAGACTATCCTGGGTTGGAAGGGACCCACAACAATCATCGAGTCCAACTCCTGTCTTCACACAGGTCTACCCAAAATTTCAGACCATATGACTAAGTGCACAGTCCAAACACTTCTTGAATTCTGACAGGCTTGGTGCCTTGACTATGTCCCTGGGGAGCCTGTTCCAGTGTGCGACCACCTTCTCAGTGAAGAACCTTTTCCGGATATCCAGCCTGAACCTCCCCTGTTGCAGCTTGACACCATTCCCTCGGGTCCTATTGCTGGTCACTAAAGAGAATAGGTCAGCGCCTGCCTCTCCACTCCCCCTCACCAGGAAGCTGTAGACCTTGATGAGGTCTCCCCTCAGCCTCCTCTTTTCCAGGCTGAACAGGCCAAGTGACCTCAGCCGTTCCTCTTACGTCTTCCCCTCTAGGCCCTTCACCATCTTTGTAGCCAAAGAAAGGTTGGGCCTGGTGCGCAGGGACATGGTTTAGTAGGTGACATTGGTAGTAGGGTGGTGGTTGGACCAGATGATTTCAAAGGTCTTTTTCAACCTTAATGTCTCTATGATTCTATGATTTAAACTTTATCTATCCTTTTGAGAGAAGGATTGGACAAGAACTTTTGGACAAACTCTATTGCAAGCCTGCCTCTCCCTTGTTTGTAGAAGAGAAAATGTGAATTGAAAAAGAAGCTGTAGGGCTGGTGAACTGCAGCTGGGACTGGAGCCAGGAGAATCAAGGCAGGGAAGAGGCTCCTGCATAACCACAGGGTACTCATACATTAATCCAAAATGCCTTCCTTATTTTTATTCTTCACATTTCTACTTCTGTGAAAGACAGAGGGTTTTCCTTCTTCTTTAACCACCGTTTCATGCTGTAACATGAAAACCTAGAAAAGTGTGGTTTCACACGTATTTTAGATACGAGTGAAAGGAGGTGAAGGATAACACCTCTGATTTGAGAGGTGACTGGAGTGCTAGATATTCAGAGAGACTCAACTACATTTCAAATACTGCAACACATTAATACCACGATATTTTGATAGCCACCTCTAACAAGCACTGTGTCTTCCCCATATTAGATGACCCCAAGGTTTCACATCTAAGCACTGCTGCTTTGCAGTCATGTTTTCCTTGAGGCCAATCTGGACATAAGGAAAATGAACAGGCGGGAGCCCCAGTTCCCAGGCTTATGGTCTAAAAAGTAAAAATTGCTCGTTGTATGGGTCTGATCACATGGCAATGAAACCCTGATTGGAAAAATGCATGCAATCAAACCTCCTGCCAGGTGAATTTCTCAGGTCATCTGTCTTAGAAATATTTGAATAAACACACTCCAGTTTTTCCTTTGCCTTGGTTTAGCATCTCCTCACACAAGAGCTGTCCCTGTGGAAATCTGTCCCTCCAGGATTTCCAGCAGTGGCTGCCTGAAAAAGCCATCAGCCTGAAGCCTTTCCATGTCTAGGGATTGAAAAGCTTTTTTGCTGTTTCTTGGAATAGGTGTATATACTCTTGGAATACAATATTGTCAGCCCAGTGCTTGCTCTGACAAGGGTTTGATCTGGATGTCTCCTGCTCTTCCTCACCCCAAGGTCCACTGCTGCCTGCTGAAGCTGCTAGACCACCTGGCCTGTAAGTAGCCTCTTGTGTCTACTCTCCCATCCATCTCTTCCCTGGTTTTATTACTGAAACCTCAGAAAATGCTCTCTTCTCATATGCATACTTAATTCCTCCCTCTTAGACCCACAAGGCAGATGACTAAGGGGGGATACTGGCATCCCCTCTCACCCACCTGCATGTCTGTCACTCCAACAGAAGACAGAGAATGACAAAGCCAACAAGTGCCTTCCCAAATATTGCTATGCTTACTTTATATTTTTACATTTAACTTAACTCTTTGACCATCAGCATGGGCATCAAGGTGCAATTCAGCTGAACTGCTGGCATTTATATACAAGCTGCCAGTATGGCTTGGCCAGTCTTTAGGGAGGGACAAGTCAGCCCTAACCATAAGTCATATTTAAGGAAGGAAAAGATTGTGATGATTTTGTTGGTTTTCCTTAAAAATATCTTTCAAAAACCACAATAATATAGCTCTAAAAATCCTTTGTATTTCAAATTCTCACTAACTATATAACTGAGTCAGAGCATTAGCCAAAGAACAGCCAAAGGCTGAGATGTTCATCTTCTCTGCTATGTTTGTTTACCTGCACTGGGGCTTAACACTGGATAATATAGGCTAATTCAACAACACTTCCTTTGATATGGTAAAGGCCTGTCTTTAAAGACATTCCACATCCTCTTTTTTTGCCCACCTATTGCCTGGAGGTATTGAAATGGCATGTAAATGGGGTGCTTAGGGACATGGTTTAGTGGTAGACCTGGCAGTGCTAGGTTAATGGTTGGATTTGATGATTTTTAAGGTCTTTTCCAACCTAAATGATTCTATGAGTCTAAGAGATTTCCAGTGTTTGGTCTATTAGACAGGCAAATGGCACTTGGGCCAGAGAACATCCCAGGTCATGTTTTCCCACTGGGATTCACAGCCATGCACAGTCCTGTCTAGCAGCATGGTGTGACACATAGGTCCCCTCTGAAAAACATTTATCCAAAACCTTAGGAACTCTTGTGATTTGCTCCTTATTTACCAGCTGCCTACATCAGGCAGATGGGCTCATGTTGTTCATGGCTACTTAAGGCAGTTGTTTAGCATCTGTAAATTAATTCAGTAGAAATGGATAACATTGTTTTGGACTTAAGGCTGACATTCACCTCTCCTGTTGCGATAAAGAACATAGTAACTGTGTAGAAGACAGTTAACAGCCTCTCTTTACGTTTTATGGAAAACAAACTTATTTTAAGATAAGTGTGATATAAAAACCTTTCAATAAAATGCACATCAGAATATGTAAAGAGGATTGAATGAAAAGCAATAGAACATTTATCTAGTTATATCTTTAAAATTAAAGTGCTAGCTTTACTGAATAAATACATACAGAATATACAGAAACACTGAGCCTGGGCAGGAGTGTTAATTATTTTTACTGTTATTAGTCTGCAGTGCCATTTGTATGACCAAGGAGTAACTTCTGGCCGTCTGCAGAGCATCATACTAATTCATCTTACTTTTATGACCATGGCAATGTCACTGACATCTGCTGTGTTCCTTTCAAGAACGTGAGCCCTAGTAAATAGTAGCATTGGGAACAAGTGGAGCAGAGGTGCCAGGAGTGGGATTCAATGGGGTGGGTGGCCATGAAGAGAAGTGTACAATCAGTCACGTATGCAGGTAACACAAGAAGACCAATATTTTCAAGCATCAGCACTATTTTACCTGTGAATGAATGGAAGAGAAAGACTAATTGGAGCATATGCAAGCAACCATGACAGGTATCATCTCCATACTACAACTTTTTCCACTTAAGACATATTTTGCAATGCAGCTAAGTATTTCTTTACTGTGTATTTTCCCAGTGCCCTTAGCATCATTAAGAGGAATGCCAAGACTAATGGCAGTTCTGCCTCTGCAAAAAACACACTGAAAATTCACCCAAGCAGCAATGGGTCTTTATGCAGTGAGTCCATGCACTGAAGTGTTCAGCACAGGGAGATGTAGCCTGCAGCAGTAAAAGCACACACTCTTTTTCAGTATGCGATGTGCAGGACTGTAAGAGTATGTATTAACAGCAAGTTGTGGTAACTTCCCATTTATTTGCTACTCTTGCTCCCCTTTCCCTGAGATGCTGTGATGCAGGCTATGCCACACACTGGGCAGTAGAGACTTTTTGCTGGAGCCTGGCAGACTAACTCAGGGCAACAATCAAGAAATGACCTTTTTCTATTATACAGCTGGTAATGTGTCCTGGATTAAAACACATAGCAGGCAATAACATGTATGCTGTTGTACACGGATAAACATGGAGGCACATAGTCACACCCTATCTGAAGAGTTGGTGTCCCTGCCCTGACATTCACACCACCGAGATGTATGGGAGGAAGCAGGTTTTGAGGCACCTTTACCTTTTTTCCCCTGTGGGTTTGTTTGAAGGAAGTAGGAAAGCGATCCCACATTGGCTCATTTTCTCCCTCATTCAGTTTTTTATTCTACGCTGTAGCTTGCCTGTGCTTGCCTTGTCTTTTACAAGCAAGAATTAAAAATCCATTTAGGTTATTTCACGTTTGGACTTAATGCTGAAAAGAAGGCAAGTAAATTGTATCTGGTAGGTCAAGGTTCCCATCCCCTACCCCCCAAAATCACCAACCCAAACGTCACTTGTCTGTGTGAGTTCTCACAGAAGGCAAACCTTATGTTACATTCCCAGTGTCCATGCATTTCTGTCGTTCCTAAATAGCTGGATCCCCAGAACTGCTGCTTGCCAGATTTTGGTTCTCTTCCAGCACTGAAAGGCAGAGGGTAGGAGATGTCCTGCTGCTACTCTCCTTTCATTTAGAAAATGCAGAGGCTGTCTGGCTGCCAACCTGTCAGTGCAAATAAGTCCCCTCTGCAGACCTTATCAGATGAATCTCAATGCAAAAACTTTTTACATATGAATTGCTTCCCAAGGAATGCCTGACTCCTTTCAGAACAAATAAGGAAAGGAACAAAATAAAGGAAATGAAAAAGTAAAAGACCTGCACTGAAAGGTCACTTCAAAGGAACAAAAGTCCACACAGCTTTTTTTTCCTGTTTTCTTTCTTTCTTCACAGTTTGCCTTCCAGCATCTACATGCTGCTCACCTAACTGCAAAAGACTTAGTCACTGCAAGCCTCATCAGTGCACAATTAATTACACCTGGTAATCAGAACTGAAAGGCCAAAGGAACTAGAGTGCCCAGTAGATTGGTAATGGATCACAGAGCTCTCATCAGTGCCAGAAGTCTACTGACAGCTTAGGTGAGCAAAGACAAAATCAGCTAACAGCTACCAGATTTTTCGGCAGCATAGGCAGACTGACTAGCTGAAGGGTGAGTTTCTGTGCATAGGAGAGGCAGAGCTTATCTTGGAAAATCACCAGTGTTGCAAATGGTAGCCAGCACTGTTGATTACATTAAATCAATATTGTTAGTTACATTATTAAATATTAATCTGAGATATAAAAAACTGAGTGTTCTCCTGTCTCTGCCAAAGACATCTGGCATAATCTTATGCAAATCACTCAATTTCAGTTTGTCTCAAATTCCCATCTGTAACACTGAGATAATAATGCTTCCCATCTCCCACCTTCTGCAGGTCTGCCTCCCCAGGCAGGTTCCCTGGCTGCCTCTTTTGTTACGTATGTACAGCCTCCTGGGGGCTGGGACCTCTAGAGGCCACTGTAATGTTACAGATGAAGAGACATGGCAAGGAGATGTCACACAGCTTGCACAGAAACTGAAGAGTCTCACGTGCTCTTGCTGGTTGCAAAGGGGAACCAGCTTGGGCTAGAAGAGCAAAAGGAGTGATTGGAGTGTGTTAGATAAATTGTATGTCTTAAAATCAGCTGACACTGAAGAGCACTGTCCTCGGATGCTTAGAAGTGCTTTTGACACAGTCACTGAATTATTATCAGTTCTCTCTGAGAATTCATAGAGTGTAAGCGAAGGTAATTCAAGGAGGGGCAATACTGACACATCTGTCAAAAACAAACCATGTAGGACCAAGCTTATTTCTGTCTCAGGGAAAGAAGTGTTACGGGCAAGAAACAACAAATGTCACATAGATGTCAGCAAGGCTCCTGACAATATTACTGTGCCACTGCAGGTCTCTTCCAGCACCTGCGTTTGACAATACCTTGGTGGAGGTGCAGGAGAAGCAGAGGGAAAAACGTAGGAAATCCTAATTCCTGTTACAGCCAAAGCAATGCTCTCACACAGGTCAGCACACCCAGTTCCACTTTGTATTTCCTGACTTCTTTGTCAGTTCATTCCTTCCTCCTTCAGTAATTCATTACCTTGAAGAAATTTCCTAGAGCTCAAAGTATGAACTGGGATCATCTATGTTTGATGAATGCCATCCGCTTGCTCCAAGTAGGTATTCCAGGCACACAGTCCAGTAAAACCACCCTTACTACCAAGCCTTGGACTCAGGACACCATGTAGCAAGACTGGGCCATTAAATAATGAAGCTCAGCAGCCACAAAGCAAGTACCAGCACAGTCCCCACAATTACAGCTATGACTGTGTTACCCAGCGTTTGTCAAAATATGGGGATTCTGGTTAAGCATTAAGTGAACTTCATTTCGCTAAAGTGAAATGGGTGAGAACCAGTAGGTAATCCAGTACTTTGAAAAGGACTGATCCACCTGCCCCTGAGTACATGCATGAAATGAACAGGTAACACTGTTAGGTTTCATCACGTTGTTCGAGAAGTCAACCTGAAGTAATACTGGGCCATTACTGGGCCAACATTAGTGAAAGGACACATAAACGCTTCCTGTATGTAAGCAAAAAGGATTTTGAAAAGGGCTAAGAAAAGGTAAAAACCAAGATTGTTGTTAAGAGTGAGATAGAAACAAAGAAAGGAGAAACTTCAATAATAATCACTTGGAATAATGAATAGGAAAGACTGAAGTTAAATGTGTGCTGGAGTGCTCTCCTGAACTGGGGACAGGTATGTGTGAACGAACATAGATGATATGTGGGATTAAAACATGTGGGATGCCTAAACTCCTGGCTGGAGTTAAGCACATGCTTAAGTGGTTGCTGAATTGAGATGAGCTGATGAAACAGCATCCCAAGTCATAATAACCGAAGGACAGGGAAAAGTTAAGTCTAAGCAGTCATACAGAAATCATGTTCTTTATGCTCTTGACAGATTCCTGTACCATGTTCACTTTCATCCTCTGAAGTACAATTCAATGATAATAGAAAATAAAAAGCAGGACCACACTCTGCTCACGTTTGGCTCAGTGAAAAACACCTGCACGCCAGTCCTTCGGGTGCCAGTAATTTGGATCCCTTTTCCTGGCTGGGTGGTGAGCCAGGTGAAGTGATGGTGACCCAGCAGAAGGCCTCTGAGGAGGCAGTGCCAGCACTGGTTGCAGTGTGGCATGGTGTTGCTGAGCTATTTGACCATGCAACAGTACCACAGCACCCATCTTCAGGCTTAGACTTGGGACTTTCTTGTGTATCTCTGAAGTGTTTAATGGGTGTTGGGCGAATAATAACAGATATAAGTAATAACAGGAAATTGCTACTACTGAGTATGATGCTGTTGAGTTTCACAAATGATTGAAGTCTATCACCAAGTCCAACATGAAGCCAGATTTTACCATTATTAAAGCCTGAAACACAAAATGGAAGCTACTGTATAAAGAGCAACCAGGTTGACAGGTTACTGTTAAGGAACAAAGTCTTTTATTACTATGCAAAAAATCAACCACCCTTTAAGTTCAACAGCAGATGAATGTGATTTGTGTTCATCTAATTTGTTTTGTTTCTCTGACTGTATTGCCATTTGTATTTTTCTATTTGATCTTCATTCCCCTTTTAAGGCTGGCCTATTTCTTCTTGGTCATTTATGCTAATTTATTGAACTGTACTTTATTTGGGTAATAGTTTAATGAATTATTTGAAGGGCTAGTGACTGACATAGACCATGAGAGTGTAGGGAGATTAGCTTTCTATGGAAGTTGCATGCTCACACTGACCTACCCCATGTCAGGGAAACTGCCCAGCAGTAACACAACAATAATGCCTGAGGATGCTGAACATTATAGTTCTCTGGAATCTGTTCTCCAGGATTTTCTGATCTCATGGTGCATTTGTAGTCATAGATTATTAAGAATGCTGTGGAGAAAGGAAGCAAGAAAAGGGGCACTGTTGATGTGTTCCTGTTACCTTCTTACTATGGGCAGCCCCGTCCATTACAATAGATCTGAGGCTGAACAGAATTAAGCAAGCTGATGGCTGTAATACAATCACTGCCAGCTTGGCATCCACCGGGACTTCATAAATCCGTATGTAAGAGATCTAAATCATAAAAGAAAGATTAGTTTTCATTAAATCTATGCTAACATGGCAATTTCAATGGCTAATTATTTTCTAGCATGTTTGCCATAGGCATCACACAGAATTTATGTTATATTTTTCAGCCAAGAGTCTCACAAACACATATGGCAAGCTTTGTATGTGTTATTAGGTTATATCTGCAGGAAAGGATGGATAAGAACAAAGCTTTCATAAATAGCTATTGATGAGGGGTGCTAAAACACTCAAAAATAAGACTATGGGTTCTTGTAAGTCAGTGAATGAAAATTCTGGCCACCAATACCAGCAGCTGAAAAAAAGCCTAAGTATAGGACCTGAACTTTAGCTTTCACTGGAAAGTCTCAGCCATTAGATGACTCCATAGTCTGGCTGTTCCTAGTCCTCTCGGAGGGGCAATGAAATTCTCTTCTTTGGAGAGCTCCTATAAAGGAGGTGTGGGAGATGCAGGACTGGTATCTCACCCAGAGGAAAGTTATTAAGAATGAGAAATGTTGTGGTGTGCCTACACCGACGTGAAACTATGGTTCTTCCCACCTTGGGGAGAACACCTCTAACTGGGAAACAGTTGTGAGTCTGTCTTTGTAGGAAGGTGACTTTCAGTGCAAAGGCTGTGCTGTACAGACTCACCTGAGCTCATGGTTTGTTAAGAAATTCATTACTTGCTTTGGGAATATTTGGAAGAAAAAGGCCGTAAGAAAAGCAGTACCAAAACCATGCATTGACAAGCCTCAGTCCTGCAAACACACCTTTCTGGGATATGATGACAGCTGTGCAGAGGAGAAGGCATCTGTGTTCTTTTGGAAGGCATTGGCCACTGCTCTGGATCTCTTTCTCACAGCCAAGAGAGCAGCAGGCACCCTCACATCAGCACGACAGCTAGCAGCCAGCCTGATCCAGCCCCTATTTGCGAGCACACCTTCCCGCAGCTGCTCCATCTGCACTTGTTGGACTGCCTGCTTGGCTCTGCCCAGTGCAGCGCCAGGACTTGCTGCCCACCACCAGTGAGGTCCCCGAGTGCTGTGGTGGGAAAGCATCAGCTTGAAGGGACTTCACTGAAGTCAATGGGATTGCAACAGATGTACGTCAGAACCAGTCTTATTTCTACCACTCACTATATTTAGTAGATTGTATATTCTTTTCTGTATTGTTCTCAGTTTGCCTCATTCTTACCTGTAGGGGTAACTAGATGCACTTGCAAATGCTGGGACAGATTTTCAGCCAGCCCTTTAAGACATAAAGGGTTATTCCTGCCTAATAAAATCTTCCTTTCTCTATAGAAAAAGACAACCTTCAATCTGCTCCACTGACTCCAGGAGTAATCGTGACTTGGATATCAGCTGTTTTGCTGCTTTCTATCAAGACAAATAACAGAACCAAAGACCACTTTTGCAACTAAGGACTAATGCAATTTCCCCCCAGGTTCTGTTCTGTTCGGTGTAATGCTTCCTTACCAAGTATTAAAATTTTCAACAGATTGACTTCTTTTAGGGGTGTCTGCCAGCTAACCACTACCCAGATCAAACATCCCTTAACACAGCATCTGTATATTCTGTGTCAGCCTTTAATCAGTTCCCCAGTCCATAATGACAGCATATCATCAGTTCTTGCACCCAAGACCTCATAAGCAGCATCTGAAATTGGAGGAACCTTACCAAATACCCTATGTTAAGCATAAGAGCTGAGATTTAGAAAATGTTTTGCATTTTTCTCCTCCACCACCTCCTTGTTACCCCCACTCTGAAACGTGACGCAAAGCAATAGCCAAGCGGGTCTCCTGTGAGACTGCAGCCCTTAATTGGGAATGGGACTGCTTGCCTTCATGGCTGCTCTCTGGGGAGAGAAAGCCCCAATTCAACTCTCGCTTCTCCCTGAGTGAGCCACAAAGAAAATGGAGCCAGGCTAAACAACAATAGCTTCAATCAGCCACACACGCACTAAACAAAGGGATTTTTTTTCTTTTTTTCTTTTTCTTTTTTTTTTTTTCTGCACAGCCAGAAGAGGAGGGGTCTGATTGGCATTCAGGCTTTGCAGCATCTCACTGTGGGAGAGAGGTCTTCTGCAGTCATTACTCTCCTATGGTGCTTGTTATTGACAGCACTTTCCACTGACTCCGGCAGAGAATAAAAGTATCCCTCTCAGTAATATCATTCACTTCCCCCGATTGCTGTTCCCCCTTTCTGTACCTCATCCAGAGCACATGTGCAGCTGAGACAGAGTGATCATGGTGACCTCCTCTGAATACGCATAAATGCTAAGAATCTTCATTTTTGTTTTATTTATTTATTTTTGTTTGCTTTGCTGCCATGGCTCACTGACGCAATAGCTTGGCCAGCATTTTGCTTGTGAAAGAATGCAGTACTTTGCAACTGTTAGCCCACAGATGGTCAACTTCTGGTTCTGGCATCCAGACCTTGTATTTAGTGTCACACATAATTTAGAAAGCATATAGTTAAACCTGATGAGACACTGATGTTCAAATAATGTGCACCTGCTTTTATTTTCTTACAGTGGTTTGGGAGACGGTCAATGAGCTGAGCATGAAGTAGATGCAATTTAAGGGAAAAGAAGATTAATGCCACCAAATGATTTTTTAGAATTTAGTTCTCTAGTGCTTGGCAGTTGCACCCTTCATGACTGAAGTGTACTGGATGTAAACATAAAGATCAAGCTTTATTCCCACCATAGCCATGCAGATCCAACTCTGCCAAACTTCTGTAGGCTATGCAAATGAAAAGGGTGGATTCACCATCTCCATTCTTTACAAATCCTAATGGGATTTGCTCATATAAGAGCAAACACAATTAACTTCTGCTCATAATTTTTAGGCACAATGCTCACAATTTGCTTTTTGCCTTTTATCTTATGATCTTATTTTAAAGCATTTTCCTTACCCATGAAATGTTAAAGGCTCACTTTTTGCTTTTAACAGAAATTGACTGGTACATTATTTTGACTTTAGGATCAGAATTTTTCAAATTAAATGTGAGTCACAGAATGTTTGAGGTTGGACGGGACCTCTGGAGGTCACCAGGTCCAACACCCCTCCTCAAGCAGGGACACCTAGAGCAGGATGCCCAGGACCATATCCAGAAGGCTTTTGAATAAAGTGATTAAAATACCAGAAGAAACACTACAGCACAATACAGAGATAGGTCTGCTGAGGCCTCTTTCCTTTTCCAGGGATTGCTGGGATGAAGACAACAAAAATGGTGCAATTAGACCTGTCTCTGTATGCATTGTCTTGCTGTTGTAACATCACTTGTCTGATAAGTGTGCTTGCACAGGATTTGCTTCAAGGACCTTATAGTACATAAATAAGATTTCAAATAATCACAAAGTTTTAAGAAATCAGTAAGTCAGTTAGGTATTTGAGAAGGTAATGTTGCATTCATAATTCATGCTCTGTCTTTGCAGGGTTCAAATAATTCTTAATTCATTTTTATATTGCCCTCATCCTCCTCTTATCAGAGATGTCCCTAAATTTTTTATGTTCATTTAATTTGTATTTGTATTTTTACTAGCAAGCTCACGTTATTTTCTGGACACAGACTCCCTGGCTGTTCTAGCTGGAATAACATTTCCAAATGACTGTAATCACCAGTGCCACTGATAAACAGAGCTGCAACAACTTCACTCTTCTTAGATCTGTGATGCTGATTGCTTGCAACAGGTCTCCTGTAAACACCACCAAACACTCAATTCTCAGCCAATAGAAATCACAGTAGCTGAATTAAGGTAAGTGTTGATTTATACTAGTTATTTTACACTGGTCTTCAAGTCCTAAACACAAATCCCCCTGGGATCAGCCAGAATAACAGAATTTTCCTTTGCAGAAACATTAAAAAAATAAAAATATCAGGTTTCTTTTATAGCTTGTTTGTCATTACTTTTGAAACAAAACCTTGGAGCTTTTGTAATGAGAAGGTAGTTTAACAGAATCAAACAAGCATATTACAGCACGGAGCAGGGATTAAGGATCAGAAATCATCCCTGATTAGTATTATTGCTAGCATCTGACCCATGTCCTAGAGAAATGAAAACATTCTGCTGCCCAGTAACAGAAAGAGAACATAGCAGGCAGAGGAATAAAAGGAGGGGGAAAAGGAGCATTTGTAAGGGTTTGTGTCAGGAAATGGAGGTTAGAAATCGATCAGTACCGAGATCTTTAGTGAGCTTTCAGCAAACCTGCTAAAAGCCCCAGTTAGTTAGATGGGGAAAAAGCAACCAAACAAAAAAAGAGCTTTGCTTGTTCTATGAACAGTTCTGTGAAAGAGTATTGGTGGCATAAATTTGTTCTCCAGAAAGAAGGGAGGATCTGATTCTGCACCTGTGACCCCAGGAGAGAGCTATCCTCTCAGAGTCAGCATTGCAAGGTCTAGATCAGACGCCTCAAGGTGGTAGCATTATCCATTGCTTCTGGAAGACTTGGGAGCTTGGAACAAAAAGAAAAGAGGAAAAAAAAGACATAAAACAGACAAAATCTTCACAGATAGGAGCGTTAATTATCAGTAATAAAAGTTATAAATAACTTTGCTAGAGAATTCAGTATGGACTTTTCTTTAACTGCTATGCTGCCTTAGAAATTCATGTGGCACAGCAGTCACGTGGCACTTCCTCTGCTTTGTAGCAAACTGGGGGGGGGGGGGAGGAAGGGAGGAAGGAAGTAAAGGGCTGAATTCTGCAAACAAACAGAAGTGATGAGAAATTAAATAATTAATGCTTTAGTCCAATGTTGAGTATATGACCAAAAGGTGTGAGATGCCATACCATGCATGACTACACAGCATTTGACTTGAAAGAATGTGCTTGCAATTAATATTTATGTAAAAAGGATGTATTACAATGCAAAATGTTTGGAAAACAATTACTTTGTGATGACACTGCACTTTGAAGTGTATCTAATTCTCACTATTTTGATACATCTCATTATTTAAATAGGTAACAAACAGACATTTTTAAAAAAATGTGACCAACTTTAAAAAAGAGCAAAAAGAGATTCAGTATTGAAGATAAAACATCTCAATTTTTTTTTTTTTAATGTATTTGGGATTGAAGAAAATTTAAAATGTTTTGATTTGTTAGTTTGATCATAGGTTTTCAAATAGAATAGAATTATTTTTAGAAAATAAATCATTTCACATTCAGAAGCAACAGTTTCATTTTCAAAAGTGTTGTAATGGTATTTTTGGACATCTACAGAATTAGTGTGAAAATTTTGACAAAAAACAAAAAAATTCCTATATTTCTTTGTGAAACACTGCATGCACAAAAACATACATTAGTTCTATCTACCATATTTCATATTCCCTCAATATATAGTTTCTGGTATAAATTCATTTCACTTCTGTTTGAACGCCAATTAAAACCTGAAGATATGCACTTACTCTATGCAGCAAAACTTGAAAATTTGACTTATGCTCATTTTAAAATATATTATTCTTAGAAATCCAGATTTGTTTTAGTTTTATTCTGGTGTTTGTTTCATTTTATTTATTTGTTAGTTGTTGTTTTTTGTTTCTTTCAAAGCTAATAGTATGGTATTTGAATATTTAAAGCTGACAAACCTACTACCATAAACACAACAGACATACAAGTTCTCTATTTTGCCAGGCTATAAATAAAAGTTGCTACAGAAATTAATTACACCCTGAAGTTTATAAGTGAGGCATAAATAAGCGTTGCCTTCCTAGAAATCATGACCTTTGCGAGTATGAGAATGACCTTTATAGTATCAATAAACTTTCTGTACAGTAAGAATTTTTGACACATATTTTGTACACACCCAAATACCTTTGGATGGAAACAAAGCTGAAGTCCAGACTTTGTTCTTGAATTCATATTTTAATTAAAGACCTCAATGAAATACAGACAAGTGAAAAATATTTTGTATATATACATATATATAAATAAAATTCTATATGTAATCTAACAAACAATACAAACCAACCAGATCTATAAAATACTTCTTCTACTATACAGCTGCAAAAGTAATTTATTTATTTTTTTACCAGAAGGAGATGAAAGAATTGCTATTTAAGGCAACATCTGCTTATATCTTCAAGTGCAATTTTTCATTTGAATTGTTTCTTGTCACAGCTGATTGTATTCAAACACATGGGAATAAATTAAATAGGTGAACAGGAGTAGCTCAGCTTCCAAAAAGGACTATGTGCAAATTGTTCTTGTAATTACTGTTAACTGAAAAAAAAAAGAGGGGGGGGAGAAGGGAGACAGAAGTGCATTGGCTGAAGGTGGTTTTGAAATCAAGGGTCAGGACTATTTGTATCAAAATGAAAAAACAATCCTTATGGGATAAGTCTAATATTTTTATGATGAACATGACTAAGCCAAACTTCTGAGTAATCTCTGTGTTCAGAGCACTTACAGAATATTTGTATCCATAAATGATCAACATCTCAGTAACAGCTCTTAATAAGGATGATAAAAAATAAACAAACAAATGTAATGCTTTTTTTTTTTTTTTTTTTTTTTTTTTCAGCTGTTTTCTCTGCTGAATGTGTGATTAATGGACCTGTCACTAAAAGGTGAAGTCAGGATTTTGGTAAAGAATATGTAGAACTGGGACTGGGCTCAACCTTGGGAATGGCTTTCCTGTTTCCACAATGCAGGATCCTCTTTATGCATACATCAAATAGAAGATGAAGCCTTTTCTTGATATGAGTAACCTGAGCTGATCCCAGCTTTCATGCAGGAAGAGTGCAAGAAACAGGAAAGATGGGCCTTTACTGAATTTGACATAGGAAAGCTTACCCAGCAATGAAGGCATTTGCTTCCTGTTTTCCTTGCTGGGGAGCAATAGATGTAGCTACAAAGTTCTGGGGAACAATTTAATGCAAAAATTTTGGATTCATACCTGTACTGCTTTAACGCCATGGTTTTGCTTATGTGGTGTTACCATGCTTTCCCGACCCATGATATGAAGAACTCTATTGTGCATAATTTTCTAATTGTATTACATTACAGAAATTTGCACTGCATTAACACAGAATTCAAAGTGCTGCAGAGCATTATTTGAATAGGCTTTCCCTTTGCATTTCAGACACTGCATTCATTGTTGTTAGCTTACCACATATTGATAAATTTTTTGGGTATTTACCATTGCTTTGTCAAACAAGCACTTCTGTTATTTATTGCAAAAACAAACGCATTTTCTTTTCTTTCAGTATTTATCCATTAAATGGGCAACATTTGTTAGATGCCTATGATCTAAATTTAAATAGGTATAGCAATGTTTATTGCTTTAGTCTTGGAGAACTTTAACTGATGGGACAGCTGTAAATGGAAAACCACCCAAAGAAACTTATGCCTAGTTAAACTAAGCGTGTCCAATGAACCACTCCAGAGCAAGAGAAAATTTTTTTTTCCTCTGTGCTCATAAAAAAATCATAGTGTATTAAACAGCTATACTACATCTGAAATCCAAAAGGACCCTGCTAAACTGAAAACCACTACTAATCCTAAAGGGAAGTTTCAGAATTTTCTTTGTAGTGCAAATATGCATGAACTACATGTCAATAGTAACTGCTTTTCTGAATCTGTCCCTTCCTGTTTGTAACAGCATCACATCTGTTTCAATTAGAGCAATAGCTTTCATGGAATACCTGTATGAGAAATGCAGCTGGTTTTACTGAGCACTTTGTCTTGGAAAGCCTAAAAAGGCTGGTTTATTTTGCTCTGCTTTTCATCTCCTCTCCCCCACTACTACTCGGTATCCCTCAGCGCAGAGTAATTGCACCACATAACAAGCTCATGGAGAGAACTCATTGGCTCTCTCTCAGTCACAATTTGTTGACTTTTGTATTAGAGTGCACAAGGAAACTCTGCCAGAAATGCCCCAAAACAATTAGGGCATTGGCTGTATCAGGAGGCCCTGAGGCATTACAAGATATCTTAGCATGACACCAATTTATGGATGCTTCAGCTGTAATGAACCAGAAATAGAAGTGAAAACTAAACAATTTAAAAATATTTAAGCTTTTGGAGCATGCTCTGAGATAAGGAAATTTGTATAATATTTTCCCAGTAGCAGAGTACTCTGTGACTCAAGAAAGGGCTTGTTTCTTGAGAAACTCTAAAAACCGATCTGAAGTTAAATACTCCCTTCCAAAGCCAAAAAATGGGACTAAGCTTTGAAACAGCAGGGGACTTAACCCCCCATTCAGGACTCCACAAGATCTAGGAAACTCTAGGTAACCAAGTTGAAGTCCAAAAGACAAACTGTCAAACAAAATCTCATTAAATCCAAAGGACTAAAAGAGGCTGAACAGCAGACATTGCAGCAGAGGAAGAAATGTAATGAAGTACAAGCATCCAGCAAATGCATTAAAGTCAAAAGTTCAACTTTACCTCACAATTTATGCTATGATAATCCTGCATCACAATGTGTTCAGAAGCGTAGGGGCATCATGGACAAATATTTTTATGTTTTGAATTTGGCTTTCTACTTTTTCTGATGAAAGTATTAAACCCTGACTGAAGAAAGAGATGGCTGTTCTTAAGAAACACACACCAGTAGTTTCACACATCCAAACAAAATTAAACAACAGACCAGGGAGTTCTGCAAGGTTCTAAAGAATAGAAGATATCAGGAAGAAGGAGCATTATGAAAGCATTTATGCAACTAAGTAATAGCCTCAAAAGTCAGAAATCTAAAAGACAGCTTCTATGTTCTTTGATATTAATATTTATCATGACCTTGTGAGAAATACTGTAAAAATGGTACTCTTAAGTATAACAGAAATTGAATTCTCACACAGATCTGAGTTTTTTTATGGGAGATTTAGAAGTATTCCTGAGGGGGCTATGATGGAAACTTAAATAAATGACCTAAGATGAAAGTTGACTGCTTGTTTCTTCAGAGAGCCCTTTTCTTGAATAAAAGTTTTAAGAAAGTTCTCACTGTTGAAATTTCCAGTGAGACAGATAGAAGAACTGGAATGTTTAGTGGCAAATATGGCTTTAGCTTAAAAAGGATTAAACAGAGGAAATAATTAGAAATTGCCCAGATTTTGAGACCATTTCCTCCAGGTGGGTAAACTAGATTTACTATCTGAATATGAGTTTTGTGCTTAATGTTATCTCACCCTGAGATCTGGGGAAGAGTGGAAAAGACCTGGGTGCTTAGGAAGGCCCTATGTGAGCTTACCTTACCTTGGCTGTCTTACTTCCACTCCTCATCTTCAGCAACCTAAGGATGGATCAGCCTGTAGATATATGCAGAGCCAGGGGCAGTACAGGCTGAGAAAGTTGAGGAGCCCTGTACAGAGTTTCCTTTCAGGCTGTATAATTACATTTCATTTTATTTTGTTTGGAGGATGAATATTGATCAATTTGCTTGCAGTTAGTTTCTGGCCTATTTCACTCTTAAATTCCTGCTGCCCAGCACGCTTCTTCTGGCTTTAACACTACACCCTGTTTTTTGGAGAAAACAAACAAACAAACAAACAAAAAACAAAACAAAACAAAAAACAAACAAACAAAAAAAAAAAAACCCACGTGTTCTCACTGGAGTTAAACAATGGAATTGCTGTTGGACCAGTTGACTTACACTGGAGGTCCATATACAGCAGAAAACATCATTAGATGGTGGTGTAGTCCAACTGGGTAAGATGCTGGAGACACAGAGTGACACGCAGAGGGAGTAACCATTCAGACTCCTCTCCACAGTGCACAGAAACAAACTCGAAATGTGTTACAAGGCACAGGGACTATGCCCCTCAACTGTGGGACATCTCTCCTCTCTTCTCATGAAGGTACTGTACCTGACAAACAAGTTGACTCTTCTCTTCCCCCAAATACTGTCCTGCTCATAGACAAATATGAAGTCTACAAATCAGCATGAAATGCACACATGGCAGAAAGGAGCTGATCTTAATAATCCCCTACTGAGAACACTATAATGCTGTTAGAAGGACACCTCTGATTTGCAGAAATGTGCCACAGACTGACAGTCCCCAAACTCTTTGAATCTTTCTTGCTGTTGCCTAATTTACACCTGTATTAGCACAGAAGTTAGTGGAGTCAGATTAGAGAAGTGAGAAGCTTTATGACCTTGTTTTCTACTAGAGAACTCTCTAAGGAGAGCATGGGAATAAGTACCCACAGGAGAGGAAAAGCTCTAGGATCCCCTACTTCTGTTCACAAAGGGCACTCACTAGAGACACTGAAATGCTTGGGTTTCTACAGTGCCCTTAAGCATTATTACTTATTATCATTTATGTGAATACAAGCTGTGTTCACAGCAATAAAATAAGGATAAGCTTGGGTAGTATTAATAGCCCAGCTAATTACAGTGCTATAAAAGGTTTATAGGTGATATAAATTTCAATATTATTACTACCATGCCATGACACTGGCTTTATCTAAAGGAAGGTGTTACAAAGCTTATCTCCATGCACTCTGTTTTGGCTCTAATTCACAAAGAATTATTAAAGACAAAAGGATATGGGAACACTCTCACCTGGCTACATGGCCAATTTAGGACATCTAATCCTGCAGTTACAGTAAAAAAGCATTATCTCTCCGGATTCCTGTTTACAGATGGAAAAGACTAAAATGACCAAAATTTATTGAATTTTTTTTTTTACTAATTTCCATGGTCAATTAAAATTCCAGCAGCATTCCTTCAGCTGTGCCCAACCTTGTCAGACATCAAGAGCAATCTGAGATATTCAACTGGAAAATTAAAAACTCTCTAATCTTCTACTTTGGTAATTTCTTGTTAATAAGGAGACATGACCCTTCTATTATCTAGACTCTGGGAATAGCAGAAGATCTGTTTGGGCTAGATACACACCAGCCTTAATGATACTGCTTTGTGGAATGCTTCACTGGTTCTAGGTCATATTATAGATAAGTTCAGAAATCTCAGAAAGATGCAATTTTTTTTAGCAAAGCAAAAAATCTTCCCAGAGATTCTGGCAGCCCCTTGAGTAAAAGAAGGCAAGAGAAGGCAAAATATTATGGAAGTAAATGTCTAGGTTTATGAATGATGTAAGAAGAAAGCATCTGAATTTGTTCAACATTGTTCCCCTTTTCCTATCAAAACAGAGCTGTATAAAGTGTGTAGTTGCTATTTCTTCAGAAGGGGAAATTGTCTTCCAGCAGGTTAACTACAGTTGCAGTGGGACTCTGGAACCAAACAGAAAGCGAAAAATAGAAACACAGGAGTGCCTCTTTATCGGGTGGCTTTTCTTCCAAGTTACTGTGATACTTGAGCTTCCTAATGTGATGAATTTAACAAGGCAACTGGGAACAGCAGGGAAGGAGGGGCTGCTCACTTACTGGAGCCAAAAGACAAAAGGCAGTCTGCCAAGGCCAGGCATAAAAATATTGATGGTGATCATTCAGCATCAAGAAATGAGGATTCATCTGTTACTGGAAGGAATACATTGCCACATACTGCTGCTGGGTGAGAGGGTGAGGTGCTAAAGCCGTCACAGCTGGTTTTAGGAACAAACAACTGTGCCTGTTGTTCGGCATCAGGCCACTGAAGACTGAAAAGGACCTTAGCTAAATTGAATTGAAAATGCGTGTCATCCGATGCATAGCTGGGTCCACATGAGCCTTTGCAAGGCCAAGGCTGAAAGATCCACAGAAGCTTTTGGTATGGGATTCCAGCTGAAGTGCCCGGTGACCCACAGGAGTCATGCAGGAAAGCTTACAGAACCATCTGCGTTATCCATTTCCAAATCAACAACTCTCTTCCAAATGATCTTTTTAAAGATGCTTATATGAATAATCAAAAGCTGGGAACAGGTAGTGGGGTGGTATTTGGGAATTTGTTGTGTCAGAGTTTTGGGAAAAGTGTTCTTCCTGCTTTTACAGAAGGGGCTTCTATAAAGGGAAATGCTGCCTTGATAACTTGCTGTAGTTCTGCAAGAGTGCCAATACGCTTGCAGCTACAAGGGATTGAATGGACACAGCAAATTTGGATTTTAAAAAGTCTTTGGCAGGGTTTCACACCACAGGTTGTTAAAGAAGCAGTGCCACAGGACTGGTGGGAAAGTCTTCTTCTGACTGCATATGTTCATTGATCACTTTTCAGGCTGGAGAAGTGAAGCTAAAGGTACAAACAGGCCTAACTAATCATTAGAGGGACTGAGCAGCTGCTTTAAGAGGAGTGATCAGAGGAGCTGGAACTCTTCAAACAGGAGAGAAGAAGGGAGACGAGTGGAAGTACGTTTATATGGAGCATATGGTGAATTTTTGGTACTTGCTGCCACAGGAAGGTATGAAGACAAACAGTGCCAAGAAGTTCAAAATGGGATTAGACATATTCATGGGCAACAGGTTCGTGCTAAAGAATTCAGGCCCTGATATTCACCTAACATGCATAATGCAACAACTGTGGCAGATATGAGGGACAAAAGACAACAGAAATCTCATGCATCCCCTAAGAAGTGTTTCTTTATGCCACTTCTGCGACAAGGTGGACCTGAGGTGGACCATGGGGTTGACCCAGCTGGGTTTTCAGCACATTCTTAAGAGTTCTACAAGACATTTGTCTGAAGTGGCAAACAGCATCTTGTTCTCCTTCATACTCTGTACTTGCTGTCAGTAGCCTTCCAAGCGGAGGGAGCGGAAAGCCACCATGACTAAGCAGGCTGTGTGTTGTGTGCCAGTTTTGGTGGCATGGGTCTTCTCCACACTCAGAGAAGACTGTACAATACATACTACAATACTTCTAGAAGCCAGGATCAGTGGGCAAGCCACCATGTACCGGGTATAATATCAGCAGCACTGTTTCTTGTATTTTTCTTTCTTGTTTATCACTACTTTCTCTTGCTCTGGCCAAGAAGAACTTAGGCAAACATAGTTTCTTCTTAAGAGCAGCACATGACTAAATTTATCGTTCAGGCATATTCTATTCTCAGTATAGCCTTTTTTTTTTTTTTTTTTTTTTTTTTTCCCACAATTTCTTTGAATGAGATGTTCTAAATTTGCAAGCTTTAAGAATCACACTATGATGAACATACTAAACTTGAGATTAAAAAAAAATATGAGTAAGAGATTCCATGTTTGAAAACTTTCTTTACAGCTACGTAAAAACATACTTCTTGCAAAACTTGGAGGAGATATTCTTGGTTGACAAAACCGAATGAGAGTTTTAAGAAAAAATACACTTTGTCATAACTCTCTTTAAATTACAGAAGTCTTCTATAAAAGTTGGCAACATGACTTTATATGAAGCACAATCTTTGTAAATTTGCTTCACTGCCTCTGCTGATTTTCTTTCCTGTCCACAGCAGAAAAACAAGAATAAGATTATATTTTAAATAACTTGTTCAGTGTTATTCCCTGAATCAAATTTATAAGTAGAATTTTGACACTTTAAATGTGTTGTTTAATATATATGAACATATGGGGTCTAAAATAAAATAGATTTTAAAGGCACTCAGCTACCACAGTAATGGATGGATGGCCAGACAGATAATTTGTGTGCTTTCGATGTGATTTACTGCCTTCAAGGAACCTGTGCTCTACAGCTCTGAAACTAGAAATTCCCTAAGACTCTGTGCTTGACTGAACTCTAACCACAAGGGGCACACCTTCCAAACATAACTTTATTGGTTTCATTTCCATGGCAGCAGCTGTGAAAAGGTTATCCCACTCAAACTAACCACAGCAATACTTGTGATGAAATGTTTGATCATCACATCTCTATAAATTACTGTTTATATTTACTTACAGTTCAAAAAGATAGAGATACATTTTCATCTACCTTATTAAAGCACATGACTCAAAAACTGACTGGAATTTTCTACATTAATGAAATTCCTGACTTCAAAGGAGTGTTTTTTTCCTCAAAATTCACCTATAAGAAATATTCTCAGCTTAAACCTAAACCAAATCCTTTTGAAATTTCATTCAACTACTGTCTCTATTTTAGATATGAATATAATCCATTACAGATATAATAAAAATGCAACTCTATAACTGAGAAGCATCTTGTTCCAAAATGCAGCTTCTTTTTCTTTTTCTCTTGCTCTTCACTACATATCTCTTCTCAGTATTACGACTCTTTCAGACAAAGCCCTTGAGAGATGGCGTAAGAATTTGGTCTTATTGTATCATTTCCATTGACAGCAGAATGTCTTGTACAACCCACTGTCACAGCTCTGATGTTCATTTCATTTCTCCTACTAAAAATAGTAAACATGTTGCATCCTTCTGAAACTGTATTAGAATAAAAATTGTCATTGACACGCTAACATGAAGTAGATGGAAAAGAAGCTAAAGCCTGGCTCAAAAACAAATGCGTCACTCAAGGATAGATTCAAAGATGTGATCAGTTGACAAGCATTTTCCATCTATAGGTAATATTTGGAATAAATGACAAAAACGTTTATAGAATAAGGCAGGGAAGCAGGGATTTGTGCTTACATTACAAAAAGACTCAATGAAAAAGGAAATCGGGACATCAGAAATAAGAAGAGGAAAAAGCTTTGGATGGCACTGATAGTAGAGACAAGCAGCATAAAAATAATTTTGGTATGACAGGAAAAATTGGAATCAGCAGGGAATTCCACTGATCACAAACTCAACACAAGGCTTTCAAATTAAGCAGAGGATAGGAGCTGCTGTTCTCCAGGCATGCTGACTCACTCATCTTTCTGTAAGCCTGCATCCATGTTTTGGTCTCAACTCCCACACCTCATTACAGCTTTGCAGTCTTGATTTATGTGCCTGTTTTTCTGTTCATGAAAACTGTTCATAGATTTCTCTGTATTGGTCTTCAAAATTGCCCAGAAGGCTACATGAAGATCATACTGTATTTAGGTTCTGAACTTAATAAAATAAACCACTTTCTGCTGCACTTTGCTTTTTGCCTTGTCCATTCAAGTCCATGATAACCCTAAATTCCACCTTCACCTTTGTGGTCATTTCTTTTTCAGCTTCTATTTCATTTTGTCATTTCAGCTGGAACTGGACAGGATCAAAAGGCAAATTTTCTCTTCTTCCCTGAGGGTGTCAAGGAGTTAGAAAGGGGTGTTATCAACTCTTGCCCTTAATTTGAGCTGCTGCCAAAAAAAAAAAAAAAAAAGTCACAAATTTGGATAGGGATGTTCTGCTCTGTAGTAGAATAAAAAATATATCTGACTGTCCAAACAGCCAGCCACCCCTCATCCATCTGGAGACAGTGCCATCAGCAAATTCAGACATACAGAGCAGAAGGTATCACAGTCTGTGTCTGGTCCTTGAGTCTGATGGAGGTAAATCACAGACACATCATGGAATCAGATTTCTACTTCCAAGTGTTGGAACTGAAATCCTTCCTGTTCCCCTAGGCCATTTCACCACTTTTTCACATGAGAAAATTTCCATTTACACTGCTTAGTAATATCACAGAACTTTTTTGACTTTGGTGTCATTCTGAATTAGGGAAACTGTGATCAGATCTCTAGGAAATGTTCTTGAGGAACTCAATGTTCTTGAGCACTTAAGTGCTCCTATTTTCAGTTCATTTCCACAGCAGCTCCCTAACAGCATCCTTTTGTCAATCTAACTGGAAAAAAAATCTCCTACAACCCTTTCCAGAGGTCATTTCTGGTATACACATATTAACTCTAGAAGACATTTTTCAAACACTAGTTTATAAAACTGAAAGAAGTGTTAAAACCTTCACTGGTGGCTGTTGATGCAGTAGTGCAACTGAGTGGCACAATATTCCCTCCAACTTTAACTCAGGAGGTATTTTTATTTATATATATATGTTTTTGATCATATAATTATCACCAGATGATATAATTTTGGAAGAAAGTGGGGAAAAAGAACCCTTTCTCCCAACCATTTATAGCTCTGAAATAGTTATTATCAATGTACCAGAACAGTTATTGTCCTTGCTTTGAAGTTAGCAATGTTAATAGGTGATAGAAATATTTTTAAATGAAGAAATTGTGTTATTAAATTCCTTGAAAGGGAATTGTTTATTCCGGAATACCACTTTGCAGATAATCTGTTGATATGTGGTTTTATTTTCAGATGAAAAACACTATCAGTAATTTGCTCAAAACTCTTCACTAATGATATAAATATCATCTTGTACAACTAAACAGTTCCATTCTGATAATTTTGAAGCTTTGTCTATGAGATTGCAAAAGGCAATGACCGCTATAAGTGCTATTGATCCTGCTGACTTTTACTTCCTAATTCTACAGCTTTTTAGTCCTGCCAATAAGCTGTCTCTCAGTATCCAGGCTTTCATGAAAAAAATCTGCTTCTTTTCAGTGTTGCTTACTTCTATAACCAACAATATGTCCAGTCCATTGCATACTGATAAATCCATGACAGATTAAGTCCATGACAGATTAAGTCCACAAAATATCAAATAGAGTTCAAGGAAGTATAAAATAAAAGAAACATTGGGAAACATTAATAGTGTGGTAGATTAAAAAAAAAAAAAAAAAAAAAAAAGAAGAAGAAATTTACTCAGACAGATTTTCTTTCAGCATTGTCATTAACAGAAGATGATAGACTGATCCCTCACCAATGCAGGATTAGCGGAAATTACGGAAATAAACACAAGCCTCATTGAAAGCATGAGAAGAAATGCCTCTGTAATGAATGTGACAGACACAGTTGAAAACGAATTGCCATTTTTATTCTACTTTTCAAAATATTAGGAAATAAGGAAATGACATTTCATCACATTACTGACAAAATATGAAATATATTAACAAGGATTAAAAAAATGAGCCTTTTGAGAAAAGTGAGAAAGAAAGTTGAATGAACCTACAATTTGCACTAAGCAGCTTCCATTTAGGAATTAATTGCTACTGTACTATCAGGTGTGTATATAACAAATAGAAGGCAATTGTGAAACTTTTAGGAAGATACGTCTTGTTTAAATTTGAAAGAAGTGATTTTGTTTCTTGTGTAAACTGGCTTGTGTTTATTTGACTGTTTAATTTAGAATTTCAGGCGCATATACTTATAAACACCCCTTTAAATGCTTGTTGTGTACATTTGCTTAGAAATAAGTATTGATGCAAAAGTGTGCTTTTCTATACAAAGTCATTGACACAGAAGGTCTACATTTTAGACATTTTTCCATGGAGAGGTCTGTTACAGTCTTTGCTATTTGACAAATGAAACAAGCACCATGCTTTTATATCAAGATTGTTTTTACATCTAGGTGACTTTAAAGTAACCACCTGCAAAGATTATGTCTTTACACAGATCTAGGCATGGATGCAATCATTTTAAACACACATACTGAGGTACAAACTATGTATGAAATGAGTCAGCCCAACTAGAAATGTTTCTCTCATCAAAGCTCAGTTAATGTCACGATTCTTTCAAAGACACTTGTGCACGTGTCCAAACATCTATGTTACCTAGTATCTTGTATTTATCTCACTGTCCTGCACTAGAAAATGGTTTTAGTGAATGTGATCTCTATTTTGAGAAAGGACCTTATTCAACAGCCATTACGTTACTGTCAAAATACTACTATAAGTGCTATAGTCATTTGTCTTCTTAAAGGCAGGTTGCTCTGGGATATAACTTAAATTTTCTCACATGGAAAAGCATATTACTTTTCTGCAGTGTGCAACGCCTTTTAAAGAAAAAATAATTCTACTTTTTATTTTAAATTAGTTTTATTTCACTACACACTTCAAATAAATATTCTCCTGATAAAGATGTATTATTTTATACTTTCTAACCAAATAACAATACAAAACCTGCATACATTCAAAATCCTCAATAAATTAAAAGTGACTGGATTCTACATTTCTAATACTCCATTCACCAGAGAAAAAAGCAGGTGTTCCTGTGAGTGCAGATCTCAGATCACCACACACTGCTGATCCACAAGCTTCCCAAGTATTATTATCCATGAAATTTCAATGCTAAAGCTGCAGTGTTGGCAGCAAACTTATTTATTTAATTAATTATTTACTTATTTTTGTTGCCTATCACTAGAAGACTAGAACAGTGAGAAACTAAAAGCAAACTACAAACATCTTCCCCCATCCACACTCTTCCACCTCCTCCCCCTGAGCAGGGCTGGGGAGCAGGGAATGGGGGATGCGGTCAGTCCCTAACACTTCATCTCTGCCACTCCTTCATGGTCACTCTCTGCCCCTGCTCCTTCTCGTCCTTTCCAAACTGATCGTGTAGGGGCTTTCCACAGACAGCAGCTCTTCAAGCACTGCTCCCACATGGCTCTGTACCATGGGGTCCATCCATCCCCCAGGAGCAAACTGCTCCAGCATGGGTCCCCCATGGGCAGCAGCTCCCCCAGACCCCCTGCTCCTGTGTGGGCTCCTCTCCAGGGGCTGCAGCTCTGGCCTGGGGCCTGCTCCTGCAGGGGCTCTCCATGGGCCGCAGCCTCCTCCAGGCCACGTCCACCTGCTCCACCAGGGGCTCCTCCACGGGCTGCAGCGTGGAGATCTGCTCTATGTGGGACCCAAGGGCTGCAGGGGGACAGCCTGCTCCACCAGGCGCCTCTCCACAGGCCACAGGGGAACTGCTGCTGTGTGCCTGGAACACCTCCTGCTGCACTGACACTGGGGGCTGCAGGGCTGCTTCCCTCACATGTTCTCACTCCTGTTCTCACTCCTCTCTCCCAGTTGCTGTTGCTCAGCAGCTTTTTTTTTTTTTTTTTTTTTTTTTTTTCCCCCCTTTCTTCAATCTGCTGTCCCAAAGACCCAACCAGCATCGCTCACTGGCTTGGCTCTGGCCAGCAGCAGGTCCTTTTGGAGCCGTCTGGAGCTGGCTCTGATCTGACATGGGGCAGCTGCTGGGCTCTGCTCTCGAAGTCCACTACTGCCACCCCCTAGCAACCAAAACCTTGCCATGTAAACCCAGTACATGATCGTACACGTTTTTTGTTTGTTTGTTTGTGTACATGTGTATATTTTTGTGTGCATGTATATTTTGTTACGTGTGTTTATGGAAGAGCTCTTAGGCTCTGGCACTCCATGAGGGCAAATTACTCTAGTTCTTTAAAATGGAGCCAAACCAGTTACATGCCAAACAGGAAAAAAGGGCACTAGTTAGTTGTTCTTCTTGCACGCCAATTGGCTGAAATTTTAATAGGACACTCAAGAACATGTTCAAACAAAACATTTCAAAAAGCAATGAAAACAAACAGAATATATCATATTTATATTATTGTTGGAGTAAATCAGGGCACATCCATTTAATTGAAGTAATGACAGTTCACCTTTCCCCTGGGCTTTAAAACCTCCTTTACAATTAAACAAAACAAAACCAGGCATCAGATCACAGACAGAGAATCAGAGAAGGATAGACAAATTATATTGTTTAAATATTCTAGCACCTGCACAGAAGCTAGTTCATGAATATTTAACTCAGAAAAGGTACAGATGCTTAGTTGTCCATTGAAACCTCATTTGCTCCATTTCTGTAACAGTTTCAAAAATATCTCTGTGAATTGACTGTCACTATCCTATTACTGAAAACTAAAGGATAAATGCTCTTCTGAGATATGCCCATGGTCTCTGCCTTCCCCGTGTATTTGGAGAGCTCACTACTGCTGTCAACAGAGCTCCCACCTTCCCTCAAAGAGTCCTCCTCCCATCTCCCATGCCTCCTCCATCCCAGACTTCCCAGGGAAATCTGTGTAACAAATGGATGAGGCTGCTAGACAGAATATATTATCTTTCTCCTTTTTAATGCTAGATCAGGAAAAGATAATGTCGAGAGAGGCTCTAACTGAGCAGGCTGCTAACAACCTTGTGCTGAGAGGGAGCACCTTCACAGCTGTATTCAGCAGCCACCTGTAGCTAAAGCATCCTCAGGGTATGTGAACCAAAACTTCAGCCAAAGGACAACCTAAGCCAAGAGTTGAGTCCCCAAGTCCCTGAATTTTCATCACCTTCCAGAAATGGCTCTGTGCTCCCGCCTGTTCTCACCAGCTTGTGAGCAGAAGGGAGAGAATACAGCACAACTGCAGCTTATACCTAGAGTGCTGCATTTGTAAACAATTTTTCAGATGAAGCGGTAATTATTATTATAGCACTGTTATGTAGAAAAGCAACAGGAATTTGAAGTAACAGAATGATAATGGCTAACAGCTCAGCTAAGTATAAAGGAAAAAAATGCTTACAAAATGGTGGAAACAGGGTATTTGTACTTTTTTATGTGGACAATGCATTTAGTTGTAACAATAATTATATGGATTACACTGATAATAATGGAGATGAAGGAAGAGGAAATTATGAGTTGTGTTATGACTTGGTATTAAATATGAACTGTAAGAATAAGCTGAAAATCGAGCTTTCTCCCACTGACGTAACTTTTTATGTCCTGGATTCATACTGCCATACAGACCTTATTTTAGATAAGGCAGTGTACTTAAAGTTTTATCATTGTGACTGTGAGTTACCTGAAGCATCACATATGCTCTTTGCTCTTTTCTTTGTCCCAGTACCATCTTGCTAACAGAAACTAATAAAATCCAAAAAAGAAAATGGAGAGGTGGGCTATTTTCCATGTGTGAGAAATACACTGCATTTTCCAAACCTCCAGAAAAGATGTGATCTTCATAGGAACTTTGCTGTGAGAACTGTGTACAGTTTACAACTGGGCTCTGCAAAATGGGATGCTGCTGAGTCTTTGATTTAATGAAAACTTAGGAAGGCAATCCAATTCACTGCAGGGGCTGCTTTGTTCTTTCATTACGATTCTTTTTTAATGAGAAAGACGATCGCAAGGATAAACTCGATTCCTCTGAATTTTTACACTAATTACATACAAAGCACCATTCTTGCAGAGCAGGACTTATCTCCTTCGGACAATACAGTTATCATCTTGTAACCACACTTCAAATCTCCCGTATGAACACTGGAGCTATGTGCGCTGCATATAGATTTGACTACCCTGGCTAGCTACTTGAATTGATGAATGTTTAAAGATTCCATAAATCACAGGCAAATACTGATACTGCATGAAATGGGAGAGATGACCCTTGCATTCTGCTTACAGCTGTAGGATCAAGGGTACACTATTTTATCAGAACCATTAACTTTCCTCATTGTAGTGGGAAGGGATGGTTGGTTTTGTAAACAGCACTTGAGATGTTTATGTGTTAAGGGGGGGGGGAAAAGAGTCAAATCCATACACTAACACTTCAAAGGACAGTTACCTCTTAATTCTACATAAAATAGACTGTTATGCTCTGTTTGTGATTCAGTTCACATCCTTAAGAGACAATTTATTATTCGACAAAATGTAAGGCAATCTTATCTAGATAGGGTGCTGCTTTATCATCAAATAAAATTACCATGAATGACATTCACCCCTGCACAATACTGTGACACTACGGGACAAATTTCCAAGCTCAGTGTGTGCCCACTGCCATAGTACTCAAGCACTTCCAGGAATGTGCTGAGAAACACCTGGCTTTCTACACGCTCAAAAGCCTTCATTCTTTAACCTATATCATCCGTGCCTGTATTTGGATCTGTGGCACAAATATGAGTACACGTTACCGCAGCTGCTGAGATGGGAACGCAAATCAAGGAGCTGAGAAGTGCAAGTGTTCAAATGGCACTTTCTAAGAGCTTCCTCAAACCTGCCCACTTGTGCCTCCAGTGACAAGGCTTCTCTTCTCAAACAGGTTCCCACAGACTTCCATGCAGATTAGCATCATGTTTGAAAGGCTAGCATGGTTCCTGGAAAAGCTTGCAGGGAGGGAGCTTCACAGGCACAGCAACAAATCCTAAATCCTGATCCAAGCCTAAATGCTTGCAAAAATATGTTTTGAGTTTGCCTGAAGACTCCAGTTTTGGTGCTGGAATCAACATGAAAAGCATCACAATGTAAAATGCTACACTCATCAGCGTTTTGATTCTGTTAAATCCCACTAGCTACCTGTGATGTTGCAGCTGTAAGCTGAATAAATGCATCACCTCCCATTTCATTGCGTCTCTGCTTTCTATTTATGGACTGACTGGCAAGGAATGGCCACATCTGGCTAAATGTTCCTAAACAGGGACCTGCATGTACATTTACCTCCAGGGCAAAACTGCCTTATTCTCAAGTAGTATATTCAGTATAGACATTGCCTCACAGTGATGATGCAGCATCTTGATGCAAACACGGTCTATCACCCAGGACTTCAGCCAGCCTAAAGCTCCTTTTATGCTCACTGCACTTTTGCTTTTATAAAATATGCACCAGCCTTTGAATCATGGTGCAAATCTGCATGCTGTTTCTAGAAGAAACTGGTTGATGGCATAAACCTGATAGCCAGAAACATGACCGTGTCTGAACTTCCTGAACTGAGTGTGACTGGTGCTTCTCACCGCCTCATCTAAATCCTCCAGGGATTTTGTTACAAGGAGAGGTACCCCTAATTCATATGCAACCTTAGTAGAAATTCATTTATCTCCGTAGACAGGACCTTGCATTTCCTCATTTAGGTTTAGAGGGTGGTAAGAGATTTGTTTTTCCTCTTGACTAAGTCAGCAGACAGGAAAAATGAGGTGCTCAATGCCCTTTTGCCCAACACTTCTCTTGTCTTTGATGGCACAAAGAATGCTTCTTTGACCAGCAGAGCTATTTTGAAAGCAAAGCAGTAAAATAAGAGGCATCTCTTGACTCTGAATGAGCTGCACCAGCAACCATGGGCTACTGCTACAAAGAATGCTACAGCATGGATGCTTGATTACACCTGGCCTTCATTGCTTTGGGGTCACCACGAGTGGGTTAGCGTTTGCATCGTTAAACCATGGCACACTGTGTTCATGCTTAACTGCTGCCACCTGCATCCTAAAGGAAAAGTACTTTCCAATTTTTAGTTTGTATGTGCTGCGGGATGTACATGATTTATCTGAATATGATGCAAGATGATAGACTGTGCTGCTTTCTCTAGGAGTAGCAGAAAGGTAAACATTTTGTAATATGGCCTGCATGCTATGGGTTTGGATAGCAGGTGCCTAGCCTAACAGTGAGGAAGTAGAACAGAGAAATTAAAACACGAGAAAGGGATGGCTGAGGTTTCTTTTTGTGGCATTACCTGCTGACACCTTTTCACTACATTTGGGGCTAGGATTCACCTCTGTGTTTATTGTTAAACAGCTGACAAAGCAAAACACACCTGATGAAAATGAAAACTGACTAAGCCCTGAGAGGCCTGGTCCCTTGTGTAGGTGGACAGGAGCAGCAGAACCAAAGCAGAAAGCTTCTGCGTGTTGGTTAGTGGAACAAGGTAGCTGACAATGAAAAACCCTGAGGGTAAAACAAAACAAAACAAACAAACAAAAAAAACACCACTCAACCTCTCCACTAGGAACAGGAAACCAAAACAAAATAACAAAAGACAGAACGGTCAAGTTTATTGTTTTTAACCCTGCCTTCCTGTCATCAATGTGGTCTACTGTTTTTTATCTTGTCTTCCTGGGCTGCATCAACACAGGAGGGGCCAGCAGGTCGAGGGAGGCGATTGCTGTCCCCTTCTGCTCTGCCCCTCTGGGGCCCCCCTTGAGTCCTGCATCCAGGTCTGGGGCCCCCAGCACAAGAAGGATGTGGAGCTGTTAGGGCAGGTCCAGAGGAAGGCCACGAAGATGATCAAGGGGCTGGAGCTCCTCTCCTACAAAGAAAGGCTGAGAGAGCTGGGGATGTTCAGCCTGAAGAAGAGAAGGCTCTGGGGAGACCTCATTGCAGCTTTTCAATACTTATGGGGGGCTTAAAAATAGATGGAGAGCAACTTTTTGCTCAGTCAGATAATGACAGGACAAGGGGGAACAGTTTTAAACTAAAAGAAAGGAGATGTAGCTTAGATGTAAGGAGGAAATTCTTCACTGCGAGGGTGGTGAGGCCCTGGCACAGATTGCCCAGAGAAGCTGTGGATGCCCCCTCCCTGGAGGTGCTCAAGGCCAGGCTGGATGGGGCCTTTGCCAACCTGATCTGGTGGGAGGTGTCCGTGCCTATGTCAGGGGTTGGGACTGGATGGTCTTTGAGGTCCCTTCCAACCCAAACCATTCTGTGATTCTGTGATTCTATGATTCCTACCAGCAGCATGGAATAAATCATACTCTGATGAAATTGTATCTCTTTCTGTATTATAGCTGAAAAATGCAGGAAGACTTCATTGGACTAGGAGGGGAAATTCTCTGGTTTTGGGAAACTGTCAAAAAGAACAGGATCCCAAAGTCCTCTGAAGACTACACATATGGGAAAAGTTTTAACCCCTCTGAATTGTAACCACCTACAGAGTATAATGATAAAGGCTCATACAGAGGAGAGGGCAGTACCATTCAGCATTTCACAGCAGGAGATTTCAAAAAAAAAATCACTTGGAAATAGAGGGAAAATTTAAACAGAAAAAAAAAATGATTATGCAAATGGCACTGAACTCATACTGCTTTTTTTCTAGTTAGATAGCTCTGGTGCCCATGATGTGATAGGAAAACCCCAAACACATAGCAAGTCATACTTCTTGCTCCTGTGCATTCTATCCAAAACAGAAAATTGCAGGCTACAAAAAAAATCTTCTCTGCAATTTTTAGTGTCTGTAAATCACCAGAGTTTTATTTTAATTTCTCCCAAAGTGCAGAATTCCCTCTGAATATGAAAAGGGTTCTTCAAAGCCCAGACAAAAGGACTGTTTGGCTGACCATTTCCATAATAAACATATCCCACACAGTTTGGCATCCCCAATTAGAAGCCCAGAGTAATTAGGAGAAAGTACACTGCAGACTACAAAGCTCCACACAATAGGGAGAATATGCAGTACAGAGAATACCAAATACCAGAATGTCACCATTTTTCTTCATCCCAAGCCATACTCACTGAGATGCTTATTTTTTACAACACAGTTATCCTGGTCCGTTGCAGCAAGAGGGCCAGGAGGGTCTAGGCCAGCTTGATACTTGCTTCCCCCAGGTTTCAAGGGGAATTTGAAGTCTGCAATGTGTTTGCAAGCCTGAGCATAGGCTGGGTCCCAGCATCACCACCATCTTCTCCTGAGGGACTGAGGGCCATTTCTGTCATCGGCAGAGAGGGCCATGAGACAGCAAGTCTGGAGCTGCGCAGGTTTTGTTCAACACTGGGGGCATAAACAAGTTCTTTGTTCTACAGCAGAGGCACGAACGTGCTGAGGAAGTGGAACGATGACAAAATGCATCTTTTCTCACCAAAATCACTCCCTGACATCCTAAGTGAACAGGAAGTCCCATATTTCTGAAGGCATCTCATTGAACATGCTGACAGGATCGATGCTTTTCCAGAAGACTTTTCATCTCAATGGTACAGCACATATTGCCCGAAGTACTTTATATCTAATATAGTTTGATCAGGTTAAATCATGTACTCTCCTTGTTTCCCACATACGTTTTTATCTGCAGTCAACAAACAAGGTGTTAATGTTGAAGAAATTCTGGTATGTCTACCAAAGTTAACTGCATAATACCAGCTTTGAGTTAATATAACATTGCTAGTGGAATGAAATTGAGTTAAAAAAGAGACATTTATCCTTTCAATAGATAGCTGACAATCGCTTCAGTAAAACAGAGCAATGCCTATAAAGTGTTATACTTGCCTTCAAGTTGCCTGATTCAGTTTTTCTGGGGAAGTAGGAAGGATATTATGGTAGTTGTTTTTGTTTTTGTTTGTTTGTTTATTTGTTTTTGCTGTTGTTCTGTTTTGTTTTGGTGTTTGTTTTTGTTTTGTGTGTGTGTGGTTTTTTATTGTTATTTTTTTTCATGTATCTAAAAGGAGATAAATGTTTAAATAGCAGGTAAATCAGGACATGATTGAGATATTAAGGTCATAAACAAAACCAACATAGAAATGCATTAAAAATGATATTCCAGTGACATGACTGCAATCCTTAATAGTCTCAAGGGATTCTGTAACTAACTTAGGGGTACAGATAAGATCTGATTATGTGTCAAATCTGAGACATTACAGTTACTCTAGTGAAAATCGTATTTGCATCGATATATGCTATAACCTCATTGCTTAGTCTAGGAGCAGAACTCATCCAGACATAAAGAGATTCATAAAAACTTTTCTGAAGTAGCAAATTATTGCCACTAATGGTGGCCTGAAAATACAGGGTAACTTGTTGCACTGAAATTAAAGGAGCAGCTTGCCACTTGTGCAGAATTTGGCTCTTAAGGCTTTATGTTCCCCTTCTGTTCAAAACACATCCATACTGCTCCCTCATCCCTTGTGCTCTAGAATAACAAAAAATAGCAATTTCACATTTTCTCTTTTTTCTTCAAATGATGTCTAGTAGATGTGTTGTTTTCATTTGTAGCATATGTGAGGTGGCTTTTAGAAGTAATTTATTTTTGGTTGCAAGCTGCTGATGCTTGCACCCATGTTGACTGTTAGTAATTAACACCTTCTGGTCCACTATGGACAATTTCCCACTTACTGCTTTTTAAGGTGCTAAAACTAATCTCCACCAGTTCTGTGTCCCATAGCTTCATTTCACTGAGAGAAATCTTCTCTCCCTGATAGCTACGGCTTTTCTTTTCCTCATTTAGTAATAATATACAACCCAAAGGGCTATCTGGAAGTGTCCTGACAAGATTTCGCTTAGCAGAATCCTCTGTTGACAAGGGGACAGAGCTGAGATAATATGTGTTAAAACCTTCTCAAATCAGAGGTGTTACCATGGACAAATACAGGTTTTGGCTGTAAAAACAACAGGCATGAGAGGAAGCTACCTCAGAAGTAAGAACTGAGAGTTTCAGTATTAGTTATTCAATTTATTATTTTTTTTTTGCATATCAGCCAGATAAAACATAATGATATTCATTGCCTGGTGTTGCTGCATAAGTGACATTAATTATATAGCAATGTTTTTATACAAAACAAAACAAAAAACTCTTGAATAATTATATTCAGACCCCAGCATCTCAACACTAGTGCATTAATGAGCATTTAACTGGAAGCTACAGATGGTACATAATATATTTGTGGATAAGTGGCTACCAGCATCTATGCATGTGTGAGTGTGCACACCTAGCTGTGAAGAACTTCTGTGCTCACATCTTCAGTGAAATAATACATTCAACTTCAATTTACATATAATATTTTTTTTTTAAATAAGCCCCAAAATATCCATAATAATAATATAAAAAAGATAATTATCTAGATACCAGACAGATCATTTAACAGAAACTTCAGAGCTCCTTATGTCTCAGAAAATTATAGTTTTCAGTCCTACTTTGAATTGAGCTTTTTTTGGCCACCACAAGTGACTGCTTCTCAGTGAGTACATTTCTGCAAAACCTCAGAGGTTAAGAAAGCAAGCAAAGAAAAAGACAAAGGGATGCAGTTATTTTTGACTACCAGCCAACTTATGATGGTCTGATTTCTGAAGGAAAAAGAGGGTAATTTAAAAAATCTTAAATCTTGCATGCAGAATAGGAGAACAGCACTTAAAAAAAAAAAAAAAAAAAAAAAAGCCTTCTGATGTTCCTGGCACTCAGAACAGAATCAGCCCATATAAAATTAATATAATTATTATGTGATTTCCATCTGCTAACGAAGCCAAACGATTAGAGCTGCTAGAAAAACTGCCTTAGTGGAACAAACACAGATAATGAATTTGAATAAATACACAAGCAAAAAGACAATGTCAAGCTCAATCATTTGGCAATATTAAATGCTGAGTAAATGAGTTGGCTGTGTATCGCTCTACCATTCAGCAGAAATGTTACAGTGAGTGATTGGATCAAGGATTTCTTTGCCTCTCTGGTCAGTTTCATTCTGGATTTTTTGGACCCTACACCAAACCATCTCTCTGTTTTTGACAGCTCCTTTTCCAGACTATTCCATTGGTCCCCATTACATTGTGCTCTGGTTGTTTGTACACTGTGTGTTTAGCTGCAGGCCTGTTCAAACATCTTCTCCAACCATTCTCACTCATCCAAAACATATTTTTGACCCATCCTTAAGATTTTCCCATTTACTTCCCAAACCTATTGTACTAGAACAACAGAGATCTCCAGCAAACTCTCTTTAATCAATCCCTATATTATCAACAGAGATAGAAAATTATTTATAAAAGTAAAATAGATCCTTTATTACAAGTATGTTTATACGAGTAAAACATAGTGCTTGATAGTGGGTTTGAAATGTCAATATATAGTGGTGTCAAACAGCACTGTAACCAAAGCCCTGTAATGCACATCAGATTTCTAGCCTATATATCATCTCATAAGCTGGCATTTTCAAAAAAAAGCAAAATCTATTTAAAAGTCATTGGGACTTGGCTTCCACAAAATCTAAATCAGTCCCAAGGAGGACATTTCTGGGATAGAACTTGTGAAGAGCGAGGCAATCCTACATTCAGAAAAAATTATTTTTAAACACAGATCTCCAGAAAGATGCCACTAATACACATTTTAAACCTTTTGCAGAGAAAAACGTGGTGATGCTTCCCCCTACACAAATTGAAATTCCAAGACAGTGAAACAGTGCCTGAGCAATCTTTCCTTACGTAAGAGCTGACATTTCCTTAGCAGATTGGCCTCTGCTGTTTCTGAAAAATGTCAATGGAGACCCAGTTTTGTAAAACTCAAGCTGTAATACATGGAAGCACTTTGTGTTGTAGGACAGTGGTATATTTTTAATTGTTTTATTTTTATTTATTTTCTTTTCATGGAAATTAAACCCTTATTGGTTTGGAACACTTTCATATGTTACTGTTTTGTATCTGAATACCACACTAATGGACAAACTTAAGCTTCAGAGTTGTTCCCAAATCATTTAAAGATGTAACATCAAAGAATGATTGAAGATATTTGCTCCTGTAAGAAAATGTGAACCCCTCAGTATGCCGATAGATGTCCTGAAGCCTAATACATATTCTAGTTCTTTTCCTTGATGGAGCCCTTCTCTCCTTATGTCAGGAGAGCACAATCACAAAAGTACATGATATTTTTGCTCTTTTATTTTGTTTCTAATCCATGTGTTCTGCGAAGATGAATAAATAAAATGAATACAAAAAAATGAGTGGGTAAGAAATGTACTTAAATGCATTCACCTCCCACACCTCATCTAGACATGAAATCACAGAGAAAGGAGGGACAGGCAGGAAAGGCATAAAAAAACTGTATTATATATAGGCTGTCAAACAGAGGATCATTTGACATATGGTATGAAGTGCACTTGAATGCATTTCTCATTTTGGCAGCCAGATCGCTTATACGAGCCCTGTCCCACAGCGGTGGCAGGGCTGTAGAGCTTCTCTGCCCACTCAGCGTTTCACAGTTACAGTATTCCAAATTCCCTCCTTTTATCTCCTACTTCGCAAACACTAAAAACTGGCTGCTATTTTTCACTAATAATAAGTGAACTACTGAGCTGCCTTGATGAGCAACTAGAATGAGCAAGCTCTTCTTTGCTTGCATCTGAGCTCTCCTTAACCTATGTAACTTGTAAAGCATGCTATTTCCTGGCAAAATACGCAGTCAAATCTAAAACAAACCCTGAATGTGTGGTTGTGGTACCACAGTGACAAGCCTAAGAGGAGCATTACCATAAAAATAGTTAGGATGTGAAAAGTACTGATGTTTCTTTCTTTTTTTTTTTTTTTTTGCTTAGAGGCAGAAGTACTATCCTTGAATCTATCCCTAATCATGAATCTACTAGTTTGTTCTTTGTTAATGAAAATCTTTTTTTTTTTTTTTTTGTTTATCCAATATGTATTGCTAGGCAATATAAATATGTTACAAATGTTAATGGGATACGTGTCTAAATCACAGTTAAATATAACTTGTTTATTATTTTTCTGCAAAAGCTTTATCCTCACTGTCTTACACAAAAGAGTTATGTGTTTCAGAGATGGACGCTTACCTTGTCTGACAGCTAGTGTTGTCGTGTAGACCAAGAATAGAAGGATATAATTGAGGAAGCTCTGAAAAACAGGTGTGTTGGCATGGAAATCTTCTGACAAATACTTGCTCGTGAGGCCAATGCCACAGATAAGGAGGGAGAGTACCTGGCCAAGAGCCACAGACAGCAAGAGATCCCTAAAAGGAATGAGAAAAACACAGACATTAAACACTGAGCCTCCTCATGCTCATCCTCCTCCAGAATCATGTTTGAAAGTGTTAAGACACAGAAGAAACACGATGCTTCAATCAGCAAGGTATCTGCTGGGTGTAGTGATGTAACAGTTCCATTATTTCTGCACTTATCACTGGCTTAAACACCGCCCAAGCACACCAGCTTTTATTCACATATTAAACAACAGCAGATGGTAAATCTCTACCATTTGATTTCACATTTCACTAGGGATAAACGATAGTTTAAATGCAACCAACATACAGCACTTCTTTCTTCAAGCCTTTTCCTTAACAGAGAGACCCAGGAGTATCATTCAACTAAAACTGGAATTACAGCTCTTCCAGGACTTAGTAGCCAGAGAAACAAAAAAAGCAGAGGAAGGATTTTATCGTGTTTCACCACCAACATGAATATACTGTGCAACTTCATTCCCCTCATTTCATTTCCATTTCATTGTATAAACTGTTCTTTCCACCCACTATGCAAATGTATGTATCTTTTCTTTTGTCTTTATTACCACTCTTTCCTTTCTGTTTGGAGAAAGTGGAAGGTTCTGCTTTTTTCATCCCTGTCTCCTTTTGTTTCTTAAGCCTGTATTTTCTGATTTGACTTCTTGCTTTAATCTGTTTTTCTTGACCTTGATCTCCGGTCTCCACTGTTCTCCTATCTAATGTTCCACATTTTCTCTCCCCACAGGTCTCTGATAGTTTTCCCCTTTGTACATGTTTTCTGTCTTCATATAATTTTCTCCTCCTTACTCAAGAAACTGCTGTATCTGAAAGCCCACTATTTTATGGTACATATTATGTCCTTTCTTCAGTCTTCTCTGTGATATCCTTTTCCATTCCAACTATCTGTTTCTTGTACTCTTCCATCAGAACTGTACAGCCTTATTCAGCCCAAACAACCTGCCTTTTCTAATTTGTTTTCAGTCATAGAATATCCACAGGACAGGTATATATGTGCTTTTGAATTACCCTTTTCCCAGATCCAATGTTGGTCAGTACTTCTGTGCTAATCAAGGCTGTTCCACCACCACCCTTGCTCCATGCAAAGGCACAAAACGCATCACATTGATATGGAGCAGCAGCAATAACAACTGCTGCCAAGGACTGCAAAAGGACATCAGAAGGGGACAGTTAGTCCAAGTCCTCCTGGCTGCTGCTGTCACTGTCATCAGCCTGTAGGCTGAGAGACTGTAGGTCTCTCAGGAAACTCAAGAAGGAGAAGGGAAGCATGTTCTGCACGTCTCATTAGAGGCTCATACAAAGAAAAAGGCATTAGGCAATCCTAAGGTTGTAAAAGAAAGAGGGGAGCTCTCTGCTCAGCTGTAACAATATTTCATATTTCACGTGTGCTCTCTTCTGCCAGCTCATAAAAAAAAAAAAAAAAAACATCGCTTCAAGGCTGCTTTGCTTTCCCTGACAGATTTCCCTGACCTCAGCTGTGAGTATTTGGCAGCGATGAGCATCTGTGCTCCAGCAACAACTTCCCTTGTAAACTCAAGTGTCAAATTTGTTTCCCTTTTTCTCATAAACAATCCTCCCACTAGTGTGTCTCAGTGTCAGTCATGGCGTGATTCAACCAAGCAGACACTGGAAAGCACGGGAGGCTGGGTAGTTATATTCATCTAACATACCTCACTGACAAACAATCTGACACAGATAGTAAGAGAACAAACTTTATTGTGCTAAATCCCGTGTTTTGACGGGAGACTGCTGGGTAAGTAGAAACTATGATTCCACAACTACTGCCTCCACTTTTACATTTCTTACTCTACCGCGAAACATAACCGTGGGAAATAAACACACTCAACAGAGATGACATCTGAGACTAAGACATGAATGCTGTGGAAGCGATGGATCCTCAGCTCCTGCCACTGCCTGTGGAGTAAGAAATTTGAACAGCGACTGCAATTTAAATCCATGTACTAATCTTGTAAACTTGTATATAATTCTTCAACCAGTTGGGTAGGTAGTCTTTTCTTATGTTTTTGTCCTACAGGGAAGGTTCATGCAGTGCTGTCCTCTTGCCTACTGTTTTTGTAGTCTTATTTCATTAATAAATCGAATGTTTACAAATTTGTATCTCTAATGTGTTCCCTGCTTCACAAAGGATGCAGGTGGTTATTAGTCCTCTATATCTCAGCCATGCCCATTAGCAAACGTTGTATTACATCCATTGTGTTACTGCATCTGTTCTGGAAAGAAGTATCTTGGATCCTACTTAGATGTACAGAAAACTAAATATATCTTCACTTAATCATTCATGAAATGATTTTTCCAATAATGTATTCCTTGCTCCATACAAGTTGGCTGTTGGACATCATTTATCATTACTTTTTTAGAGGATCAAAAATTCCATCTGCTATTGTTTTACTGAAATAGCAATTAAGACAAAAAGTAATTAGGAATTCAGCAGAAGCAGTCATGGACAAGAATCAACACTATGAACCTGAACACCTTCAATTTTGTAGATAAAGTTTGTTTGTGGACCAGCATATGGTCTCCGTGGCTTGAGAAAGCATTTAAGTAAAAATTGTCTTTTGAACCAGAGTTTAAAAAATACAGGAAATTATTTGTCAGAGAACCATGGAAGTAACCCTGCAAATTTCACTGGCTTTCAAAACATTAACTACATAAATGACATTGAGTACATATGTATTGCTTGCCTCTACTTTTTGTGCACACTTTGATTTATTATTTATTTATTTTTATTGTGTGAGAAAACTCATTCTGAAGTCAAGCAGTTGTGTTCCTTCTCTGGTCAGAACTTAGTGGAACATTTCACACTTGGTATATGACACAGACATACACGTTTCTTCTTTTGTCTCTTCAGCATGAAGAGAAGCATAATTTAGATATTTAAACAGAATAAATTCAAAAGTCCTCAGACATCAGGCAAGGATTGCCCATTTAATACAGTTTAATTACTCCTAAGACAGTGCCCACTGCCATACCTGAAGACAGCTCCACTGCTGACATGAATGCCATGCAGAGGAGTTGGTATGTTCCTCTCCCCTCATCAGTGTAAGCCACAACTGATGCTACCTACTACCATGAAAAACAGGTGAAATGAATAAGTAAGAGAAACCAAAACAGAAGATTAATAAAATGTGAATGGAAGAGAACAACTCATCTCTCTCCAAACAGAAAAGCAGAAACAAATCTCAATTTACTGGTTTTAACTAGTGACAATGTCAGACAGTGCAACAAAGAATAATGTAATATTTGGATAATGCTAAAAGCCAACATAAGATGCCTGAATTGTACAGAAAATGCTTGATAGCATTATCTGTGTTCTATTTTTCCTGCCAGCAATGATCTAATAATACAAGAGTCTTAGCTCCCAAGTCTTTAATACCTGTACAAGAATAATAACATACCCATTCTTTTTTAAGAAGAATGAATTAGCAAACACTGAAAAGAAGCTTTCAATGTCTGTGGAAAACCTACTACTTCCTTCAGACAGAGGAAAAAGCAACTAACCCACTGTTTTCACCTCTGGCACTCACTAGACAGTATCTCTCCTAAATATCATAATAGTGTTAAAATAGCCAGCATATTATATATCCAACATATTTGCATCATTTTTCCATGTTGGTTTTAATACTCTTCACCACTCCAAGTCTGACACAAAGAGGGTGATTTCTTTCCTAAGCCTTCGGTTTGTCACATTGGCTTTGGCAGTATTTTCATTTACTGATGAAGTGCCATTCACTCACACCTTGAAGAAAAGTTATACTGTTTGAGAGCCTTCAAAGAAAGCTCTGGAAAGAATGTCACTACAGAAAGCTTCATAACACTGAGGTTTTCTACCTGTTAGAGGCCAATTTTGCAATAGCTGAGTGTTGATCTCCCACTAGGATCAACAGCCAAGTCTAAAGCCAAGTTAAAACTGGAAAATCTTCAGCTTAGCTCTGAACTTTGATCTCGTGAACTCATGACACTCACTCACTAACACTGAGCAAATAAAAGACATTCTTCTGTAAAACACCAATTTAAGACCTGTTCCTCGAATTTTTGCTGGCACTTGAATTAACATTCTGTATCAGAACCAATCAAATCAATTTCAGTTCTTGCTAGATAACACCTAGCACTTGCTACTGAGTCAGACGCGTATTTTGAAGTAAGAAGTCGGTCAGAATTGCTCCTCGGCTGCCAGATGTCACACTGCTAGGCATCTATCATGGGTGTTTCATGATATGCTAGCAGAGATTAAACAATACTTCTTTATAGCCTCTTTAGAAATAGTGCCAGAAGATAAAGCCTCATCTTTGCATTGGGAGCCATTTAATTCTGTTTAAATGCCTGGGCTGGTAGCTGCTGTGCACTACTTTTACTTGCTCCTCCAGGCATATGGAAATTTCTGTCAGTTGAGTTCCTCTGTGTTTATCAGCCATGGTAACACCATAAACTTCGGGAGGCAGATATCCTCATATCTAAAAACCTCTGAAGCTTGTGCTTGGTTCCTAGCATATACATGCTGGCATGAAATAAGGTACTAAATACATATCATCAGGTTCTCCAGTAATTATTTTTCATGAGGTTAGAACCTCATTAGTTTTGACTTGGCTTTGATTGCCAGTCTATTTCCATGTCCTCCCCAAAATATTAAAACACCATTTACAACACAAAATCAATGCAGTACAACATTCAGAACAGGCTATACAACCATGGTTGCTGTATGCTGGATGAATCAGTGACTTGCAAAGAGTGACTACGTGATTTAAACATTTGGGGCTGTTTTATTCTGACACTAAATCCTGATACTCTCCATGTCAAATTTCTTTTAACTTAATTGCTTTCCCTCCTCTCTTTCGTACTTTATTTGGTCTCTTTCCACTGATAGGTCCCCACTGCATCAGTTAAAAAGTACCTTAGAGGGTAAAGAAAAGAGGCTACCAGTACTTTTAATCTCTAGCATGAGGTGTGTTAATCCTTCAGCATGCCACAAATTCCAGCAGACAAGAGATTAGCAGCCTATTTCTTGAGCTGAGATTTCACTAGACAAACACATCTGTACAGGCTGCTCTATAGCACTGCTAGAGCAGGCCTGCAGGTGGGACGACGCTTTCTGCATGATGATAATGACTGCTATACATAGTTATCTTTCCAAATGTTCCAAGAATGTATTTAAAAAAAGACAGACACACTTCATTTAGTGACTGACTGCTCTTATGCCATAGCTAAGTTGATGATATCTGTCACAGGACTGTGATTTTGCCAGACTTTTTCACTTGAGTGCATTTTAGTGTGTTTATGTAAAAGTAAAAGAAAAAATAAAACAAGGTCTTAAAAACTTTACTTTGATTCACAGTGAGCTGAGCTTACACCCCTATGAGAATCAGGTCAAATTTATTTACATGCTTAAAGTTGGGTATGGATTCTCAAACACCCATCAGCAGAAATGCTGGCACACGTTACTGTAGGTAACGATGGAAAAGCACACATCTCAAACTCAAACACCCCCAAGATCCAGCTGCTCCTACTGCAGCTGAAGTTCCAGCACCATACTGGATTTGAATGGCTGCCTAATGAGGATATGGACATTGCTTCCATATTTTGCTGTTTGCAGTTAATGCACATAGGCAGCTTGTAAAAGAATAAATTAACAAGCTTTGCTAAAACCTTTTCCAGGAGAATCAATTGAGATCTCATTGAAAGCTAAAGTTTCAGATTTTTCTAATAGATCTTAAGCATGTGAAGCCTCCTATTTGTCCAGCATTGCTCTGGAATTGATTGCACACAGGGAACAAGTTTCTGCACTAATTTTGCACAGAAACTTATCTTTTCTTATTTTCCCATCATTCTGAAATATCTATTACACAGGTTAAAAAATCTATGTTAGATTTCTAACCCTCTTCTCTACCTCTTTGAATAAGGTAAAGACTGAAGCAACGATCTTCAATTAATGTATTAAAGCATCTGCATGACACTTTTTAGTAATTTACAGAAGTAGTCACAATATTCTATAATAAAATGACCATGGCTCTAAAGAGCAAGTTCTCCCACATATACACTGATAATAACTCCATTGGTATATGTACATTTATTCTATTAGTCAACTGCTCCTATAATGTACATTCTCCATGATCATACTGGATAATGTCTCAAGAAAATATAATAGTCTTGAAAGCCAACACAAAAGATTTATTTATTTTTAATATATTTCTGTCATAGAAGAATAAATCAGCCTAAGATATTTTCAGAATATAGGCATCAAGCATCATTGAAGAGTGAAATACCAATGCTTGAATCCCAGCTAAACCCATATACTGAATTAGAATATGAGTAAGTCTATTAACCTACACATCAGAGAGTGAAAACCATGCAAGACGAAGACTATCCATCACTTAATTCCCACTGAGTCATTATTTTGAAATCTTCAGTCGCATTTAAATGATGTACAGGCTGTACACTTGATCTCAGCACAAAGGGTGAAATTTATTGATGGTTAGTTGCAAAGTACCTCAAGCTCCCACTAACGCTCAAAAGAAATGCAGATTCCTTGCAGTATCTTGAGCAGTGAGCAGGTTAGCTATTTATTTTCCAAACATGGCCACTTTAATCTCTTTACAAGAGGACAGCACTGTGGACTCCATGCAGCTCAAATCTTCAGGCTGGTCTGAAAAGCTTCAGGCCTTGAAAACTTAGACTAATTTTTTTTTTTTTTTTCAGAGAAGAAAAGCCAGCAGAAGAGTAAAAAGCTAACCAGGAGTTCCTTATCTCATCTGTTTTCTGCTCTGTATCCCCAAAATAAAAAAGACTTTTTTTTTTTTTTTCCCCCCAAGGCTTTGAGCCCTTCCAAGTGGCGTCTTTATGCCTTAAGATGGGGAGAGAAGTTCTGTGCCTTATTACTATCTTCTTCTCTTCCCACATCACCAGTTGACCACCTTCTTACTTGCATTACAGCTCTGGACAACAAGAACCAAATCTTGCAGATACTTTCCCTGGTGAAAAACATCTCCATATTGCAGTGTTGGTTGTGTCTTTAAGTTCCTCATCATCCATTACATTTCTGCAAAGTCACTGTCTCAGACGGGCTCCAACGGAGGGAAATGGGATTATTCTTTCCTTCAATGGCCCTGGTGAGAGGGCTGTTGGGATGGCAAGACACAATAGGCAATGGAGAGCCCCAGCATGAAACTGAAGCATGCAGGACATGCCGTGAGGAGCAAGGAACAGCCAGCCAGACCTGGTCAGGTGGATGGGACTTCCCAAGATCTGGAGAAGCCCAAGTGGTCACCAAGCCAACTGAAAGGACACACTATACAGGAGGAAAGCACATTTTATTTTTTACCTTGGCTTCTCTATTTGAATATTTGTTGCTGTTGTTTCCTTTTGTTGTTTTGTTTTGCTATTTTTCATTCTTTATTTTTATTTGAATATGAGCTGGCTTGAATGTTAGCGCGTTTTGGGGGAGCTCACTAAAATTCAAAGTCTAGGTATATCTACTTCAAAGCAGTGGCTGACTCAGGCTCTGCTTTTTTCAGGTGACAGCTTGAGGGGCCAGCATAGAGCGGGTTCTGATAAAAAGAAAGCAGAATCATATATTCAACAAGTCTCAAGAGTCTCTAGAGCAGCTGCTTAAGATGAGATCTTACCTAATAAATTTCCTGAGTCTTGTGTATTGTCAACTACAGCAATTCTTGAAAATTCATTTCATTTATTATAAGATTTTATACAGGTTCACACACATGTACTCACAACTACTTGTGTTTTATAACTCTTTAATAATAAAGGAATTGGAAATGCTTTAAGGCTATTTTTATAAAACTTACTCCTCCATTTAATATTTAGAAATACACTGCTGAGACAGTCTGTTGCAGTGACTGCAAGTGCAAACAAGGGACTTCTTATTTTTTAATACAAGACACATTTAAAAATAGCAAAGGAAAGTGCAGAGAGAAAATTTTCAGGCAGCTATTTTGATAGAGCCAGTAGTAAATCATTACAAACAAATTTGTGTTGGTTTTGTTTGTTTGTTCGTTCGTTCTTTGAATGCAACTTGCTAATAGTCAGCTCCATTCACTAGTCATACAACAAAGAAAGAAAAAGGAAATTTATTCTAAGAATATGCCTCAATTTTGAAATAGACAGCTGGCTTCCAACTAGTAATTTCCTAGTGCTTTTCCAGCTACAAATCACAGAAGGACAGAGGGGACCATAGGCTTTTTCCCTTCAAAACTGAAGGTCTATCCATATATTCTCTTGGCAACTTCCCAGTCTGAAGAGTACTGGATAGACTGAAAATGTTCCAATCTTTCTGATGCAATCAGAAATATAATTTCAGATGGCCATACAATAAAAGAGCTCTATTTCAGGCTATTCTGGCAAATAAACAGACTGAAGCTAACTGCAGCCCATTAACTTCCACGAATTGTCACAATGTACCCCCATATGACTAGAGACATGACCACTCCTAAATCTAAGGATTTGATCTAGATTAGAATAATAAATGACAAAATTAGTTTTCCATGTGAAAGCTGACAAAAACAGTTACAAACACTAATTGATGACTACAGTACTTTTAAACAAGTAACTCTTCTGCCATAATCTTCCAGAAATTAATACAAAAAGTGAGATTTGCAATCTGTTTCTAAACAGAATCCAGGAATCAAGTATGGGTTATGGTGAGCTGCAATTTCCCTGGCTAGAAGTCTTAGTAAAAGATGAGAGCTGCTGCAAATACTACATTTTAGCCTATGAAAACTAGTCAGAGTCACTGGGCTGCTGGAAAAGTTTGATCACCATTATTTTTATAATTCAAGAATAAAGCTCATAAATAGATGGCTTTATATGGGAAAGATTTGCTCTTACTCTGTTCCAAATGTACCAGTTTGAGGTTTCAGTTGTTAGAGGAAATTGGGATGTGGAAGGACTGACAGCTCTCTCTCTTGGAGAAAACGAAGTTCTCTGTCAAATTTTATTAGTTCATCTCACTTGCAGTGGTTTTTATGCCTAAGGCGCAGGACATTATAAATACAGTGATGAATATTTTTAGATAATATGAGTAACAGTTTTAAAAGTTTCGGTTCAGTTAAGATCATCATTAGCTCTGAGTTTTCTCAGTGGAGCTCATAGCCCACAGTAATAGACCTGGATGATTCCCAGCATCAAGAAAAATAGCTCACTAGTGCCCTAAGAAGTACAACATCACTTCTTATTGCTCTCTTGCCATTACTGTACATTGCTAACACAGTTTAAACTGATGGGAGTTTATGGACTAAGTCTTACAGCTATTGAGAGACAGTTGATAAAGCAGCAGGTGAAAAGCATTACAGTTCTTGCTGTACCCCTGCCACTGATAAGCCAATCTTGATTGAGTGCTTTGATTCAAAACAAGTTAAATGACTCAAGATTCCTCAGGTGACAAATGCTAGTGTAACTTAATTCAGTGTTGCCAAAAACAAGAAGCAAGTGCTTGGGAAATTAGGTTGAGTTCCCAGAAAGCTGCATATATGTGAGTCAGTATGATGGTGTGAAGGATGATGTCAGATTCTTCCTGATGCTCCTGAAAATTGCAAGAGTTGTTCCTGAATTTCTGTCCCTGTAAAATGCCCAACTATGAACGCATGTACACCTGAGGACTGTCTGTGCATCTACAATTAGATGCAGGAATTGATTATGCTGTTTTTGTTTCTCAAATAAAAGTAAGCAGGTTAAAAAATAGCAGGTATGAATATTGAAGGTGCAAAGCTACATCTATAAAAGTGATATATAGCTTTCGGATACACAGAACTACTAGTTTAGTGTAAGAAATAGATTGTGGGTTTTTTTGTTTGTTTGTTTTTACATTAGCACATTAAATTACAATGACTTCATTCTAGAGAGCATTTAATATCTAATGTAAAAATATAAAATTTGAATTTATTTGGCTTTTGAAAAATCTTATTCTTGGCTAAAACTAAGGATATTTAGTTCCTCAGAGCACAACTGTTTTTATTTATTTTATATATTGCAATTTTTATGGAAGTTATTGGTAGCATTTTCAAAACACAGAAAAGTTGAAAAATCCCGGCTACAGTGGGACAAATTTGCTCCCCAAATAAATATGTGCATTTCCCATAAATCTGAATGTCTTTTACTGCAAATTCCAGCTATCATCTACATACTTAAAACAAGTAAAATGAATTTTAAGAAAAAATGCCCTTAAATTGGCCCCTTAATTGTGTCACTGGTGCTGAAGGATGAAAGATATTCACATTAGTATTTCACCTGGGATGGCACTAAGCTGCTACACAGTTTCCCAAATCTCCAACTACTTCAAAGGAGAGATGCCTGTGTTCCTGTGACTCATTCTGACTTCAACTTTTCGAGGCCTTGACCTTCTTTCATGATCTCCCATCTGTGGGTTGCTGCTGCCTCGCTTTGCAGCCCCTCAAGCTGCAATAATGCTCAAAGTTGCTTGCTCATGGATAATATGACAAATGCAAAGACATTAAAATTTCATGCATTTTTTTTTTTTTCCAAACATTTTTTAATGCATGGAGGCCAGGATTTTTCCCTTTCTGGTGAACGTCCTCCTCTACATTATTCTTGCCTGTGAAGACAGCATACTTATTTTCAGAGCAGCACAACTTCTTTAAGGATGAACTGGAAATGCCCTTGTCAGATCTACCTCTAATCTGGCGGGAAATAAATATGCCACAGAAGTAGAAGACGTGAGTTCAAGCTCTTCAGAACAAGCCAACCACTGAAGCCACTTAGGCAAAAGCTTTAAGGGTTAAGCTGTTTCACAAAGCTGGGTACCTTCTGGACAAGAAGCTTGTACACAAGCTCCAAAGAGTCTCCTGAGGCACAGCAGGAGGCTGTGAAAAGGAGGAAAGTGAATACCAATTTTAAGTAGGTAACTACCCCAGGGCTGCAGCAGTGTGGGATTTCAGTAGGTTACATCCTTCCTGGCCTGGCTCTTAATAGGGAATTAGAGTGCTTAACTCAGGTTTCCAAATTATGCTGCAAGAGTTATCACATAAAAATTACAGTAAAATAGCTCAACATCAGCATCTCTAAATCCCTCTGTGGATCTGGTAAAAGTCAGTATTTTAGGGAATTGACTAATTTTGGATGTCCTGTTTACGGGACTTGAAAGATATTACTGTCTCTTTCTAAAAACAAGGTCCTTTTAAGGAGGTTCAAGCTGGGTGTCCAGAGCTGATGCAGTGATAACCCACAGGAATTTCCACAGGTCCTCTCTGCCTTCCTACTTCTGCAGTTTTCCAGGCCTCCAAGAAGGGAAGTACTTGGTGACAGGGGCCACTACAAAGTCACTCTCCTCAAAGGATAATGGAATAAAGGATAAAGAGTACAGGTACTTCTCTCACTCCATGCTTTTACTGTTTGCTCACTACTCAGCTGTGATGGCCATTACAAAGCCAAAACTACAAGGGAGGCCCAATTTTCTGCATCTGTTTTTAAATTTCTGTTATATAATTCAAAAAGAAAAAAATATATATTGTTAGTTGAAAATAATTCATCTCCTGCGAAATGAGAAGTCCAGCTACTTGCAACATAGTGTTCCTCATTTGTAAGTATGAGATGGTTCTGGTTTACAGCTCCTCCCCTGGGCTCCAAGACCCTTTCCTCTTCCTTTCCATTTAATACAACAGCACGATGGTCTCTGTCAACCACACAGACCTTACATGTAATGGTGGAACAGACTCAGTTAAAGTAAATAAGTAAAAAAGTAAATGAAATTGAAAGTGATCTGGGAAGGTGTCACCTGCAGATTTTTCAGAGGGTCGGAACAGAAATTCATGGCCTACAGGATCCTTCTGTGGTGCCAAATGCATTACCAAAGCCACTGATGACCTAAAGGATAGGAAGGATGACTCGCATAAAGCAAGATAAAACCTGTGAAGCAAAGTGAGCTATAAGGTCCTCTCACAGGAGATAAACCAGGTCTGACATTTTGGCAGGGTACTTACCTGCCTCTGTTCACTGCTTCTGAGATTGCTTTACAATTTCTCTACAATATTAGCATCTGTACTTTGGATATGTAACAAAAGAAAATATCAATCACATTCAGTAGCCTTTTTTATTATTTTTTTTTTTCCACTGGGCTGGGGGTGCATTTTTGCATTCCAGACACTGAGCAGAGGAGTAGCACAGAGGTGATGGTGGGCCCGTGATCAGGCCACTGCAGGTCTCTCAGGTGTGGGGCTGATACACCACCTCCCTCCCATGCACTGAGTGATGGAGGGCCAAAACATACTGCTGAGCCAGCAGAAAATGGACCAGAATCAAAGTCCAGCTGCAGTACCATTTTCTGCTGGTTCAGGAGTGAGTTTTGGCCTGCCACCATGGACTAGAAACCAGTCTGCACAAGCTCCCTTACGTCTAGAATAGGAACCCTCTGAAGAAGCCCATCTCCATGAAGGTAGCCCAGGGAGATGGGCTTCCAGTTGGGACACCTCTCCAAAGCTGGGACACCTCTCCAAAACTATGGCCTCTCAAAACCTGCATAAACTGCCCACTGGCACCACACGACGTTCCTCCAGCAGAGGACCTTTGACATCCCAGCTGTGTACAAGCGTGGTCACAACCTTCAGCTGACAAGTTGACTTTATTTCCCCCCTCAGCAGAGTTTGGATTGTGCTTGGTGCAAAGAGAGCAGGGGGTCAGGCTGACAGTTAAAATGGAAAGAGTGAGGGAAAAATCAGGGATTAAATCATTTTCTGTGCATGCGTGGCATTTGAGACACTCTGTACTAGAGCTTTACACAGCTACTAGTACAAAAATACATGAAAAAAAAAACTACCATTAGCATTAAAAATAGGAAGCATTTCTGTGCTATTCAATAGCAGTTGCTCTCCAGAAATCACCTGTGTGAAAGATTGTCAGGCTGCAGTTATAACTAAGAATGAAATTCCAGCCTTAACTCTGAATTTCCTTGCCTTTCTGTATTGAAGATCGCCTTTAAATAGGATTTCACTGTAACAATATGCATTTCATTTTCCATTGATTTTTTTTTTCTTAGTAAAAAATAAAAGAAACAGAGAGAAGGCAGAAATTCTCTTCTAAGCTGCATGAGTGAATCAAATGTTATACCTATCATATACAGCACACATACTGGTTTAAAGAATTACATTCATGAAGGCCATATTGCTACAGAAATGTAGGTACCTTAAACATTGTTATGGAGCAACATGAATTGGTTAATTATGTTTGGAACAGAGTAGCTTATAAGGGCTGTATAAGGCTTTAAAGTGACTAAATACTTCATTGATGTAAAAAAATAAGTTCGCTTTTTATTTCAGTCATAGTTTATTTATGGATTGAACTAGAATGTTAACTAAATTGCAGCTAAATTACTCTGTACAGGTCAAATGCTTTTTTGTTTATAAAACCCAGTGCGAACACACAGACCCACGTTTACACCCGAGTTGGGCAGGTGAAATTCATCCGGATGATCTCACCTCTGGTGAGCTCAGGCAGAGATGGGCTCACTGTGACTTGGGAGTGGGCTTCCCTAAGGCCGCCACACCGACACCTGAGTGCACTCCCAGGAACGTGGCTGCAGGTCAAAACATCACCATGTCTGCTCAAGCAAGAGTGGGGAAATCCAGAAGAATGAAAAGTTGTCGAGGCTTGTGCAATACCATGAATATAATTTACCCAACAGGGTGCTGATCTGCTTTTTCAGACTCTCGTTCTGCATAAAGCTTTCATTGGTAAGATGGATGAAAAGGACATCATACTTAAAACATCTTTACCTGTGAAAACCAAATTTGGCATGACAAGGCCCTTCAAATGTTCAGCTTTACAAGAAATTAATGAAGGCAGTTTTAATTGTGACTATTTTCCTGTTGCTTTCCAAGACTGACCACTAGGTCAAGTGCCTGGGCAGACAGCAGAGAGCTTCATAGGGAAAATTATCTGAACAGTGGCAGTCAGTGAGAATGTTTCGGTATCATTGGTTGTCAACGCAGATCACATTGGTTTTACAGCTTCCTTACTGCATGCATCTCGCTGTGTAAAGGCATATGGCCCTTCAAACAACAGAGAAATCTGACATCCACATACTATTTTTGCAGTTTTTCTGTTGGAAAATAGCACACTTCACCAGTGTGTGCTGTAACAACATGATGTACAGAATATCATCATTATTAAATTAAGGTGTGCATATAAATATTTTCATGCTCTTCTAATACGATTATGTATATGCAGGCCTGCTTGAGAGATATCATGGGACCAGATAAGAGACATTAATCTTGTAATTAATTGCATGTTTGCATTTAATTTCTATGCTTTTATTATTTAGTACCTGTGTCAACCACTTAATTTGCCTGCAAATCATTTTCTTATATAATATTAATGAAACATACTATGCTGAAATTCATCAAACTAAGGAAATTAGAGATTAGGAAGGCTCATTATATCATTAATTTATCCTCTTCTAACTTTAAACAGTTCAAGAGCTATGGCTTCAGTACCATTTGCAGCAGAACAGACTATGTTTTCTTACGGTAAGACATCAGAATTAAAAATCTCATTTCCATTGTGGAACAAACTACTTATTGGAGTCTAAACTTCATTTCTTTCTTCAAAAAAAATCTTTCAGAAGAAATAATGACAGTAACATTCATTTCAACACAGACGTTGCACAAAGGTCAATGTTTTTCATCTCTGTACATACAACATTCTGAGCAAATGAACATGATGAGATTTATATGATAAACATATAGATTTGTCTACTCAACCTGCTCAGAACAATTCATGCCTAAATATGAAGATGCTTGGGGTATTGAGGGACTGCTGACTGAGCACAGGGAAAGATCAAATCAATGAGAGGCATCAAAGTAAATGAATGCATCTTTGGGTTAGTTTAGGGCACTCATGGACTACCTGGTTGGGAAGGTGCATGGCTGCATTTTGGAAAGAATATCTGAGAGTGAGAATGGCTGGGAATTGGCGCTGTTGCAAGCAGGCAAAGCAATTGCCCAAACCAGAACAACCTAGCTACAAGATCCTTGGGAACAGAGTACATCTTGCTGCAGATGGATGTGGGGGAACACCAGCAAGCATCGCACATCCACAGGAGCAAAGTCTCACCATGAGCCTGCGATCTGATCAGAAGGAACTCTGCCTGTGATAGACATTGAGAAATTGGAAAGTGGACCCACAGTGAGGCCAGCCTGCCTGCTGAGTTTGTGCCATACCAGTGTCAAGCAGGTTTTTTTTTAAGCAAACAAACAGACAAACAAACACGACCCTGCAACTTCTGACCCTCCAGCAAGCATCTGTTAGGGCTTTCTATTGTGTCTGACTATTTCTGCAAAGCCAGACAGAAAAAGTACAACAGTAGTCCAGCCTGGGTTGTGGGATACAAATTATGGACCTTGGTCAAATGATCTTATTCTTGCAGTGGGGATGAGGAAAAGCAGGCAGAGCTGTACGTTTTTCTCTTCAGGGTCTATTCCCAGTTCTGCCATAGAACTACTGTGGATATCTGAGGAAATGGCCTCAAGTTGCCCTAGGGGAGGCTTAGATTGGATATCAGGAAGAATTTATTCACAGAAAGGGTTGTTTGGTCTCTCCATAGAAGTGGTGAAATTACTATCCCTGGAGGTATTTAAGAAGACATATGGAGGTGGTACTTAGAGACATGATTTAGTGTTGGACTTGGTACTGTTAGGTTGATGGTTGGACTTGATGATCTTTAGGGTCTTTTCCAACCTAAGTGATTCTGTGATTCTATTTGCAGCTCTCTTCACCTCAATTTTTTCTCCAGTAATGACTCTTCTGTCCAGGTCATAAAATCTCAGAGAAAAGATTGTACTATCATACACTAAAACACCACCTACCAGAAAACCTTCCTTTATGTAGGAAGCAGAATAAGAACTGAGAGGTGACACAAAATAGCTTCAGCAAGAAAACCCTGTGGAATGCATCCACTAGTGCTGGTGTTTCCACCTCTCCTAACTCCTTGCGGATAAGACCTTCTCATTCCTCAAATAAAAGTATATTATATTGTCTTTTTGTAACTGTAGTTTATTTTTCACAGTTTTCTTGAAACTGCCGAGGCCTTTAACTATTCTTGTGTCCATTTTCAGTGAACCTCGTGTTCTGTGGCAGCTTTTGGTTCTTTGTAATAAAAATGCTTTCATTGCCCAGCTATATTGATTTTCAGTCTCCTGAAGCTTTGTGCTTTCCTTCTCCTAAGGTTTTGCTGACACAGTTTAGGCTGAGTCCCACATTCCATTTCCTCTTCTCCTGACTGAAGACACTGTTCTAACTGCTAGAAGCTCATCAAGCATTTAAAAATCACATCTGTTGAACTCAACCCTTCTATTTTGTTCATTCTTTTCATCTCTTCCTTCTTCCTCCTGATGTATCAGGCTGGGATGTCGTGGTTCCGCTCGAGTGGGCAGCCGAGCTCCACCACAGCCGCTCTCTCACTCCCCCTCCTCAAAGAGGAATGGGGAGAAAATATGTGAAAAGGGCTCAAGGATTGAGATAAGGACGAGAAAATCACGCAATAATTATTGTAACGGGCAAAACAGACTCGGCATAAGGAGATAGTAAGATTTATTGCCTACAACTAACAAGCGAGAGAAGTGAGAAAACAAAGGAAAAAAAAAAAACAAAAGCACCTTCCCCCCCCATCCACCCTTTTCCACCCTTCCTCCCCCCGAGCGGCGCAGGGGAACGGGGAATGGGGGTTATGGTCAGTCTACAGCACTTCTTCTCTGCCGCTCCTTCTCGGTCACTCTCGTCCCCTGTGCTGTGGGGTCCCACCCACGGGATGCAGTCCTTGATGAACTGATCCGGCGTGGGCTTCCCACAGGCAGCAGCTCTTCCAGAACTGCTCCAGATATGGGTCCGTACCACGGGGTCCATCCCTCAGGAGAAAACTGCTCCAACCTGGCTCCCCTACGGGCAGCAGCTCCTGCCAGATCACCTGCTCCTGCGTGGTCTCCTCTCCACGGGCTACAGGTCCGGCCCGGAATCTGCTCCGGCAGGGGTCTTCCACAGGCGGCAGCCTCCGTCGGTGCAGGGCCACCTGCTCCACCGTGGTCTCCTCCACGGGCTGCAGCGTGGAACCCTGCTCCACCGTGGTACTCCATGGGCTTGGTGCAAGGCTGTTCTCCCACTCCCTTGACTCTCCCGGCTGCTGTGTGGCGCAGCGTTTTTTCCCTGTCTTAAATATGCTCTCACAGAGGCGCAAAACAACATCGCTTATTGGCTCGGATCTGGAAAACAATGGGGCCCTTCCCAAACATGGGGCAGCTTCTAGATCTTTCTCACAGAAACCACCCCTATGGCTCCCTGCTACCAAAACCTTGCCACGTAAACCCACTACATGGGAATTAAATGCAATTCCAAAAATGTGTTTTAAAAGCAAAGCTTTACCTTGGTGAACCTGTTCTGCAAAGAATTAGACAGCTACGTATGTGACCTATACACATAGGGCCCTATAGGTATTTTTTTTTTTTTCTTACAGACATGCGTGTACTGAGATCAGAATGTAACTCACAGAAGAAATTTACACTGATAAATTCAGAGATGGCACGTCCAATCTCAGTAGAGGTGTACCTGGTCCTAAGTTCCTATTTCTTACTTCAATCAATTGAAAAAGGACACAGAGAAACCCAGACTCTTTAAAGGGAAATCAGAGTTAGGTTTGAAAGCCTTAGCAGCTAAACATTCTCATTTATCTTTGAGAATTCCCTGGAGATAATGTAATCCAGTGTAAGAGCCTTTTTGTTTCATTACTGAGCAAACATCAAGTATAATGTCATACCCAACGTATGCAGGATTCACAATTTGAGAAGAAAATCCCAGAGAGGAAACCTTCATACATCAACTAACTTCACATCTAGTACCATTAAGTAACATTTCCCTATTTTCATATTCAGTAGGTTTTCACTGACCACCTGCTAGTGACTTATTTCAAGCTCTCCTCCTGTACCTACTACCTCAGAATTTTCAACGTTCAATGTAATATTTAGGACTAAAGTCATTTTTGAGAAGAGTAAATCATCACAGCATAGATGTATACAAGACAAAAAGCAACATCCAAATTATTCTTACATTACATTATTTTTACATAATTTCTGCCTATTAGTTCCTTAAGAAGTCTATCAGATGCCTGTTTGTATTCATTTTTCAGACAAACTATTCTAGCATTCAGGCAGTTTCACAGCAAACAGCTAACTTGAACATTATTGTGTATTTACAAAAATATATGATTTGTTAATTCTCATGACATGGTATTAAAATTAAAATGGAAACAATCCATTCATGCAGTCTAAACCTGCATATATCACGGACCAAAACACTATGCAGTAACTTAAGGATCAAAATCAGTACTTCTTGCACAAGAGCCTCTTTCAGAAAGTCTGACTTCAGGGCATATAATCACAGAATGGTTTGTGTTGGAAGGGACCTTAAAGACCACTCAGTTCCAATCCCCCTGCCATGGGCGGGGATACCTCCCACCAGACCAGGTTGCTCAAAACCCCATCCAACCTGGCCTTGAACACGTGTGATGGGGCATCCATAGCTTCTCTGGACAACCTGTGCCAGTGCTTTACCACCCTCTGAGTAAAGAATTTCCTTCTAACATCTAATCTAAACCTTCCTGCTTTTAGTTTAAAGCCATTACTCTTTCTTGTGTCACTATACTCGCTAACAAAGAGTCCCTTCCCCAGCTTTCCCGCAGGCCCCCTATAGGGGCTGGAAAGCCACTATAAGGTCTCCCTGGAGCCTTCTCTTCTCCAAGCTAAACAACTCCCACAGCCTGTGTTCACGGGAGAGGTGGTCCAGCCCCTTGACCTTTCAAATTCTTAATTGTTTTAAAAAATATTATTCGCACTTTATTTCTAGCCTGAATTGTTGTAGTTTCAGCTTTCTACCACCAGACATACTAAAAACATACTATGTTTCTTTGTCAGCTATTACACCAAAATAAATTAAAACAGGAAAAAAAAGAATCTACCAGTAAACTTTATCTGAAAGATGGAAAAAAAGAGTTCAAAATACACTGAAATGAAATTAGCTTCTCAGAAGACCTTTCAGACGGATGAGCTTGCCCATGTAACCAATCGTGCTTGGTGTGAACTGGCGTCCTGGCTAAGCTGCCTCTGGTTGGGAAGCTACCACAGAATGCAATTTTTTAAACAAAGATTTTGAATGTATTTGTCTGTTACAATTCTAGCTAAAACACAGTAGAGGGAAACTCGAATACATTTACTGCAGGTACTTTTTTTTTTTTTTTTTTTTTTTTTTTTTTTTGAGTAGCTTGAGCTCTATCTAAGCTCCAACAAAAGAACATAGCTATAACAAGTTAAAATGTCAGCAGGGATCCATGTGGCCATTTAGTTTGACCTCCAGCACAACACAAGTGATGAAACTTCTCAGGATTAATTCCTGTTTGAAACAGAGTACATATTTCATAAAGGCATCCAACATTTTTCTAAAAGCATCCAGCAATGTCAGGAGTCCTGACAAGTTGCTCCAGAGATTAATTACCTCATTATTAAAAATCCGTGTCTATTATTTCTAGGATTAATTTGTCCAGCGTCCTCTTTTATTATACCACTGTTCCCTAAAGTTCTATTAGCAACTTTTGCTTAAGATATGCAAAACTTGTCACATCACCCTGTAGTCTTATTTTTGTTTAATTAAACAGGCCAAGTTTCTTCAGCCTTCCATTAAATAGCATGCTTCCTTTTAGTGTTCTTGTGACTTTCCTCTTGAATTTCTACAGTTTATCAGTTTAGCGTTATTCTTCTGTCTTGAATAACAGAACTGGAAATAGGGTCCCCAAACTATTCACACCATAAACAGAATGAGTGCTAAGAATATTTCATTGTTCACATACTTGTACCACACAACTGTAATAGGATGTCATACCCTGCTCATTACACACGTAATTTCTCAGCTTCTTCTAGGACATTCTAGGATAGACTCAACCATCCTATTGGCATGGCCTACACCATTTATTCCTACATACAGTTCTTCTACTAGGCCACATACAAACTCCTGCTTTTTTGCATTTTATCCATAGCAATCAGGGCAGCCCACTTGGTACAGCACCTTGTTCTTTAAATTATTTATCATCATCTTTATCTTTGTGTCATCTGCAAATGTTATCTGGAACAATTTTGTCTGTTTCCTCATCCACTGACAATAGTGTTAAATCATCATCCTGTTTGTTCAAGAAATACATTTAGGTTTAGAAACTGTCACTAAACCAGTTTTAGAGCCCCATCGAACATATGTACAATGTTGATTTTGGATCATTCTACTTTCTTAACCAAAAGGTTGTGTAATACCAAGTTGAAAAGACTGATAAGAGTTGAAATATACATCTTCAAACTGTCCCTAAACTAGCAACCTCTTCAAAAAAGGCATAAAATTATTTTGACAAAAAGTATTCATCATAAACCCACATTGATTAGAACTGATTACTTTAACCTTTCCTTAACATTTGATTAATCAGATTCCAAATCTGCTGTAATTCCACATCAGTGGCAAGGACAATGAATATCTGGATCATCTGTTTGGCCTTAAATGAAGTAGCACAAGGCTAGTTTTCCTGTTCTCTGGAACCTCCTCAGTGGAAATGAGCATTAGCGACACTGAGAGCTCCTCTGGATGCAGATAATATTGCCTTGCTGATTTACTAGTATCCACCTTCAGTTTTATATATTTTTAATTTAATGTTGGAACAGAAAAGTATTTAATCATTGTTATATAATACCTCATCTTTCTCAGAATCTTTCTACTTTGCTGATTTCTCTCTTGAAACAAAATGAACAAACTTCCCCTTCCCCACAAAGACAACATGAACAACAAAGCCCAAGCAAAGCAAAATCAGTTCATAGAGTCATAGAATATCCTGAGTTGGAAGGGACCCACAAGGATCACCGAGTCCAGACCCTGGCTCCACACAGGACAACTCAAAAATCAGACCATGTGTCTGTGAGCACCGTCCAAACATGTCTGGAACTCCAGCAGGCCCAGGGCTGTAACTACTGCTCCAGGGATCTTCTTGGTGAAGAACCTTTTTCTAACCCCCAGCCTGACCCTCCCCTGTCCCAGCTCCACGCCATCCCCTCGGGTCCTGTCGCTGTCCCCAGAGAGCAGAGCTCAGCGCCTGCCCCTCCGCTCCCCTCGTGAGGGAGCTGCAGGCTGCCATGAGGCCTCCCCTCAGCCTGCTCTGCTCTGGGCTGAGCAAACCAAGTTCTCTTCCTGCTTTATGCCTCAGCTCCCTACATATGTTTTCTATAGTACTTAGTTTTTACTGCACACAAATTCCTATCTCCTTTCCTTTTCTTTCATTCTTTACGCATTTTAAGTCTTTTTCTTGATTTTTAATGTAGTCATGAAAGGATGACTGACTGGAAGGTAGAATACTTTGGGTGTTCATTTAAGAAATGCTCTGGAACACTTTTCAGAAAAACTAAAAAGGGAACACCAGAGAAATATCTAAAGAATTCATGCACTCAATCAGAGAAATCCATTCAAACGCAAGTAATGCTGAGACTGATGGCATTTCTCAGCTCCATTAAATATCAGTAAACTTTCAACCCCTAGAAAACTTCGCAGTAGTAGACATGAAATTTCATTTCAGTGTTACCCACCTTTCCTGATCTTTCACTGTGCTGACTAAATATTGTTTTCCAAAAACCAAATGGCATAGGAGTGAATATTTCGCTATACTGATCAATGGGGCCTGTGCTTCTATAGCTCAGGCTTTGAAGCTTTTAAAAGCGTGCAAGAATAATTTTTTTTTTTTTTTTTTTAACAATTCCCCATAGCACGTAAAGAATGTTTTAACTGTGAGAAAGCCTATTAGAGTTACATGAGTCTAATTGATCTGCCCTGGTAATAAAACACTCATTTTCTCTTGGGAAACCAGAGGTTCTGCACCTGAATATGCCGTAAGTCTGTACTTCTTTAAATCTATTACAAATGGAAAAATTCATCTTTGCACAAAGAACCAGCATAATTAAATTAAAGATACTGTTTGGGCCATCAGAGAAGGACTTAAAAGGAAATTAATAGCTACAAAGTACTTTTGGGACTCTACATGCTATTGAATGAAATCTTGGTTTCACTGAAATCAATAAAAGAGAAATCAATACTGATTATTGAACAACGTTTTAAGCTCCTTATTATGACCCACATTGCCTTTTGAATGTCATTGGAACAACAGCTAGCTTCAAATTACAATCACTCTCCCTGTTGCCTCACTGAAATAACCTTGTATTATTCTTCGGTGATACAAGGGAATAAAACTTATCCTCACTATTAAAAAGGCCGGTACTTTATCAAACAAAAATATGTATTGATTCTGGTTTACTTTTTTCCTGAAAAAAAAAAAAAAAAAAAAAAAAAAGTTTGTATTTTGATCTTTGAGAAAGAGTGCGTAGTGAAAATGTAGAGTATAGCCTATATCTTTTTATTCAGAAAGCTGCAGAATCATAGAAACATTGATTCAAAAGGAGCTCTGGAGGTCATTCAGTCCCAACTCCTGCTCAAAGCAGGATCACCAACTGGTCAGATCAGCTTTGGCTCTGCTTCTCCTAGACTTAAAAGCCTCCATGGATGGAGATCCCTTAACTTCTCTGGATAACCTGTTCCTATACTACAGTACCCTCCTAGCAGAGATGTGATCGCTAATGTCCAGTCCAAATCTACCAAGCAATAACTTCACATTGAATCTCAAGTGAGTTGATGTACTAGAACTAAATAAGGTGCTTCATGCCACAGGACACAGCTTGTCCCACCCATGCTGAGGTAGGGGGAATTATAAAACACCCAGAAAGCACTTTTTTTTCCCCCTACTGGATTTTTCCATAAAAGCTTTCTCATGATTCAGTAGTATGCATTATTTAGCATGAATAATACAAAGGACTGTCAGTCCATGTTTCTCTCCTTAACAACTACCGGGTCTAAGCACCATACTTCCCAGTCAATGCAAGTCAATGCTACACTACAGATAAGATGCAGAGCTGGGCTCCATATTTGTTCTAAAAAATGGCTCACAAGACCGACAGCCTTTTTCTTTTATTCAGGTATCGATGAATAATATCAGTTTCTTCAGCCACCAGGCAGAAAATTACAGATGGTCACCTTTTGATACACAGGTATGTGTGGATCATAGCTTAAAAGTTATATCTTACTTGCCTTACTCATGCAAATAAATGCTCTTGACATAAGTGAATAAGTATGGCCCTATACATGCCTTACTCTCTATTTTTGTCACTCTTAGTTCAGCTTGCTGGCATGCACTAAAGGAAAGAAATAGCATGCCAAGATGTGGAAACCCATAATCTTGATAAAAAGGATGTTGTTCAGCCTCTATGGGAAGTTTAGCTGCTGGAAATAAAAAGGAAAAAAGCTTCTTTATTCCTTTTTTTTTTTTTTTTTTTCCTTCAAACTGTGCCTGTTACAAGGCTATACAAGGCTACCAGTAAATGGATAAAAAAAAAAAAAAAAAAAAAAAAAAGGCAAGGAAATGAACCAAAGGTCACCCATGCAAGTCTTATAATGCTATTATTTAGAATGTAATTAGAATTATTTCTATTCCTGATTTGAGCAGTCCCAGGAAGCAAATTTCCCCTCTTAACACTCTCAGCTTATTGTAGGGCTAGATATACACACAATGAATTTTTCATTGCAGCCTGGGTTGATAGGCCTTCCTCAGCGTTACTTCCTGATAAATTTTTGTCCTCCTTTTGCAATAATCAGTTCTTCAGACAGTCCACAAAGCTGAACAGAAATAATATAAAGGATATGCCTGCAGGGTGACTTAACCAAACATTTAAATCTTTATTTACCTTAGAAAAGGGTGTCGAACATGAAGAAGAACACGTTCTCATGTTGGACATGAGAAGAGAAGGCTCCAGGGAGACCTCATTGCAGCCTTCCAGTACTTGAAGGGAGAGTAAAAACAGGAGGGGGAACGCCTGTTTATATGTGTTGACAGTGATGAGACAAGGGAGGATGGTTTTAAACTAAGACAGGGGAGGTTTAGGTTAGAAATTAGGAGAAATTTTTCACTCAGAGGGTGGTGAAGCACAGAAACAGGTTGCCCAGAGAAGCCGTGGATGTCCCATCCCTGGAGGCATTCAAGGCCAGGCTGGATGTGGCTCTGGGCAACCTGCTCTAGTGGTTGGCAACCCTGCCCTGAGCATGGGGGTTGAAACTAGGTGATCTTTAAGGTCCTTTTCAACCCAGGCCATTCTATGATTCTATGAAGGCAACAAGAATTATGAAAGGATATTAAAATGGATGTTTTGAAAGGACTCGGCTCAGTCATCCCTGCCACATCATTTTCAGTAAAAACCTCCAGCACTGGATGGGCACTCTCCTGTCTTGTTAGGTAATCTGTTCCAAACCCGTTCTCAGCTTAGGAACTTTAACTTAAGGAACTTTTCCACTCAGTGCATATCATTATGAAAGGGGTCAAGACCCACTTTTTCTAGAAGGCTATACAATGTGTTCCTGCCTTTCTTCATCCTCTTGACCTTGGATCTCTCTCTAAAAGCAAATATGAAGTGACATGACATAGGAGGAAAGACAACTGGTTAACCGTGTCCTGGATGAATGACTGGCAGCAGTCACAGAATGACAGAATCGCTGAGGTTGGAAGGGACCTCTGGAGATCCTCTAGTCCAACTCCGCTGCCGAGAAGGGCCACCTAGAGCACGCTGCACAGGATCGCACCAAGGTTTCAAATGTCTCCAGAGGAGGAGGCTCCAAAGCCTCTCTGGGCAACCTGTACTAGGGCTCTGTTACCCTCATGGTAAAGAAGTGTTTTCTCATATTCAGCTGGACCTTCCTGTGCTTCGATTTTTGCCTCTTGTCCTGTCACCAGGCACCACTGAAGAGTCTGAGATTTCAGTCAATAAAACGCACCTACCCAAAGCCTATCACCCTGATCAGCTTTTAAAGTGTGATCTAAATGGCATCTACACTTTCTGATTTCGCTTAGCACTTCAAATAAATGCTGTAGTCCACCTTAGAAAAAGTGAAGAGACTTGTGAGGTAATTGCCAGTTGGCAACTTGTGAGAATCAGCAAATGAAACAGGACTGCTCCCTGTGCATTGTGAATCCTACGCAGCCATGAAGCCCTCTCTTTTCAGTTAGTAACAATAGCTCTTTGTGAGGAACACAGCAATATTGCAGCGAGCAAAACTATGAATTTTCCTTTTGCTCTTGGTGAAAGGTAATGATTTTACTGGATGAATATGCCTTTGACATTTTAATGTTTAAGGGAAGGAGGTATTTGCATCTACCTCCTATTTGCATATACTGTTCCCCAGGTCTCTCCATTTCATTCCATGCTCTGCCTTTTCCCTTCCTCAGGCAATTTTTGGCACCTTTCTCTTGTCTCCCCAAAGTCAGTTTTCCCATGTTGTGATCCACTCATCAAACCAAGGCTTTCTGGTCTGAAAAGGGAATCTTTCCACTTAGGAGAAGGACGGTAATTATGTTAAATGAATGTTAACTTATTGCTAATGAATACATTAAATCTCTCCTAAACATTTCTGGTAAAAGAAACAAGCAAAGAAACAAAAACAATCAGGCATGGCATTCATTTACCAGAAGTATTAATTACAAGTAATTAGAAAAAGTGATTCATTTTTGAAGTATATAAGACTCCTAAAAAGAAAAACAAAACTTTCAGCAAGAGATGAAAACATGTGTCTGTACCAAGTGGATAACAGCATGTAAAATAAAACATTGCATACACAAAGGCTTTAAGTTTGAAGGATGACTTTTCCAAAAATAAAAAATAAAAATCCAAACTTGACTTTAAAATTTCCAGTGATAGTAATCTATATCCACCATGAACTGTATCAATATCTGATTGCTTTCACTGTTCAAAAGAAACATCTAATTTCTAGTCTGCATTTTCCTTCATTTACTTGCTCATAGATATTGTCCATCTTTGCTAGCCCAAAGATTTCCCTACCATTTACTTCCTGCTCTGTAGGTCTCTACTTACAGATAGCCCTTAACTAGGTTATCATCTTTTCTCTGTATGGCTTCTCCCTTTCAGCATGTATCAGGTACAAGAGAGGTAAGAAAAAATCTTCCTTTTTTTCCCCCTCTTTGAATGCTGTTGCAAGTTCCCACAGAATTTTATTAACATTTGCTATATTTAAACTATGAATTTCTACAGCTGCTGAGTCTAGGCAAGAACTAAACTGAGTGCACTGAATTCATCAAATCTTTCCCTTTAGTATTTTCCAATCTTTCTTTTGGGTCTTTTCTGAATCACCTCTACTGTACATCAAAAGTGTGTCTGAGCTGTTGGTGCTGACCCCCAAGGCCCAGCTCCCTGTAGATACGGGTTACACTGAGATTCACAGCCTGGCCTCCAGTTTTAGTCCTCAGCAATGGCTCACTTTCGCTGAAATCCCTCACGGTCTTACGTGTCAGATGAGGAGGATAGGAGTCCCAGGTTTCCTGACCTGTAAAGCACTCACTCAACACACACCTTTTCTCCTTTTTTACCCACAGATTCCTATTTGGAAAGCCTTGGCCCAAATTTTTGTTTTACACGCGTAACATTTTTAATGCACTAGAACACCAAACATTTTCAGCAATGGTTGAACCATTAATAGGTATTAATAGCTTCACCTTATTAAAATCCATTCACATTACCCACCTCTGATGTGCAACTATTGAGCAGCACTCAGGAGCACTACAAAGCCAATTAGGAGAGAAAAATACAGCCTATGCAAAACTGAAACTGATGGGGAATTCAGCTAGCAAGGCTGTAATGAATAACAGCCCCTCATGGCTCAGCCTCTTTGCTTTCTTCAGTGACAGAAGGAGGCTGTATAACTCCTCAAAAGGTGGCACCAAGGCACCCGTACTCACGTGTGCCAATGAATCTTTAATGGCTGTTCTCATTTTATTGAATCTTTAATGCCAGGATGTATAGCATAATCAGTTATCAGGAGCAAAGTTGTCATGCTACTTTAATCTTTGCTGCATGTGAGTTATATTGGTACCCACCAAACAATAACAGTTTATGTTCTAATATTCTTGTACTTCAATTTCTATGTACAGGAGAGAAAAATAAATGAGGAGACTGGAGGAAAATTGCACTTAAAAAAAAACAAATTTGACAAACTAAATTCCTTTGTTATAATACACTGCTACCGCATAATTTTGCCTTGAATGTGACACGAAATAAAATACCTCTGCATGGCACTGCAAAGGGGAAGGAGGTGATCATTTTATTGGCTCTCCAATTCCTTAGGGCTTTATTCATTGCATGAGGAACCTGCTTTAAAATGGCATCACCCTCTTCCTCAGAGGTCCTGGTGGGAACAGTAAATCTCTTTTACTAAAGTGCAAGATGAATTCCCAAAGGTGTTAGAGACAGTTCAGAAAACGCTGCAGTCTACAGTAGCATTAATACATATATATATTTAAGTTCTTAAAGTACACTTGCAGCAAAATATTACACAGCTTTCATCATACATTCATATACATATGCTCTAAAAATAGAAATGTGGAAAACAGTAAGTAATGGCAAATGTAAAAAGGAGGGAAATGGAGACATCTGTAGAAGCCTTTATATCATTGATAGTTACTTTAACCTCACCATTTATCTTAACAGAAATGTTTTGCATTGTAAATGAAGTGTGTGTTTCCAAACTATATTTAAATGTACCAGAGCCAGATTCAATCAGGTTGCTCACAGCACTGCCATGCATGGCACTGTGATTTCCACTAGGAAACCTTTATTCTGTCCTGACTGCTCAGAGAAAATGGAAAAGCATTATTTGACATAAAGAAAGAGATCTACATTTGATCCTCAATAAATTTGAAGGAATAGGGTTTCTCTTCATGGTTCATTGCCTTTATCTGTGAGGTTGGTTTTCCTACATGCAGTTTTATTTGTTCAGCAGTTTAGGATGAAAGAAACACGTTAAAACCATCCTTACAGAAAGATGCACACAGTCCCTGAAAGGCTTCTCTTGTCATATTCTCTGCCCAAGAGAAGGAATGAAGTCTGCATGATAAAGATTTGCTTTGGAGTCTCACTGCATCGGGCCATCCTCCTTTGATAATTTACCAGCATCAGGCCGCATACTTTAGTTTCCAAAAACAAATCCAAAAACAAACAGTTTCCAAAAACTGCACATACTTGATGAGTGATCACAAAAGAGTTTATTTACAATCTGTCTGTCAACGCTCCCATCTTCTTGCTGAGGTATCATCCCTTTCATGTTGCAGAGGGACACTGTTTTGAGAAGATCACATAAACATCCCTGGGCTTTTGTCAGCTAAAATACTTGTTTTCACTTTTTTTTTTCTCCACTCGTTTCCACTTTTTTACTCCTCAGATTACCTGCCTTCCCCACAATCAGTTACTGTCAACTCAGCTACTTTGAAGTTCTGTAGTCAAAGCCCTGAAGACACAAACAAATACTTGTATATGCTATCAATGAAATTCAATTCTGCCTTTTTTTTTTTTGAACGTTATTTATCAAATTCTTTCCCTCATGCTAATGTAATTTCTCTGCTAATGTTTGTGTTGTTTTTTCTTCCCCCCAATCTTTAACAGTCTCATGATTTTTTTTTGATTATACATCTCTGCTAGACATTGTATACAATACACATGCAGGTGTGTATGTATTTCTATATGTGTACACTACATAACTAAATTCAATTTATCTTCCCATTTCTTACAGTACAAATCTCATTATTAAAAAGACCAACATGAATCTCTATTCACTCTGGGACCAGAAAATAGAAAAAAATAAACAAATATAGAAGAAAACATAACTCTCAGATGAAATATGCCAAAAGGTGAAAATATGGTTTTAAAGTTTCACTTTAATAATTAGAACTGTTGGTTAAAAAAAAAAAAAAAAAAAAAAAAAAAAAAAAAAAAAAAAAAAAGCTTTAATTTCATACTCTGAAGGAGACGACTGTGATAAATGTTGTGTGTAGTTCACACATTGATAAAATGTTGCTGTTCTCTAGGACACCCTGAGGGCAGTTTAAGGATGGATTTCGAGGGACAGCCAGGGTGCACTCATGTTGGTGGCTAGCGCAGCTCTTAAAGAGAAGAGCTGTTCACACTTTATAAAGCACAACACTGTAGGCCAGGTTATCAGGCTTCATCCGTACAGGACCCAAAGCTAGGTACATTATCTCAACTTCATCCAACTCAAAAATTGTATTTTCTTACTTTTTTTTTGCATGTGTTCTGTGATGGACATGCAGGTGGCTCTAGACATGTGGCTGCCTTTTTATTGAAAAGAAATAAGAGCCCATATCAAATTCCTCCCATTTGTTAATCAGGACAATCTTAGGGTCCTTGACTTCATCAATGCATGTTCAAAAGGAAAAAACTTGAATAAAGTCACAGATTTCTTCTCTTTTGCCTGTAACAGGGGAGTGCAACTTCCCTGATGACCTGTCCTATTAGCAAGCTCAGACTCTCTGTTAAGCCACAGAGGCTCTACTGAAACACCAGGGCAGGCATTCCTTAGTAGCTCTGCCTTGGGTACAAAGCAAGCAGGAATAATTCCCTCAGCCATGCAGTGAGGGTAGCTGAGAGTCTTGGGAAAAATCTTTTGGATCAGAAAGTATAAGGTGGCAAACATATATAGTAAGGATGATGTAGACCTCCAAAGGTCTAAGGAATTATATATGTATGTCTAATAAACAGGGTGAGACAAAACTGAATGCTCATTTTCAAACTACAGCTCAGTCCTAGTACACTTTGCACCCAGCTCATGCCAAGTTGGACACCCACCCCCTTGTTCGTCTGCAAAGCTCTGTACAACCCCAGTTCTGCATTTAGGTTACCCCAGGGGGCCCTAATTTACTAGTTGTCCACTTGCTTGTGGGCCTTCTTGGCAGGGGAGTTGAATTAGTTGTCCGCTAAGCTAAAAGATAGAGCACACATCTAGGATGTGACAGAGTGGAGCATGATCCCTCCTCAGCTTTGCTGCACCATCCCTCCTGGACACAGGCATCTACACTATGCCCTACTGAGGCTATTGCACAATGCAGAATTAAAGGTATATATAGGAAAAACAACAACAATGACAGCTCGGAGAGTGATAGGAGGTCAGGTTATCCCTTTGGGTGCATTAAAATTTCTTTCACATGTGGGTTTATGGGATTTCTGAGTCATATTAGAGATTCCTTTTAATGTGATCCCTCTAACCCATCCTCTCCACAAGTGGCATTGCACGTACCTTAAGTTATTCTACACATGAACAATATACCAGAAGCACTAAGAGACCTTAACTTTTGTCTTGTATATTTGGTATATTGCACAATAAATCCTATTTGTACATACATAGTTGTGCAAAAAAAATCTGCAGTTTGAAATATACTGGAGGCAAAAAAAAAAAAAAAAAAAAAAAAAAAACCTTTAGAAATCTAGTGTTCTGACAGTTGTGCATAGCGGCTTTATTCAACTCACTTTTTAAAGCTATGCCCTTCATTTTGTCTGTGAGTGGCCAGCTTGCTTTAGAAGAAACTGAGCACCAACTGTATTCTTTTCTCTAGCCCTTTATCTAGCTAAATCAAGAGCTAATTCTACATCTATTCTGCTACATCTTTTGGCTGATTTCACAGCTGATATGATACACTTAAGCAATAAGACATGGCAGGAGTATACCCACTGGTTTCCGTATCATATCACAGATGGCAGGATAAAGTACTAAATTTTAACCTTTCAAGAAGTGCAGAGAAATTGTTTGAATTTCCTATGTTATTACAAAGTGGAACCTACTATACATTGATAAAATTAGGAAGACTAGAAGTTTGTATAATATACTTTAGCCATGGGTGCGATGACTGGTTCAGCAGTTTCAGAACAGGCAGTCAGTGAGCAGAAAGTCCCACATTGGGCATGAAAGACTTAGGGAACATACAACAAATCAAGTTTTAAATTCACAGGACAAGGTGCTTTGGTTGATCTTTCTTTTGTATTTCTGTGGGCTACTGCTACATGGTGGAGAGATCACCATCACTGCCCTCAGGGGGTGCAGGAGGGGGTCTGGCTGCAGCCAGAGGGGAGGAATTTGGGAGCTTTCTTGGCTGGGGCTGCTCTCTGGACAATAACACAACTTCAGGGAGAGGGAACCGGGTGAGAAAACCTCACCTCAGTCAATTCATGGTGACAGTGAGGCAGCAGTTTTGCTTGTGGAAGGGACACGTAGGTGGCTGAGGCGGGCTCTGCCCTGCCCCGCATTGTCTGTGGGAGTGTGGACTTGCTCCATAGGCTGTGCTTGGTGTCAGAGCACAGCCAGTGAGCAACCCTAAAATGTACCACCACACAAGTAACCACAGAGAGCGGGCAATTACAACATGAAAGCATAGTCCCTTAAAGTCTTCTGAAACCAGAAATTTTAGCATGTTTGTTCTTATCCAGAACCTTGGCTCCTCTCCACTTGCTTCAGTTTCTTCTTAAAGCAGCTATTTTTCCTGGCCTTGTCAGCTTCTGATATGCTTTCTGACAGAAATCTCTCCCTACTTCCAGTTTAGCATTACATCTGTTTTTATTGCCTTTTAAACACAGCTATCATTACATTTCTAAAGCCCATACTCTCTGAAGGCCTGAGATTCATGACTGACATACATTGCCACTGCTTACAACAAACTTTAAAAAAGCCTGTGGTGTTTTTTCCAGGGGCTTTGCAGGCATGCAATGGAAGTGGACCCATTTTCTTCCCCCACCTGGTGGTCTCCTATAGCATCTACAGCAGCTCTGACACTTGCAACTCAAGCGCCTCATCCACTCCCCAAGGCGGCTGAATTTTCTCACCACATCCCTCATAGCGCATTGCAATAGCACAGAAGATGGCACTTGTCAACACCAAGATAAAATATCCTGATGATAAGCCAGATTGTACTCAGGCATTCAGAGTAGCCAGAAGAAAAGAAAAGAAGGAAAAAAAGCACACCCAAGTGACGGTCCTTTTCAGGGTCTCACAGGCAAAGAAAGCTCCAGCAGCCAACGTCGAAATGCCTGCTTTGGAGAGCTGGTGTGTAGGCAGGCATGGGGGAGAGCCCTGACTTCTAACAAAAAGAAGTAAATAAACAACAAATGCAACAACGCTATGAAAAGCATAATTTTCGTAGTATAGGAAAAATATTAAATGTTCATTATAATTTAGAAAGTAAAGCTCATTTTTCCAAATACAATAGGAGCTGGCCAAACACATGAATTTGGAACACCAAACTGGTCATTTTCAGCACATGGACTAAAAGTGCAGTCTAATCAGATAGCTACAGATGGAAAGAAACCCTGCACAGCTATAGTCAAACTAATGCTTGTTCAGATGAATTCTGAAAAGCCACTTCATGTCCTCCCATACTATACAAAGTGACAGCATATACACACGAAAATACATGCAATGCATGATAGTTTTATTTGCTAATTTTGGCTTCTGTTCTTAATTTAATCCAATCCATGCAACACCTGCAGCAGATCTGTGACTAGACTTTCAGTTTCTGGTGGTGATGAAGAACTATGTTGGCTGCCCATCCCAGTAAGAGCACTGCCTCAGAACAGGGTTGCTCTTTTCTCAGTACTGCTCTGCCAGCTCTTAACCCCTGTTTCTGCACCCAGCAGTGTTAATACAGTCTGTTCAAAATTACTGGCTGCAGATTTCCACCCCCGTATACTGTTTTTGCATGGCTGTAGCTTCATTGATGCTGAGAGACTCCTCCCAGTTTTCATGAGCAGAAGCCAAGGGGACAATCCTGTCAGTTACAGACCAAATACACCGATTACAAATAGCATTATTCATCTGACAACAGTGGGAAAGCATCAGATTATGCAAACAGAGAATTTGGTCCTCCATATGAAGTTATCTCATAACTGCAATGAAACATCTGTCCAGATTCTAGTAGGCTTTGATTTGGACTCTCATTGCATTGGATAAATGGACGGTATTGTCCTAAGTCTGCAATCTCCTTACATTTCAAGTCCTAATTTTCTATCTGCCAAAAAAGCCAGCAGACACAGAAGATTAATTTCACAGGAGTCAGAGAAATGTTCCTTCTGAGCACTTCTGTCTCACACTTTTTTTTTTAGGGACTATTCAGACAGCCATTTCATCTACCCTAATATCCACCCTGCCTTCAGAAAAGGTAGAAGAGGATGAGGAAGAGAGATTAAAATAGCCACGAAAGAAGGCATTGCAAAATGAACCTAGAATCCACTGGGCAACATGTATTCAAGAACACAGGATAAGATTATTGCAGTTTTGCTACTAAAGAGAAAATAAAGTTAATTTTTTTCCCACCCTACTCAGACTCGCCTGCCAGTAGTGGCTGAGATGCTGCCTGCCCTGTTAGGGACAGTTTCTGCAGCTCAGAGAGCTCTCATTCTAGTTTGGCTCTGTCTGACCTTTACTCTGCTGGTGCGGTGCCCGCTGTTGCCAAATCTTACATCTGCCATCCTCAGGTTCACTAGTGGATTGGATGGAATAAAAAATGACCACAGTTGGACCACTTCCTTGCTGAAATGATGAACAAGAACAGGTCTCCCACCCCAGCATGATTCTGGAAGGTCTGTGCATGCTTGTTCTGGTTATTATTTAATTAAGAGCAACACATTTTTTTTTGGTGAAAATTTACCTAATCTTAATTTGTAGTAGAGTATATGCCTGTATTAGACAGGAGAACTGGAAAGGAGGTGCAGAACGTGTGAAGTAGCCAGTGCTTACACTGAAAAGCAGCAGGAAAAGTCTTGTACATAAAAAACTTAGCATTTGGCACCACTTAATTAATTTCCTTCTCCCAGCTAACTGCAGTCAAAAGTGGAGTACATGCGTCTGCAGATGCTCTAAGTGCAGGCTTGAAGTAAGAGCAGTTACTATGAAGTGGAGCTGTGCAGGCTCTGAAAACAATTTGTCCAAGAGCTATTGATGACTGAGAGTTCCTGTTGCAGGGCTGCAGCTCTTATTCTTCATGTGAAATTAAACAATTTTACTTGCAATCTCAAGCAGAGCTTTGAAAACACCAGTTTCAATTCACAAACATAGTGTCTTTTAAAATTTGTTTGCAACAGAAACTCATTCAATCTGTGCATCTAATACTATCAAATATATTTCTTCATCTTTCATAAATAAATACTTAGATTTACCATTGAAAAACCCAATCTAACATAGCTAAAGGGATTATCAAGACCTCAAAAGAGATCAATCATTTACCATAAAACCCATTAATTTTTTGATGATCATTTAATGAAAAGACAAATAAACAGGATAAACTGGGTCTGATCTCATCCTCCACTTCCAGAAGTGAAGCATGCCTTCCAGTATCTCTTACCCAGATTGTACGAAGAGACACTTTCCCAAAGCACTGTGTTCCCCTTTCACTTAGGAGAAGTTTTCTCATGGATCATCCAGGGCAAATGAATTAGATGTGTATAGAAAAGAGAAACAGATATGGGCAATCTTCTTCAGAGCACTCTGTCTTGAGACAATAGATTCTTAACCAGATATTGCTGCCCAAGGACGTAACTGCTTTAAAGCAATATTCAGCATAGGCTCCATTCTTTCCCTGCTGTCACAAAGAAAGGATGGACATGTACAGCGTATGGTGGTGGAAAACTGGATTTGCAAGAACAGCGTGAAAAGGCCAGAGATGTTCAGATAAAGCAGGATTTTGAAAGCAAAGAGCCTTTTGGACAAATCTCATCATACAGACAAAAGAGCAATGCCTGAATACCTCACTGCTTATTTCCTGCCCACCAGAAAAAGACAGAAGGGAGGTATTGTTTTCTTGTTTAGCTTGCTGATCCTAAACATCACTGTGTTTAATTGCAAAAATGAAATTACCTAGTGGATTATTCCAAATGAATTCAGGAACAATTCTTTTTACAACCAAAATTTAATTTTTGATAAACATTATTTCCTTCCTTCCCAGTGCTATGTGTCTCTGATTTGTATACTTAGTTATCTCAAGTCTCCAGAGCCAGTATCAACAGGATGCTTCATCCAATACCTACAGGCTGGGTGTGTAGCTAATACACGGGAAAGGAAAAGGACTAAGGATGTGGTCAATTATCCATGCTGCTAGGAGCATGGATGCTCCCACTACTTTAGGGCAAAATCCAAGAGTTTCCAGCATTTCCATAAGAGAATTTGCTTTACCAATTGTAGTTAATAAGAGATCATTTGAGAACTGAAGCTTTCTAGGGTCAATCCTGCTCAGGCTTCCACAATGGAAAGATTATCATCATCTTCAGTAAGAATGAAATTAAGCCTTCGGTTAACATAAACATATTTATTCTGTGGAAAACTTCTTTCTTTCCAATCGTATGTTAGTCTAGAGCATATGAGTAAATGTTTTTATACATGGAAAACCTAACAACAATAAAAAAAAGTTCTTAATAAGATATGACCTGCACTTGATTTGCCATGAGAATACTGATATGTGTGTATATGTATTTTACATATTTTTCCTGTTGAAAATGAGCATATATGGTCCCCATACAAATATGCACACCATGATACCTATTAAGATTATTACATCACATAAGAAACAATATCAAACAGAAACAGACTTTCACCTGTACCTAACAGACTTCCATTTGTACCTAATTCAAATGGCTCTTAATTCCTCAGATTTCTCATTTGTGTCACTGTTGGTTTTGGTTTTCCCTGAATATGAGAATGCTGACCCAGGATTGCTTGGTTCCTCTTCTTTGCCATTTTACGTGCTGATTTTTGCTCCTTACATGTGGGAAAAGGAATACGTACAGCATTGCACTGGAGTTTGAGTCCAGACTTAGGCCAGACCCTGTGACACATATGTTTGACATTTCAGTGCAAGCAAGGACATAGATGAGCACAGGCCGCTGTGGCTTTGAGATGCCAAACGCCTGGCCACCAGAACACCTGCTGCTTCTCCATCCCATCAGCACCCCCCCACCTCAGCTGAGTTCCTCCTACCTAGCCATGCCCTAGGTAGGAAACCCTAGGTCTGCTGCTGGGCCCTGTTCATAATGGGCAGGAGGGCAACCAGCTACTCAGCTCTGCTGTGGTACCCAAGCGGCCCTGGCTACGCCATGACTAAGCCACACTATAAATGCTTGAACTCAAATATCCTTTTTTGTTTTTTCCCCCGCCCCCCCCCCAGAACCCTGCATCTGGATGACTCAACAGCAGCAGACTGTGGTACTCTGAGTTGCCCTAAAACTTGTGGTCCTCTGCTCCACTTGGGAGGGCCAGAGAATGAGAGGAAGAAGTGGGCCCCCCTGCCTCCCCAAAGGCAGCTTGCATCACCCCTGAGTGACACACGGCTCAGCTGGAGGGTCACTGGACATCCATAATTCTTTCTGGTGTGCGTTAGATGCCTCTGTGCAGACTGCTTTTAGCAGCCAAACAGCCACTGGCTTTCCTCATGCAACCACACTCTGCCTGTTACAGGTCCATCATTGCCACTTGGTTGGAAGTTCAACATGGTTGGTCTAGCAAAGCTCCCGTGAGTTAAGGGCAGCACTATCATCGTTTTATGGACAGGAAACTGGGGTTGGAGTTGCTTGATTTTCCTGTGTTTTGGCTATGGTAAGGCTGACAAAGCACATCACCTGCACTCACAACAGGCTAAAGTCCCAAGGAGGAGACTTGTGCCCCAAGTGAAAGCATTTGGCCTTGTTAAACTTCATACAGTTAGCCTCAGCCAACAAGTCCAGCATATCCAGATCCCTTTGACCCTCAAGCAGATTGACACTCATGCCTGACTTGGCATCATCGGCAAACTTACTGAAAGTGCACTCAATCCCTTCATCCAGATCACTGATAAAGATATTGAAGAGAACCCAATATCTTCCAGCCTTACCTTGCTTTGGTTCAGGGAACAGTTACGCAGTCCACGGGCATCAGTTCCTCCTCCTCACTGCTGAGGGACAGGAGGCTCTGACCCAGACACAGCAGCTTCTCACAGATGAATCCAACCACCCCAAACACCTTCTAGCATCCCATTCCCTCTGTTACCACCATGTGTGGCACCTTCTCAGTAAACTACTCTAGACAGACATACTAAGCATAATACATCTCCTTATCCTATGCTTGCTACAGACAGTAGTAGAGCATTCTCACCACCAGCTGAAGGCTATGCAACATCTCATTTATAATCTGTAATTCAGCTCATTGGGAACAGCTGATTATAGTCACTGAGTGACCCAGTGCCACCAGTACCACAAGGGCCTTTCAGCTTCTGGAGCAGAGAGCATGAGCCCTGGCTGGAGGGAGCAGCTTTAAAAATGCCATGCGCTGACTTTTGCTTTCAACCCCTCAGCACAATTTAAGCATTTTCTGAGTACAATTTAGGCTCTTGTCTGAGGACAACCCAGAGAAGACCACTGTGTGTTAACCCAGTGCTGAGAAATGTGGCAGCATCCCAGCATCAGCTGTGAGCATTTGCCCACCTGTGATGCTTTTTTTTTTTTTTTTTTTTTTAAAAAAAAAAAAAAAAAAAAAAGCTCACCCTGCCAAGTGAGCTCATTTGCAAATTCTGTTTTTACAGCAGATTTTACCGGCTTTCTGAAGCTGAGCAAATAAAATTAAGGACTCTCTGACAGAAGCAGGTTTCATCATCCGAACAAGCTGTATGAAATAGGAAACAACCACAGATTCTAAATTGAGGTCTTCCTCAAGGTCTAAATCAATTAACCACAAGGTCTGTCAGGGTTAAATCTACATTACTAAAGATTCAGCTACGATAAATACTTCTGTCAGCCCTTGCTTTTCCAAACAGTGAGCTTTCAAAGGTTACTTTTGTGGCCATGCTCATTTTCAGTTCTACTTTTTTGAAATAGCACTTCTTTCTGGTGGTGCAATGCTCCCCCTCTGCAGCACTTTCTTTACCTCTACTTTTTTCTCCATAAAGCCCATGAGCATGTTCCACAGGTGCAAATGGATGTTTCCATGCCTGACTGGAAGACTTGGTTGGCTTGCATCTTCCTGCCTGACAAACCTCTTGTCGAATCATTTTGTGCCACTGGGAATGCCCTGGATTTCCCCCTTCCCCTCCTAGACCCAGTGGAGCAAGCAGACACTTGACAGAGCCCAGAAGCTGGCTCATGCTCTGTAATCACAGCTGGAAGGTGACTGGTGTGGTGTGGTTCACCCTGAACTGTCCTACCCCCTCACAGGGAGACCCACATTTCAATGATGCTCCATGCTCTTGGAGCTAGAAGAGTCACAACATCTTGAGCCGGCAGACAGCATAGTATAAGGACTTGAAGGGCACAGAAGCCTTTGGTTGTGCCACAACTTCCCAGCCTCACAAAAATAATCATTAGTTGTCTATATCCAAAGCCTCCAAGTTGTCACAACAGGGTTTAAATTTGCACTCTGGAATAATTACGGTGTAATTGGTATTATTTTTCAGACGATTATTAAAGCTTTTACCTGAGTGTTGTTTATTTTGTGGTTTAGCATATTCTGTTTAGTTGGTGTCAAGTATTTTTGTTGCACGTTTATCAGCTATTGCTTGCTGCCAGCTGAGTAATTCTGTAAATGAGATTTGTATGTACTCTCCCATGTAAGCAAATCTACACACAAAAGTGTCATCCCATTAAAGCCGTCTATCTCTTGCTAGTGAGCTAGTCTGTGTGCGCATACCCATCTGACATTTAGGCCATGAACAGCTCTCGAGTCTCAACAGAGGATTGTGGAAAAATACAAAGAAGCCTGTGGGAATGCATGTAGTAATTTTTAAATCTATAGAAGAAAGAAGGCAAAAGGGAAAACCTGTCAGCAAATGGTCTTAAGCAAAACAGAGAGCAAGAGATGCTGTAGCTACTGGAACAGTATCGGTTTTCTTATTCTACAGTATTTCTAACACCAAGCATTCAAATTACGCATTAGACCTCCCAAAACCAAAAGACTGGCTACAAAAATCAAGAAGCTTTAAATAAAAATATTCAATCTGTTGTTATTATTATTTTCTCCACCCTTTGAAAGTTTTATGGTTAATGTTTTCAAGCTTTATTCTGAAAACATGAAGAGTGCAAACACGACCATGAATCTCTTAACGATTACTCTTGGGACTTAAATAGAAATGCTAAGTATTCTGACACAATAAAATTGTAAATTGTGGTCACTGATAGAAGTGGCTATTATGACTTTTTTTTTTTTTTTTTTTTTCCTAAATGCCAAAGATAGATCTTCTATACACTAAGTACCTTTCAAGAGGTTACAAGTACCTTCTAAAGTACCTTCTAAAGGTATGCTGGGGTATAAAGTTAATCCATGGAAACAAACAGAATTTCCCAAAGGCAGCATGGCTGTTGCAGTATTAAAAAACAACAACAACAACAACAACAACAAAAAACAAAAAAACAAACAAACAAACAAAAAAACAACAACAACGAAAAAAACACTGAAGTGTGGGATGAAATGAAGAATGTGGGTAAACTAACACAAATTCAGGATGTCATTGCATACAGAATTTGGTCATTATTCCAGCTGAAAAATTATGAAACCAATTAGACAAGGTACACTTGGAAATCTTACTGAAGACAAAAGATGAGTAGGAATTACATGTTTATGCTTAAGAATAACTTTACACATAGATCATTGACTGTTACTCCTTAAATACCATTTGAAACCTTCCTGACCAAGCTTCTCAGTGTTTTTGAGCAATTCTCCTCGAAGATGAAAGGCCTGGCATTGCTTCCTCAGGACAGCATTAATTTTCAGAAACTTAATATTGTAACAGTAACATTTATAGTATTTACATCTTTCATGTTATTTGCTAAAAATTACTTAGGAGACAGCTTACAAAGCTTGGTGATGAGTTTGTGGGTCATTGATTTGAGCTCTAATGTAAAATTTTTAATTCCAAATATACAAAAACTGATGTTTTATTTTTTTTAAAAAAAGGGGGGAAAACGTCTGTCAGGTTCCTAGTAAGATTTCCAAATTTTCTTAAAAATAAGGATGTAGGTATTTTCCTTTTTAAAAAGGAAAGCTTATATCTCCTTTGAATCCAAGTATTACAGGAGCTTTAAAAAATAATAATAATAAACTCACCTCCCTACAATAATTACCATAAATACCTCTGTCAAAATACAGCAAGTTGTAAATTGTACAACACTGTCTACTAACATGCAAAGATACTGAATGACTGCTTTCCTGTCTAGAATTAAACTTTTTATTTTTATGTCATTGGACAAATTGAAAAGCTATCTGCTAGAGCAAATCTCTAAAATAAGTAATTTTATTACATTGACTCAAGAGATGAGCAAGCAGCAACATACTAACTCATCTGATCTAGGATGCTCCAAAAATATGCAACTAGCATCTGCCAAAAATTCAGAGAAATCCTGGTAGAGGTTGGAGAGAGATGTAAAAGATTTGTTACTGTCATGCATTGGCAAATGTCCCATTAATACTTGCTGTTCACTTTTCTGTGTCTCTGCTGTCTTTGTTTGTTTAAAGGAAAAAAAAAAAAAAAAGTTTTCTTTACAAAATTCTTTACAAAAGTTTTCTTTAGAAAACCAGAATTTACTCGTGGTTCTACACCAAAGGTCCTGAGCATACAAGGTTAAACTATCTGCAGCATGTGTGGGCACAATTACTAATTTATTTTTAAAACAAGTGAGAGAACAGTATTACAAATCATTAAGAATAAGAAAACATTATTTAGTTAACAAAGGCGTATCAAGTCACCAAAACATACTGGGTCTCTGATGGAATCATAGATCCTCAGGAAGGTACCTTCAATATCAGGCAGTATTCATTGCAATTAAATTCAAGTGAGGGATTAAAGTTAAGTCAATTTTTAAGTGTTTTCCTGAGCAGGAAAGATCTATCAAATCAGGATTGTTGGAAAAAAACAAACAAACAAACAAACAAAAAACCCACAGATGTAGCAAAGATAAGTGTAATACCTTACACTCACCTGCAATGAATGTGCAGATGTGCACTTTAAGATCATCCATGCATACACAACATAACTGTTAAATCATTAATGTGTGTATATATTGGAAAAAATATTGAAGGTAGAGATGCAATGCTCTTAATGATCATGAAATCCAGCTTTTCTATTGGAAAAAAATCCCCATTTCAACATTCAACTAACATGGGTCCTTTGACATTAAGGCAAAAACTGACAACCTGCAGGTAGTCAGAAGGAACCATATTTATTCCCCAGACAACGTCAAGACATTTAAATTTGGGGAGAAAGAGTGATGTCTCAGAATTTTCTCACAGAGAATAATTGCAAAATATTCAACTCTGAATCCACAGGAATGTTTAAATATGTATTTTGTAAGATAATATTGTAATATCCACTAAAGTAATTTTATAGATCAAATGCGCTGACTGAATCTCAAGGAATGATTGGAGTAATTTATTTCCGAAACTTTAATCGCAATTGACATATTTCTACAAAATGTTCCAGCAACTTGAAGAGGAACTATCTAATGGTAAACTCTTTCATGAGCAGATGTGCAGTCAGTTGCAGAAGGCACTGAGATGGCTTGCACAGCAGAGGAGCGTAAAGCCAGCATATGCAAACCTCAAGTCTGACCACACTAGAGTGTCCCCAGGCACAGGCACATGAACAAAGAAGCAGGTTTTAGGAAATTCTGTAATAGCCTGCTTGAAAACAGGCACCGCCAAACAAACAAACAAGCAAGCAAACAAACAAAAAAACATTCGTGCCTCACACACCCAGAGCTCAAAATCAATGTAATCCCAAATTTCCACTGGCAGTCTATCAGCTCTCCCCTTACTATTGAAGGCACTGTTCTGAGTGCCTTCTGTAGCGTAACCAACTTTTATGAAAGTGTTACTCTGTGTTTTACTGCATGACAGTACTTAAATCAATACCTCTCATCCACCAGTGCTAGCCACAGCAGATGAGCCCCATCTGGGAAGATGCTGTAAGGACTGAGGGTTGGACTTTGTACAAGCCTTTGGCTCCAGGCTGCAATGCACATTAGCCATCGAAATGGTTAGGAGCACAGGCAAAACAGAACAGCCTCCCACCTTCTTCTCAATCACCATTTCAATCACAGAGCAATCACCAGCATATGCTGCAAGCACTTCCATGTCATTTCAAGCTTGGCTCAGCATCTAATAGCTTAATTAGGACCAGAAAAGCTGCTATAGATCAATCACAAGAAATGCTAGCATTGAGTTTCACAGCTCCTTCCAGCAGCTGCCTCCTTTATTGTACTTCGGCTTCCTTGGAGTCCATACATTCGGTAAGGCCATGCAGGTTAAGGCCAAAGAAAACCTTGCACAGCACTGGGCTTGCCCAGCATGGGAAAGAGCTGGTTTGAATCATGTTCTCTTATTTGCATCTATATTCTGGCATGTAAATATCAGCCCCAGAATGGGCAGGACTCAGATGAGGAAGACCATCCTCTCAGGAAAGATGCCTGTGGTAGCCAGGCGATGGGGCAAAGTGTTTCTTTGCAGAAACATTTTTGAGAGAGAGGCTCATTTTCAAAACTGTAACCTGCAATGACCACAGTTTCAATCAGACTTTCTAGCTACTCCCGTAACAGCTTTGATAATTCTAGTGCTCGCTGTAATTTTATTCACTGATTGATCCATTTAGAGTCCAGACTTGCTTCTCTAAGGACTGACTGTACTATAGGCTTCTCTTTTTGAACATTGTTATAGCTGTATCTTGCTTTTTTTTTTTTTTTTTTTTTTTTTTTTTTTTTTTTTTGTCCTTATTTAAGTGAACATACCTGAAGAACTAACTTGCTATGCTGCTGACCTTGAACAGGGCGTCTGCAAAACCATTTCATTTAAAAGAAAGATTGGCAATCTGAAAATCACCCCTACAAAATAAATATTAATTAAAAAAAAAAAAAATCAACACCCTGTGATGACATTAAATGACATTAAAGAAATCCAAATGACCACTTTAAAACTATGAGACGTCACTTGTTAGTGTACTTCTGAACTCAGGTCAATGCAGAGGTGTATCACTGCCTGTTTAATTGCATGCGCAGGTTTGAACTAGAAGAAGCCCTTTGAAATGTAGTGCAAGACTAAACCAAGACTAGGAGTGCATTCACTCAGACAAAAAAAAAAAAAAAAAGAAAAATTCTTCAAATATAATATCTGTTGGAGAACAAACTTATTTTCATTTCTGCCCTGTGAAATGCAATTCCTTTCCTTTCCTTTCCTTTCCTTTCCTTTCCTTTCCTTTCCTTTCCTTTCCTTTCCTTTCCTTTCCTTTCCTTTCCTTTCCTTTCCTTTCCTTTCCTTTCCTTTCCTTTCCTTTCCTTTCCTTTCCTTTCCTTTCCTTTCCTTTCCTTTCCTTTCCTTTCCTTTCCTTTCCTTTCCTTTCCTTTCCTTGTATGTTGATATATAATGAAGAAATGGAAGTCTGTATATAGGCCCCAGCTCAAAACAATATTCAAGTTCATACCTAGATGATAGTATTTCATTAGACAATCTACTAATAGGATGTCACTGGCTTCATGCAACTAACCAAAGACAATGATGACTGCACATTGTATGTACACATACACACACAATCATGCATGCCAGATTATTCAGTGTTTTCCTGTTGGTGCTATTTGCACACCTAATTATAGCATTAGTCATTTTAACATTTTCATTACACTTTCTAATGCAGACTGGGCTGCAGTCATGTAAGTCATACAGCTCCTACAGGGAAAATGTGGTTTATGGGACCACCATCTCTAGTGTACAGTTTAATAATGTTAAAAAGATATCAACATAAAAGTAATGGCTACATTTTTCATGAAGGGAGCATTACATTTCCACTTAATGTGGGTTTAAGCAGTTATTTCGCTATTATCACTATACTATTAAAACTAATGCTCAGTAGCCCATTGTATGATCTGAAGGAGAATCCAAATTACTATCAGTGTTAATGATAAATATCCTCAGAGAGTAAATATCTTCTGAATGTGGTGCCAGTCCTAATCTGACTGATTGCATTTCAGCTAGTGTAGTCAAATACTTTTTTAGTGAAATTTCTTCACAGATATCTATTTGCCTTTTCACTTTGCCTCCTCTTTCTTCACCATTCACATTTCTTGTCCTAAAACTCTCTCCCTAAAATATTAAATATATATTTTGAACACATCTGCTTTGGATCAGCCACAGTGCACATAAAAGTGTCTGAGTTTGGGTTCAGTGTTCTGGTTGAGAGCACAGGCAAGCAAATAATGCAACCACTAGAAAGAGGGGGCCAAAACGCACAGGCAGGGATGTGGAGGAGCAGGCACTTGGGAAGGGAAAGCAAAGCAGTAGGAGCTTTCTGCACAATAATTTGCAAAGATTTACCACCTAGGTTACCACACACAAGGCCTGTGGTTCCTCACCTATATTCGTAAATAGCTTTTCAAGGTTTTTCATGACAACATGACAAATATTTCTCCCAAATTTGCATTCTCTGGATGATGACTTGAAGGTTCTTTTGAACATACAGAATAACACTTCCCCCTCTTTTTGTTCAATATTTGCTTTTATCTGACTTGTTTTCATGCATCACGTTTCACCATATTGATAGCTATAATTTGTCCATCACTGACTTAATGACAAAAATTTCCTTCAGTGCTTTGGCCCACTGTAACATTGTCTGGGATCCAGCTGTGCACGATCACAGAAAGCCTCTACCCACATTACTCATGGGCAGAGCTGTACCCATGAATAGTTAAACATTCACATAATGGTTTATATACTTGTCTCATTACTAACAAAACAGAAAGGTTTTATTGAATAAACTATGACCTATGATTTACAAAAATGTCAGAAACAAACTTTTTAAGCAATCATTGAAAGATATATTCCATTCCAGGTAAGCAGATAGCAAGCTGGTTGCAGGTTAATGTGACTCAGGCTTCCCAAGTTACCTTTGCTGATTTCTGATCAAAGACCCAGGGCTAATGCCAGTGCCCTTAAACTGGCACAAAAGACACGTACGATCACCATGTTATGTAAAAGCTGCCTTAAGAAGCAAAAAGATTCTACCCACAAATTTCAGCTGGACTTCCTTCCATTGTCTTGCCTGTACAGGGCTCTAGAGGAAGGCGTGAAGTTCCCTGTAGGCTTGAGAAGAGTGAAGAAAGGAGACGTATATTGTGCCCAAAATGTACAGTTAAAAATCTGAGAAGGAAGATGGGCAGTGAAGTTGTACTAATTGTACAGCCCTATTCAATAAATGTATCATAGTCCTGCCTTATATTTCCTGCTTCTTAAAATTAACATTTTTATATCGGAATTTAAGAGAATCCCCAAGGCACTTGAGGAATTAGCCATTGTTCATTTTTTATTAAGTTATAAAAGGAAAATAAAATGATCTTTGTGGCCGTTTCAAGATGCTTCAGTCAGGCTGTAAAGCGAGGGGTCCCTTGAGCTATTCCTTTGTCTAACGGACCATTTGTTTTCTGTGGTATTTTTCTTCATAGCATTGAGCACACAGCTCAGATCCCCTTTAATTCATCTTGACCAAACCGTAAGTCAGTCCCTGCACTGTGACAGAGTCATGGGAAGAACAAATCATTGCAGAAAATAAGTGATAATTATCTGGCAGCGTCGTTACTGGTTGGGATGTCAAGTTACAACCCACTTCCCAAATGTCCTTCTGCTGCTTGCCGTACACGTTCCTACAATAAAATCAAAGACCTTCAAGTCCCACCAGAGCACTTGAAAAACTGGCAAGCCATGCCAGACTGCCTGCAAACTTTATGGGGTCCATGAGGCATGCAGCAATGATAAGATGGCAGTATCTGTAAGGGATAAGGACGAAAATTTCCTCTGTAAGGCAGACATGCACAAAACCTGCCCATTCTTGGCTCTGACCTAAGGGTCAGGTTTTTAGGAACTGTTTAGGCTTATAACACAGTCCTCCCACTGAGAGGAAGGATGAGAGCAAGAACGAACCTACAATGTCAGATGCCACTGCATTACCTACCATGCCACTAGGTGCTGGTGGAATAAGGAAAGAGGAAAGTGGAATAAAAAAGTCAAGCTCTTGGACTTGTGAGAGAGTTGTGCCCATGGATGTTGGAAATAGCCCAGCTATGGACTTAAAATCAAATAAAATGACAAAGCCTACAGTCTAAAAAGAGCAGCTCTTTGGTCATGTCACATCTATGGCATTACTCTGACTTCAGTGGGAAGAAGCCAGAAGATCCTCAAGGGGGCCTTACAGAATGAGCAGCAATTTTGTCCCTCGAGAAGCTGGCAGCAGAGCAGGACACCAACAGATGTGAATGCTCTTGTGCCATCCCACTGCCTTCTTCAAGCGGTAGTAGGGGCTGCTGGCCGCGTCTGTCTCTTGCAAATCCTTCTTAGCACAGCTCAGTCAGCCTTTCCCTCACCTAAAATGATGATGCCACTTGTAACCCTGAGAAAAAAGCCCAGCTACATAAAAATATACAAGCAAGACACTGCTATTGCCAAGCATTTTATAAAGTTTTACAGTAAATGGCAATTCTAAAATATCCTACAATATTTTGTCTGTGCTGGTGTAAATCTTCATTCACATAGTACAAATTATCCTGCATGCTCTTTGGTCTTAAAAGCTATTTACAGTGTTAAACAAAGATTGGAGCAGCTCTGAATTAAAAAAATAAAATAAAATAAAATCTTTCACCATATTGTGTCTATGCCTAAATGTTCAGACAGCAATGGCAATTTTTTTTTTGCCATGTACCCTAGCAAGTACCAACCAGCAACGTCTGTCTGATCAAAAAGGGTACAACTATTAATCAAAACAAAAGTGTATCAGGCCAGCTGACAGCAAGACAGAAAGAAAGATCAATGTCTCAACCATGAAATAACACAGCAAGAAGTTTTATGTATGGCCTCATTTGCTAAAGTCCTTTTGCCCATTGACATCTAGACCTTTTTCTCTAGCTTAATTTCTTATAACATGAGAATGTGTCTTCAAATTTCAGGATCAAGGGGAATGTGGTCTATAGATGCTCTTCGTGCTGGGTTCAATTTGTTAAACTTCTCTCCTGTGGATGCAGTTGTACCAATACGTGTCATTTTCTTTTTTGTACACTAAGAGCTGGTATAAAACGGCTTTGTTGTGGTATAGCTGAGCTCACATAAAGCAACATAAACAATTTAACCATATCTACAGTACACGTTGTTGGTATGAACAAAGTTCTGTAATGACAATGAAAAGGAATAAAATACAACCTTTTATTTTTAAACCAGGACCACTTAGTTAGTCAAGACCTCTCTAAGTAAATAACTACATGGGAAATAACTGGCGTATTAACTTGAAAAAAAATACTTCCAAATAGACTTATTTTCTATGGTAATTCCCCTATGAAAAAGTTATTAGAAAGATGGGAAAAGGAGCTGGGCTAATACTGTTTCTAGATGTGCATAATCTTCTATATCTCAGAGCTGAGGGGATAAAAGAAAGAGCTGCAGAGAAAAAAAAAAATGAAAGAAAACGAATCCTTAGACTCCCTGTCTCCTCTCAGAGGTAAGGCCTGCATTTGACATATTTCTAATTTTTCTCTGCAAGGTTGCCAAAGGCCAGCTGGTCTCTGTACCCATACCCCCTGCGCATCCCTGCATCGATCTGCCCGCTGCTGCCAGCTCCTCTCCTCTGCATCTCCACAGCTTGCAGGCAGAGACCCACATCATCTGCACACTGATGGCTTTGCAGAGGGAAGACGGGGTTTGACCTTGCATTTATAAAGCATATAAAAAGCTTGGTGATATATTCAAGGAGGAGGAAAACCTTTGAACTCTGCCACATTCTGGGCTAGGCATGATATCAGTAACCTGGTATCTCTCCGTAATTAGAGTCACCGCTTGCTGAGTGTCCCCTGCCTTGAGGTGAGTTACTATGAGATAGTTGCAATGGTTACTATGGGATGGAAATGGTTGCAAAAAGGGTAAAACAGCAAGACTCATAACAGAGATCAACCTGAAACTCAGACACAATGCCAGTGGCTGTGCAGGTTGTTTTCTTGGGGCTTGTCTCTGAAGGGAACTATTTTCAGTCCGTACTCCAACTTTCCAAATGTAACCTTTGAGAACCAACACCTTCCCTTGGCCTCCACTTAGCAGTTACATCTTACTCTCTGGGGTGAGTGCTCAGTTTAACGAACCTTCTAGGCATATCTGGGTCCCTGACTTCTCCCTTGCTCCTATTCAGCTTCTTCATGTGAGTGTACGCTGTCATCCTCTGACAGACAAAATGCAAGGGAAACATTGTTTGACTTGACCAAAACAAAACCACACAGAAACTCTTTTGGATGCAAATGATTCCTTTTCAACTTGCTTTCCTGTCTATGAGGCTTGGTTTCACCCAACATCTGTCTCTTTCCCATGCAATGTAAATACATCACTCAAGGCTCATCTGGAAACTGTAACCAGCTCTCCTTAAAGCCATTTTTCTACAAATGCATCACAGTCCTGTCAGTGTACCTTACAAAATGCAAGTCTTGGGAACTGCTTACACACATCTTATACACATATACACATTTTATTGACTGAACTGTTTCCAGTTTGTCCCTAGTGCTGCAAAAACTCGAAATGTGGCACCAACACACATCTGAGCCTGGTGGTATGGGGGCCGAGCAATTCTCTCCCTTCCTCTATCCACTGAGAGTGCTAGGCGACTCAGCACAAGTTTGAATGCTTCTTCCAAAATACTTTTTTTTTTTTTTTAATTTAATTGAAAAGGATAAATATTCCAAGACAGTTTTCTTGTTGATTCTCCCTAAAGTTCCCTTTCTTATGTTGTTTCATGAAGCCAAAGGACATTGTGATGTAGCATAGCACCTGCGGAGTACCAGACATGACCTGTGATCCTTTTCTGAAAATTTAAATTTTTGCAAATTACATCTTTTGGGGACGTTATTTGTGCATGTCCTTATATTGAAGTCTTTTTGCTGTAGAGATAGGTCTGCTCACAATTTAGGGATTTTTTTTTTTATCCTCAAGTTAATTGACCGACAATTAACCGGAGCTCTTTAGTGTCTTTGAAAAAGCAAGCCAGAATTCCCCCCAGATATTTGTTATGGGCTACAAATATTTGCAATTTGGCTTAATTTGATCCCTAAAGTAAACCACAAATGTTTGTAGTATACATTTTAAGATTGCTCTAATTCATGGGTGACAGAGGGGTTTCACTTTCTGGAGAAGCTCAGCATCAATAGCGGTTGCTCTTTGGATTTTTGTACTGTGTTTTTGGTTAAAAACACTGGAAACAACTTCAGAAATGCTAGCTCTTGAGTCTGTGCTTATGCTGCTTCAGTAAAATTAGTTTCTCATTTAAAGTAAGCTGCAATTTAACTGTAATAGATCCTATATCTACCCAAAGATAATTGTAAGGAACTTAGATACTAAAATAGAAATATCTATAAATATTAGGCACCTGAGTAGTGCAAGATGCAGGGAGTATTTTTAGGAGTACCAATGAAACAGAATACATCATGTGTATAAACAACCAAAGAAGTATTTTGTGATTTGTATTATTTGGTTATAAGCAACTTGTAGTAACGATTTATGAACGAACCCTCATCCTAATACTCTCTACAATTTCACAACCTCAAAGCCAGTATATATGCAACCTCTTCTTCCACTTGAATGTCATGAGCATGTGAAATATGCTAATAGATCCATTCAGTTTACACGTGTGTTTATTTACTTGATTGGAGTGAGGCGTCACTTATATTACAGCAATTAACTTTTATCATGTTACAGACTAGAATTGCAAGCAGTTCTTTCTCTATCCTGACATGAACAGACACTCCCTTCTCAAGAAAGTCATTTAAAAGGGTTCACACCAATTTTTTGCTTTCCTTTTAGCCCATCAGAAGTCTACTACTTCATCTATAGCTAATGTATAACTTTTTCAAGTTAAGAAGTGAAACAGCCTTCTTGAATGCAGTAACTGGATATAAAGTGCATAAAGTGAGAGCAGAGCCTGCAATTATCTCACTAATTACTTATAAAAAAATTTATATCATCATTCTGCAAGAATATGGGCCCATAAGAGGTGCAAAAGCAAAGGTGTTTCCAACTGCAGGGCAAACACTGCAAGCAGCTTCTTTTACAGTCCATGGAAGTTCCTGCTATAACCAAACATTAATATCCCTTTTAAGGAACATACAAATGCCTCCTTAAACAAGCTATTAAATTCAGATGAAAAATGTTCTGGTCCTGGAGTTTTATTATTGTTCACATTTAGCATAGCATCAAAGAATTTTCCCTCCATGAGTTATCACAAGGAGTTTGTCAGTGTTTGCAGATCTCCCACTTTGAGATATGTTTGAATAATTTTTGGTGGGATATCCAAAATACCCAGGTTTTTAGCCATAACCAGGCAAATCTAGCAAATGTGCCTGTTTGGCAGACATACATGCATTTATAAATGCATATTATTATACTGAATGTAACAGAATCTTTGACAAAATTTTATATATATGGTAAAAAAGGCAGTGCCTGTAACATGGTATTATTCTGCTAATTTCAGGAGATCAGATAAACTTTGTGCATTAATACAATGAAAAATAAAAAATTTTCCATTTGTAATGGTTTGTTTTGCTTCTCATATTTATAAGCAACTGCCATGTAAACATTTTAAATTTTCTAAATTTTTTTTTTTAAAAATAATACATGAACTCAATTTAACAAAAGAGTATCCTACGGTCTATTTGCTTTTATAAAAAACATTTGTTAGCAGATGTTTAAGATTATTGGTATACCCTTTGTTATGATCAGGAACAAATAAGCCAGTAATTTAAACAAACAAACAAACAAAAACAAAAACAAAAAAACAAGGACTTAATTTACCGAGCCATGAAACAAATGCTCAGAAATGTCTACAGTTGAAACATGTTGCAGTCCCACTCCACAATAAGTGATCTATAGCAAAAACTGTGTGACCAGTGTGCCTGCCCATCACCAATTCACAGAATCACAGAATTTCTGGGTTGGAAGAGACCTCAAGATCATCGAGTCCAACCTCTGACCTAACACTAACAAGTCCTCCACTACACCATACCGCTAAGTTCAACATCTAAACATCTTTTAAAGACCTCCAGGGATGGTGACTCCACCACTTCCCTGGGCAGCCTGTTCCAATGCCTAACAACCCTTTCGGTAAAGAAGTTCTTCCTACCATCCAACCTAAAACTCCCCTGGTGCAACTTTAGCCCATTCCCCCTCGTCCTGTCACCAAGCACGTGGGAGAATAGACCAACCCCCACCTTGCTACAGCCTCTCTTGAGGTACCTATAGAGAGCAATAAGGTCGCCCCTGAGCCTCCTCTTCTCCAGGCTGAACAAGCCCAGCTCCCTCAGCCGCTCCTCGTAGGACTTGTTCTCCAGACCCCTCACCAGCTTCGTCGCCCTTCTCTGGACTCGCTCAAGCACCTCGATGTCCTTCTTGTAGCGAGGGGCCCAAAACTGAACACAGTACTCGAGGTGCGGCCTCACCAGAGCTGAGTACAGGGGGACGATCACCTCCCTAGCCTTGCTGGCCACACTGCTTCTTATGCAAGCCAGGATGCTGTTGGCCTTCTTGGCCACCTGAGCACACTGCTGGCTCATATTCAGCTGACTATGATACTATTCTATGATACTGTTCCTCTTGCCTTCCCCCTGTCCAGCCCCACAGCACTGCAATCTTTGGAAATAAGCATTAAGGTCAGACATCCTGTGGTGCAGAACTCAACTGCCATGCTGCATGTTTTTTTTTTGGTGCACAGACAGGGACATCACAATCCCATACTGCCTGTCTTTGTAGATCAGAAAAGGGGGGACATTGAGAGGGTTTTTAATGGGGTTGGACAAGTATACCCACATACTAACTCTTCACTCCCTGCTCACATACATGCATACATCCTGGTGCTCAGCACAGGAAGGGCTGACAAACTGCAAGGCTCTGGTGATCAATGTAGAAGGCTCACTAATATTAACATGGGATAATCTGAAAAAAAAAATAAAGCCAAGCTATCTATATCGTCTGTGGAACATTTCCATGATGGTATTGACATCTGTGCATTCTTGCGTCTGCTTTCTTCATATTTCTTAAGACAGTTTGATGGAAGATGGTGAGTTATTGCTCCATCAGCTGAAGAATGGTAGTGGCATGTGCTTTCAATACACTGAAAGACAGATGGAGAAATCTGGTGCCAAGGCTGATGACAAATATCCACCTCTTATGACAAAATAACTGCTTGCTGTATTGTATATGACCTTTATGAGACCCAGAGAAAGAACCTCAGAGATGGATGGTAGAAAGCAACATGCAGTCTAAGGTGTCTAACACATACTGCACAGTTCTTTTTTAAAATTACTATACTTACTGGAAGATGTAGGCTGTGCAGTTTGGGGCCACTGCTGCAATGAAGACTATGCTGCAGTAGTCTTTAGTGTTTTCAGGACAATGCCTACGTATTTTTGATGGATTGACAAGATTCAGAATTTCATAAACCATATATGATAATGACAGAAGTGGCAGGACCTTCCATCAACATGCAGTCATGCTTATCATAGGAGCTGTGGAGCCTGAAAGAGGCACATGGGGGTCCTGTAGCTGCTCCTTATGCTGTTAATGCTGATGAAGCTTTCTGGCTCCACAGAAATGAAAGTCAGCAGAATGTAAGATGGAGAAGTTTGTTTGGAAGCTTCTGTAGGATCTGGAAAGGCCACAGCACTCTCAATCATGAGTTGCAAAGAAAATATAGACGTGTCATTTTTCTTAAGTGAGAACATCTGGAGATGTCCGATATAATTACTTTTTCCTAGCAATGAAGCATAAGGTTAAGCTGCGCAGCTTCACAGCCGACACGAGTAATTTGTTCAGACCATAAGAACCGAACATCCAGATGTAACAAACAATACGATGGGGAAAGGCTTCTCAAACAACTCCATGAAACAAGTAAGGTACCAAAGGCACATTTAAGAAGTGATTCTTTCCCCGGTTACTGTCATTTACTAGGCCAAGGTAAGCAATGACAGGTACCGGGCTGAAGAGCAAATACAGACGTACTGCTTTGTTTCTGGCAAGTGAAAAGCATTAACTGGCCCTGACTGATATACAGGTAAAACCTGCAGTTTTCCCTGAAGCAGAGGGAACCTCTGTGGGGCAGAAATTCACAGATTTCCACTAGGACCCACCTGATCTTGCTGTACCTGGGCGTCCAACAGACTCCCCTGCGCAGCCCAGACACAGGCAGCAGCGGGCTCTGGACTGTGCCCGGCGTGCCAGGTCTGGCGCCTGGTGCAGGGGGGGCTGCCACAAGCTTGTGCCCCCACATCCAGCCAGCAGCAAGGTGGATGCACAACATACACAGAACATCATATAAAAGTACATACATGCCAGCAGTGCCCCAACACAGATCAATGTGACAGCATTGACACAAAGATGAACAGCACTTACAGCCTGGCTGGACAAGTGCATTGATGAGCCGCTTGTTTATACGTGACCAGTCCCTTTACACACTTTTCCTCTACTTGTCTACTTCTCCGTTTCCATAATGTGCCCACACTCCTGGCAGCGAACCCTCGGTCTATGGTGATCTAAGGACAGGGTCTCCAGTAGGCTTATGGTGGTGGGAGTCACCCCCGGCCTGTGGGGCTGACGCCCTGGGGTGCTCGTGTCCCTGACTCGGTTATTGGGGTGGCCCTGCCTGGTATCGTGTCCCTCTGCTCCTTCCTCTGTTCCCAGGCACCTAAGCCTTTAACCAGCCACAGTTAACCATGTGGTGTCCAGGGAGGCTGTGAAGGATGAATTTTTGCCACCAAAATTTTGCAGCTTCAGCATAAGTCCAGATTAATACCAGAGTGCTGAAAGCTCCCCCAGAAGACAAACTTGCAAGGAACTGTGGCCAGCATGTAGGCAAGGAGGTGACATCCACTCATACCAAGTCAGTACAGCAGAGGACACGCAGTGAGCATACAGCTGGGACAGCAGGGACATGGAGGGGCTACAGATACATGGCAGCATGTCCAGAAGCAAATTTCAAGTGTACATGAGCTCTTAGTTCAAGAGTTTTGCCCCCAGAAATCTAAATCCATTAAAAAAATGTCATGAAAACAAAAACAGCTTTAACCAAAACATACCAACGGGTTGTACAAGCCTTCTCCCCTCTCTCCCCACGCCCCCCCCCCCCCCCCCCCCCCCCGCAAAAAAAGAGAAGGGCTGTCAGCATGTCTAAGCTATCAGCAGCTTCCCTTCATTAAATCTAATTGGTATGCATTAGCAATTTCAATTGACGCATGTAAAGAAAAGCAATTTCACATGGATGATAGGAGCCTCTAGCCAGTTTGGAGCAGAGGCTGATCCTCTGTCTATTTACACTCCACTTTGAAATGTAAAAACTGATCACTGGTAGGAGCTGGGACAAATCCACACTGGTTGCAAATAAACACAGGTTCTGCATATACTTTGGATTTTAAGAGGCACTTGTTCTTCACCAGCACTTGGCTGATGGGACAATCTGAGATACAGCTGGTTGACTGTTCACAAACCAATCAGGCAAGTAGATTGGAAATAACTTCTTTAAAAGCAAACTTTTGAAAATATTGGGTTGGTATATAGACTACGCATATTATATTTCTAGAGGGTAAAACCCCTGCATGTTTAGACAATAAATTAATACATGAAATAATATTAATGAACTTATATGAAAAGTATTATCCAGAATCAGCTAAAATTAGTGACCATACAGTAAAGAATTAAAAACATTAAAATGTTGATACTGCTGATAGAATCATTAAGGTTGGAAAAGACCTCCAAGATTACCTGGTCCAGCCATGCCCCTACCACCAATGTCACCCACTAAACTATGTCCTTATGCACCAGGGACTCTCCGGCTGATTCCCATTTGTGAGTTTGATACTGCTGTCTGGTTTACCACCAGGGCTAGGTCCCACACTGCATTCCAGGCTATGGGCAGGTGTCTGCTCCCTGTGGCTGTCTGCCTGATGCTCCTGCCTTTGCCCCACACTGTCGTTGTGCCACTGGGAAGGCCCAGGTCCCCTGTTGCTGTGTGGCTGAGGGGGCAGCCTGTTCCCCACGTCATTGTGGTGCCAGTGGTACCGCCTGTAAGTGTCTACGGGCTGTGTGCCAGAGGTACCTCGGGCACTGGTGTCAGTTGTGCCACCCCTCTGCCCATGACACTTCTCGTTAGGTGCCTTCATTCTCGGTGCTTCCTTAGACTGCATTGCTGTCCTCACACCAAGAATGGCTGCTGCTCACCTTGCTGCTTCTGGACTTCTTCCTGCCACACAAGCTGGCTGTCAGAGTGCCTAGAAGCTCAGCGAGTGGTGAGCCACCCGCAGGGGTCCTGTTTTATAGGGCCTGGAGCAAAGGCGGGGCAGTGGTGGCCACTGTGACCTCAGCAAGCCTCTGTGATGGAGTGGCCCACGCGGGGCCAAAGGTGGCTGTGTTGGGAGCGGCCTGGAAGATGCCCTCGCATGGAAGGAGGAGGAGGGCTGAGGGCCCCTTTTCTGGGGCTGGCTCCCCCAGGCCATTTGGCTTGCCAGAGAGAAAGGCTGCCCCTTGGCCACAAGGACTGCCCTCCACCTCCTATCCTGTACCCTGGGTTTACTTTTAACACTGTTTTTTAGGTAATTTAAATTAATTTTTGGAAAAGAACAGAAGCAAGGTGCATCTTCAGCCCTAATCCCATGTGCGCCTTGTGCTCTGAGTGAAGAATTTCTTCCTCACATCACATCACATCTAAATCTCCCCTCCATTTGTTCAAAGCCATTGTTCCTTGTTCCATCACTACACTCCCTGATAGAGTCCCTCTCCAGCTTTCTTTTAGGCCACTTTTATGGGTTAAGTGAGGTGGCAAAAATGCAGGACCTTGCAAATCACAGCCTTACCTACCTTGTTCTGCATGTTCCACATGACCTTTTCCTGCTCAGGCTCTAGCCTCTGGTCAGTGTAACACAGAATCATAGAAACATTAAGGTTGGAAAAGACCTCCGAGATCATCTGGTCCAACCATCACCCTACCACCACTGTCACCCACTAAACCATGTCCCTACACACCAGGTCAAATCTTTCCTTGAACACCCCAGGGATGGTGACTCCACCACCTCCCTGAGCAACCTGACTGTTCTTTCTGAGAAGAAATGTCTCCTCATTTCCAACCAGAACCTCCCCTTGTGCAATTTGTGTCATTCTCTCTTGTCCTATCGCTATTTAACTGTGAGAAGAGGCTGACCTCCAGCTGACCACACCTTCCTTTTATTTGTGCATATGGAGAATATTAATTCAGGAAATTATTCCAGCATGTGCTTAAATCTCTCTGAAGTGAGAACTCTGAATTGAAGTGCAAGCCCAGAGTTAACTGAGTATTTTGCAGCCTTTCTAGACAAGTGAGTGGAACTGGGGCCATAATCTTTAACTATACAATCCTATATTCTTCCAGTGCTATGACATTTCTTACAGGACAATCAGCATCTCTCTTTGCCATGTGTACTCTTTGGCTGGCATTAAGATAAGCATAATTTAAGAAAGTAATCTCACCCCACAGTAAATTTTACTTCTAGGTCATTTTACAAATTAATGAAAATTGGAGTGGTACTGAAAGTTGGCTGCATGCATACCCCACTTTGACTTGCACCTCCTGAGCTATCGCAGCTTTACAGACAGGGCTCCAGGACCCATCTATCAGCCCATCTGAACTGGGAACTGCTCCTGTCAAAAGATCCGTGGGTACCCCACTCCTGAGAGAAATGGTGTCTGGATCCATGCACTACAACAGCTTGTGCGATAACAGCTTTCCTTTTGGGGAATTGTGAACGTCTGCAGTCACTTTTCTGCCATCTACCCCTTTTCACACTAGTTTTCAATCACTGCCATCTCAGCAACAGCATGTATCACTGCTGGCCTTTGTTTTAGAAAGCTGATTTCCATTCTCCAACACCCCCGCCTCCTAACTGACATCTCGGCAACAATGATCCTACTCAGAAGCACAGTATTCTGCAAGACCTGTACATATGTGTAGAAACCCATATATAGAAATCACTGACAATTATGAGAGAGCCAAATACACTCAAATAGATCAGTGCTGTAGTTGTATTTTCCTTTTGTGCAGATAAATGATGAATTCAGATTTGCAGAACCAAAGCCACTGGCTGCTTAACAAAGCAGCTCGGTGCACTGAGAAGTGAGGAACCACCCGCAGCACTCCTTGAACGTGGCCTGCTGCTGTGGCCTGCTGACAAAGGCACGATGGCACTTGCAGGTCTGTGGGGTGACCGCCACAAGTATGCCGCACTGTTATGCAGATTGGAGGCGGCAGCAGTGATCCCAGGGTTTCCCAGTGCGAGAGGGCTTTCAGAGAAGTGCAAGAGGGGATGCTTTCCCAGGCTGATATACTGACCACTGGTGGGTTCGCACTAACAAATAGTATTCTTGGGGATCCGACTTAATCTTTGCTTCTCTGGCTGGAGCTATACAAAAAGCAAACAAAGAAAACAAAGAAAGATTTAAGTAGCATGTGCCCTGCCACCATTCATCTCACTCAGGGGCTGCTATCGAGCTTAACTAATAAGCATAATCAGCTCTGAACATTAACTTCTGAATCTTTTGGCAAAAGCTTTCAACTGCTCTTAAAATGAGGCAGAATACAGGTTAGGGGTGAAGGCTCCTTCTCCCTCGGCACCCCCCCCCCTCACCTCCGGGCAGGTCTTGGACCAGTCCCAAGAACAGTGCTGGCATGGAGCTGCTCTTTTCTTATGCCGCAACCATGCATGAATACAGGCCAGATACAAAGAGCGCATTGTATCAGCTTTGTTGGGGATGTTGTAGCCTCTCTTTCCCCCGACAAGTTATCCTCCTGAACCAGGCAGCCCACTGCAGCTGCACGGGAAGGCTGCAGTACAGAAGGAATATTTTACAAGTTCCAGAAATAATTCTTGTGAGAAGTGAGAAGTTCTGTTTGAATCCTGAGAGAGTAACAGACAGGCTGATGCTGGATGGAGCACAAATAAATCAGAGAAATAATGACAAAGGCAAACCTGCAGTACTGTGCTATTGAAAATCAGAGGGCCTAGACAAGGTAGAATAACTCCAGTCTGTGGGAGAATTGTGCTTTTTTTTTTTTCCTCTCCTACACAGAGCAAGGGAAGGGAAGGGAAAGAGAAAAGAAAAGGGAAAGGAAAGAGCAAAGAAGTCATGGTAATCAGAGACCTTTGAATTGTATCTGAACCCAAAGCACACTGGACAAGTGCTAACTTTTTGATGAAGTCCTCGAAGCATGCTGATAAAGAGACTTGAGGAAATGAAGAGCCTGCTGTAAAATGAAAATGAAAGGCAATCAGCACATCAGAGACGCAGACCCAATACATTTAATATCAGCATCCCAAAACAAATGTACGCAAGATACAGAGATCGCTTTTGAAAAATTGGAAAGCTGTGCCTTGCACTTCACTAGGTAATTGTACAGCATCAGATCACTCTGTAAAGAGCTGCTGGGCTCGTACTGCTGTTGCTATTTGGAAAAGTTGGTCATAGATTCTGTAACGTTGACAGTGACTTTCCTTGAATTGTACGTTCTGGAGTTCATATTTCCATTATGTTTTCGTTGCGGTGAAATTAAATTAAAACTGATCAAACGATAGCTGAGGATTACATCCTATTTTAAGAGTCTGTTCCTTCACTTTGAGCTACAATGAAACATTGCCAAGGGCTGGCAGAAAAATAGCAAAGGAAGAACATGATTAAAAAGGAAAGCATTATTACAAAGACAAATGGCACATTTCGCATGTCAGCTATTAAATATACTTACGGACTGTATAAAAATAATACACTCAACTACTGAAAAGGTGTTTTCAGGCAGGGCTATAGGATTACAAGGAGGTACTGGCACCATTACAGGGTCAGAGTGCTTTACCTCCAGGCAAGGGGAATCAGAGACAGGCTTTGTATTGTACATTGCTGCCAATCAATCAGGGGAGAGAGGGAAAGAGCCCCAAATGGCAGCTCTTGCTGAGGTGTCAGGGGCAACACGTCTTCACGCTTCACTTCTCCTGGTAACTCTTGCTGGCATGACCCATATGCCGAGCCTCCGCCTGTGCTGCACCACACATACCCTATGTCCATCCCCAGTACTGTGAGTGTGTGTGAGGGGGAACAAAAGCCAAAACTGGTCCACAGAGTTGGAAACCTCTCTCTTATGTTCAACCAAGTACGAAATAGAGATTGCTTGCATTATCTCCCTGCATTTTGAAGGGCTGTGCAGGCAGTTAACTGTTGCTGAGATTTCTGACATCTTCTCCTGCATGCACAGGGGGTGTGAAAGGACTCTGCAGGAACACAACAGATACATGGCTCACATTGAAATGGCTAATGTCAAAGCTCACAGGCACGATAGCTACACAGCCTCTCCAGACACTCCCTGTATGTGTGAAAGCTCAGCCCAGGCTCACGTTTTACAAGCATATGTTTTGAGTCAGGCTAGGCTGGTTAATGCTCCAGTCTGTTTGAAACTCATTAGAAATTAAGCTTTTTTTTTTTTTTTTTTTTTTTTTTTTTTTACTGCAAACTATTTCTTAATTGCATTAAAATAATGCAGGATTTTCCACTACTGCTTTTAGAAAGTGCATTAACATCTTGAACAAAAGCTCTGCTCCAGGTATTTTCTTTGGGTCTTGAACTCCAGCAGCATTAGAGCACGGTTTGTTCTGTTTGTTGATGCATTTAAACTTGAAAATCAAGGAGACATTTGGGTCAGGCAATGGGTCTGTATGAAAACTGCTAAAATAGGCTTTTGTGAGGCAATTTGGTTGAGTGAGACCGGAGCGCTTCTGAAAGCACATGCAGGTGGCACCTCTGGTCTCTACCTTGGTAGAGGGGGACGCCCAGGCCAGCAGTGATGCCTCCACCCAGCGGGGACAGATGACAAAGGGCAGAAATGGGAATCCATTCACTGCAATCCAGCACTGCTGTAACACAGCCAGCGTCACATCACTAGTTAAGAAAAGAGAAAACCTATTTAGCTGACACCTGCTTTGTGTGCCATTAAGCCAGACTCTGCCTTTGCCTGCACTTGTGCAGTTGGCACGTATGTTAATTCATGGAAGGGTACAGACAGGCACCCGTGCTCCTGTAGCCTTTCCTTTGGCTTCAAAGGGAGCTGGGCCTGGCACAGCCACCCCAAGTCCTTCTTTATTCCCCTTGTAAATGGCTGTCGCTGTGTGCCCAAATGGCACGTCCTTTGAAGTTGTGGAGGAAAGGAGGGGGGCAGAGGGGTGTTTGCTTTCCTGAGTGAATTAAGCGATTCTGAAAGAAGCCGAATTTGCAATTCTGAGAGCCAGACTCCTCCATCAGGCAGGCCAAGACAAGAGCAGCGGGCAGGCGGCGGGGCCTTCCCGCACCTTCTCCACGGTGCCCTCGAGAGAAACCCCAGCATGGCGAGTGTGAAGGCTGGTCTTGCCAAGGGAGGTGGCAGCCCAGCGCCTTGGTGGCTTTTGTCATTTGTACAGCTGTCCTGTAGCAACTGGGCTGCTGCCACGCACCCGCTCACCACCAGCCGTTTAACAGCTGCCTAATAACAACCAGCTTTGCTCATTACACACAGAGGCCGGCTTGAACAAGGAATTCAGAGGAGAAGTACAGATTAAATTACCAGCTCCCTGAACTAGACGGCCTTCACCTAATATTGTTAAGGCCTTATGTGAAATATAATGTGAAATACAGGATGAATTGTGAACCTTCTTATTGGTTTCTGGGTAGACAGCTTTAAATGCTAATCGTAGCTAATTAAATTACTTAACTTCATTTGCCTCTGCCAATGGCCCATGTGATAGGGTGACTTTGGAAGACACCGCTCTTGGAGGATGTGGCTCTTGTATTTTACACCAGGGCAATGTTAATCACCAGAAAATGCAATTACCACATTATTGCTAAATCCATATGTATGAAATAAAATGAACTCCAGGAGTGGGAAGATATGAAATATTTGACTCCTTGAATAATGACAAGAAGTGCTATTTAGTCTCCTTGAAACACCCTTAACTTTTGTTTAGTATGTAAGGCCTACAACACAAAACTAATGTTTATGACCAAACTAATATTTCATACATTTATTAAAAGTCTACCACTTATTGCCAAGTCCCAGAGACATATCCAGACAAACACCTGCTGTTGCTGTCTCAAAATTTCAAAAGCTCCAGGCCAGGGACAAACACCAACACTGAATGTCCTCTGCACAGGAAGGATGCACGTTCTGCTTCACCACAAAAGATATTTTTCATGTCTCCATTTGACACCTTGAGAAGCTAAGGCAGAGACATGAAATTGTTTCTCTACAGTTATTGACAGAAGGGGTGTCAGGATCCAGACGGTAATTCGTGAGATCTTGGGCCCTACTCTTCTTGCACCTTTCTCCCACATCACATTGCTGTCTTTCTGCTAATCAGTGTCATGTTCAAAACTTGAAAGCTAACCTCTGTGTCAATGGCCAGATGCACAGCCACTTTGATCTCTTCTTTGCTAGTCCTTTTAGCTACAGTAGTACAACTAAAGTACCAACACCATCTTGTATTTATACTGGCATTAAAATGCTTCTTGATGTTGATGAAGTCAGAAATAGAAATCCCGCACAGATTGTTGGCTAAAACCTGGAATTTTGAAAACAGTAGTGACTGGCCACTGACATTTATCACTCAATTTCCATCACTGCCAACAGCCTTCTAAAGAAAACTCCTTCCATTACAGCCTTGCATATTGGCAGCATCGGTTGGAGCAGCACAACAGACTGCTTCCCTGTGGGAGTTTCAGTCCCTCTGCCTTCACACTGCTCATCAGTGTGGTCATCCCCACAAGCACCTGCTCTAAACATTTTGTTTAACATCAGCATTTGCTCCGACCACTCCCTATTTACAAATGGGACACTTTTCACATAGCAATTATTCATTCAGCTCACCTCTGGAGCTTCTCCTGCCTCCCGAGTTTGGCTTCAGCCAGCTTTGCTGTTCCTTGCTCCTTCCCCATGCTTGCTGCAGTAACTCTTGTATGCCCATTACAGCCCCACTTCTGTTAAACAGCTGGCTGTGATGCAAAATGCCTGGGCCTCAAGCTCTGAAAACAATGAGATTAGCACTTGTGCCTTGTTGTGATAGCAGTGTGCAGCAGGATTTGTGACAGGGTGACCCTATCAGTTTAAGAAAGTAATGTAGAAACCTCACAATCCTCTGTTCCCACACCTCTCCCGGCCCAGGCCAGTATCTAATTACAATCAGACCTTATAGAGCAGCCAAGAAAAAGCACACACATCCAGATTAACTCAAGATACAAAAGGAGAATTAACTGCTTCAAGAAGGACAGAACTGATGCCGAAAGCCGAGCTCAGTGAATCGCACAGCAGCAACAGCTGCCAACAGCACAGTGTTGGGCTCTCACACCAGCCGCTGCACAGTCACCTGCAAGTGATGGGCCAGCAGGGATGCTTCTCTGCAAGGTGTGCACACAGCCCTCGGAAAGGGAGCATGCATACATCTCCAGCTTTCCCTTTGGGCTGTTTTAGGAGCAAACGCAAATCTCTCAGTCCTTTTCCAGCAGAAAGAAGCAGGTGCAGCACTGGGCTGGTATTACTTTGTGACATCTTACTAGCTAAGAAGATGGTGAAAAAAACTGTTTTTGACAATATGTCACCGTTAGGCACTTTTAATCAAGAGCAAACTGACTACAACGTTCAGCCTGGATTAAAAAGTGCTCTTTTTCCTTAAATAGGCAATCAATCAAGGTGACACAATTACCTGGCCTGAATTAAAACACGCAGTGATTTGTAGATCAAATGCAGACTACTCCGGAAATACAATTATCCATTTAATACTCAGAACCAAAGCAAAACGCTTCTGAACACTTAATAAATCTTCAGATGGAAAATTTAACATTCAGCAACATGTTATATTGGTTTTGCTCCCAGTTTTATAAGTACCAATTTGTCTCTTCAAAAAGAAAGAAAAGACCGACAGTATTTCTTAATTGAGTCAGCAGCTTTGCCAAAACACTCCGTACTACTTGTTACCACAGGGGGAAAAAAAAAAAAGAAAAAAAAAAAGACTGGTTCAAACAGAAACAGTTGTGCCAGACAGACTTTGAACATACAGTCTTCGCTGAAAAGGCTAAAGATAAATCCCAAGGTCCTCACACATGGCTGAGGACTGAATAAAAACTTCAGTTTCTGGTGTTATTTCATTCACATACAGTGACAACGTCCCAAGTAGAGTGAGATGGCCTGACTTGTGTTGCAGTGATACTGCACTATAGAGTGGCAGAAGTTTTGAGTTCAATGCATTAAGGTAACAGTAACATATATATTGTAATTGCTTAAAATGTGGTATACAGTATTTCTGCATTATTTATTGCTTCTATGAACTATAATAGAAACAATAGTCATTGTTTCAAATAGTTGTAATTAGGGTAAAAAGAGACATTCTTTCACATTATTTCTTTTCACTTTCTTTCTCTATCAGCTAGAAATGAAGAACACGATCACACTGACTACTAATAAGCATTAATAAGGAGATGGACTACACTTAAATCACCAAGCTCAATATAAATGTTAACTTCAGTTACACACCACAGACCATACATCACCGTCACAGGTAGACAAGCAGTTTACAAGCTGCAGATTAGAGAATAATGAACCAAATATTATGATCAGATGCAGTCCTGAGCCAGAAAACAGTGTTTTGTTTTTTTTTTGTTTGCTTGTTTGTTTTTGTTTGTTTGTGTTTGTTGTTGTTGTTTTATCAGAAATAGGGTTTTCTCTGAGAACATTTGAGTAAGTTTATTTTCAAATTTGTAAAATGTTACACTTCGCTGTAGCAGCAATAAAATGATGTCTGTTCTTGTAAAGCAAGGCTGTGCTTCTGGAGGAAGGAGAAGAGATATCAAAGTGTACTTGCAACATTTTAAGACGTTCTTTACAGTGAAATCTTACCAGGAGGGTCTCTGTTCATCAGGGAGTACTCCTTCATCGTCATATTATGCCTCTAACGAGTGAACACAAATTCACAAGTGGTGGCAGCCAGGCAAACCAGAAGGGAAAATAGAGCACAACACACCTGTATCTCACATTCGTACCACAGCATTTCTGAGAAAATTCCAAAATTTAATATCAGCACCTGCCAGCTCCAGTAAGTGAGAAAGGAGGACAAGAATCTTGGCTGCAGATGAAAATGAATCAACCATACTCACCCATCCCACACAGCTCAGTGGTATTTGCTTTATCTTGAAAGGATCAGATAGGACACAGCAGCAATACTGTGACATTATTTGCATCGGTGGCAGCTTAAGTTACTGGGAGAACTGGGCTCAGTACTAGGATGTAATTCAAACCAGTGAGCTGTATGGAGATTTACCAAATGCAGAGCATTTGACAAATACCCAAGTTGGTAACAAGGATGAGAGGAATGGGAATCCCAAAGTATTCAGAGATCTACTTATGTGGGTGTACAAAAATTCTCAATTTCAAACAATAGCAGTATGACCAACGTATCTTCCTTTAGGTGGATAAGAGGTTCTTTAGTATAAACCGTGCAGTGGCAAACTTGCATTTGACAATCTTCCAACCCATTTCACAAACCAAAATATGACTTTAAATTTCAGTTTAGCTTTGTAATACATAATTTAGCAGAGTAGTAGAAAGGGTATGATATTTCCATTAAAACTTAACTTCCTTCACATAGAGGACCCGTGTAAGACCGCACAGCATACATAAACCTTACGTGGATTAAATGGCAGCTTTAGAGCTGTGGCAAAGTCTTCGGGGCCTAAGTATTTTTGTTATGTTGAAGTAACATTCAGCAAGTAAAAGGTAAACTAGTATTTTATGTGAAGTTTTATTCTATTTAGTAAGATATTTTGTAATCCAGTGCTCTGTCAAACATATACACAAAGTAATAATCTTCTCCTTTCCAAATCTAATCCAAAATTACAGCTATGTAATCATAGTCTTAATTCACGGATTCCCTGGGATTAAAAAAAACAGTTGACAGGTATAAGTGCAGAAATAGTAGATACCCAGTTTACTCAAGTGCTAAATAAAAAAAGCAAATAGGAGACTAGAATGGAGAAGCCAGAATCAAAATAAGAGTGGATGTTCTGGACTTCCCACTAGCTTTGTCTTGTCTTGTCCTCAATCTCATGCATCTCAAAGAAAATTAAGCACAAAAGCACAACCCCCAGGGCAGCAGCCACTGCTCAGCTGTACATGGCCTCTTGGGTGACTCCACGGCTTGGCTTCTGCAGCAAGCCATGAGCAGCCTCCCCAGCTGCTTCGTTCTGCTCGAAGGAGGCTGCTCTTGTCTCCTGCCGTGGCCACTTGGATTATTTCAGGAAGTTTTTTCCAACCTGCTGCTGACAAAAGTTAACAGCCACACTGTCAACTTGAGGAACTGATCAGAAAATCTGCCTAAAAACTAGTGGTATCTGAAGAGTTGTGAGACTGAAAGAATATGAAATACAATTATGATGATAATGAAATGTTTAATGAGAACAAAGTCCCTTAAAAGATGACATTACCAGTGCCTGTCCCCAGATTTGGCAGTGCAACATCCTTCTGGTAACCAACACTGCGTGTCTGCCTCACAGGCTACAGCAAAATTAAGCTCCAGTCTCCTCCTTCCCAGGCAGAAGAGACAGCTACTCATGCTGGCACCGAGTTTCCACAGCATTCACATCTGCCCCACTAGCAGGGGCTGCAATGGACAGATCTATTCAGACACCATGCCTCTTATTAAATGGGAGGCATGATTGAGCAGGGTGGTTATTATGGCTTTTATGAACATCACTGACATGGTCAAAATTCATTCACAACCAGAATCAGACTGCATTCTACTTCTCTTAGTCTTTGATTTTGCTTTCACAATAAGCCACTTAATTCTACAGCATCTTTATATACACCTTTGTAAAAAAGAGCAAAATGTGTTTTGCCTTATGGACATAAGGCTTGCAAATAGTCTGGAAACTGACAGTGGAGTACTACAGAAATGGACAGATTCAGTAATAATGAAAAAAAAGTGAAAAATTCTAATGCATATTAACTGCCACTGATAGATCCATTTATGGCTTTGGAAAGCTTTAGAACAGCCCTGATAAGAAGTATGAATGTTCATTCTTAAAAACAACATCTGACTTCCCGTTCATGAGCTGATGACAACAGTCATTTCGTCAAAGAGACTGACAGGACCCTTTCTGATGTGCTGCCTGTGCACATCAAAGTTATGCATTCATTCATTTGGAGGAAAACTGGAAGAAAGTCTTTTCCAGCCTCCAAAATTGTTCATTTCAATATAAGTATTTTTTTTTTGCTTTTGTTTGGTTCTCTGTTTCTTTAGACATAAAGCACGTCAGCCGGGAAGGCTGTTTGGATTGAACATGGTGTGTCAACAAAAAAACCTGCATCCCTGTTTAGGGGAGTGGTCACTGAAGTTGAACTAGACTATTTCATAAATGACATTTTAATTTAACATTTTATCTATGCTTTCAAAGAGCCAAATTCAGTTACACATTTAGAAAGAAAGAGAGAAAGGCCACACTGATGGAACGGAGGACTTAATCCTGAAGACACTTACTCTGAAACTAATGTAAGGAAAACACAACTGAACACGAGTCTGCCTTGCTCCACTGGGTACACAGAGCTAAGGAGGGAAGTGAAAACATGATTTTGTTTCTCTGAGAAGCACTGCTTTAACCAGTGCTGCACTGCTCTGTGCCCTTCTGATATGCATCTTGTCTAAAGACATGGAAAAGGTGTAAGGGGTTATTTAGAAAAGCTCGTAAAAAGATTTCAGATCTTAGAAAACAGCTCATAGTGTAATTGATTTAGTTTAAAAACCTGATTATTGTCCATAAATACCTTTATAAAGAGAGAATATTGCCTGGCAAAGTATTCTTTAAGTTGAGGAAGTGTTGAACAAAATCTAGATGAACCAACGTCACTGGAAAGAAGTTGCAAAACCTAGCTACTGGGGCAAATAGCTGAGGAAACTGGCAGATTTTCCATCTTGTGTTGTCTTCAAGCTAAAGCTGGACATTCTTCTGGATGGCCAAATCAGGTTCTGGGTATCAGTAAAGAAAAAAGCAGGCAAAGGGTAATAGCGTGTCATTGCATGACCTCATGTCTTGTAGTCCCTCCCAGCCTGAGCCAGACATCACACGAAGACATCACAGGAATGCCTCCCTGAATGCAACAACCTCTGATGGGAACAGAGGAATGGCCTCCTTTAGTTTCACATTTCTCATCTGGAAAAGACTTGAGCAGCTCAGATCCATTTAAATGAATTATGATGAAAAGAAACCAAACAGCAGCTCTGTAACTTTTCAAAGGTTTCTAAAATGAAAACTTCATTTTTCAGTGGCTATGGTACATCTTCTTTCAGGGTCATGATAGAGAGAAACAGTTCATGACATAAATTGCTTATAACAACCAGATCAAGAGAATTTAAATCCCACTCTTGGACAAATTCACAGATTCAAAGATTACCTAAAATGCATATACTTCAAATGCACATTCTCTAACTTTTTGTTCGTGCATGGGTATTTACCATCAAAGCTTGTCAAAGTATGGAACACATTTCCATGCAAATTTTTAAAAATACTAAAGAAAATTTCACTTGAACATCTGCATTATTTTGTTCAAAATTGTTCAGAATTTTTGTTTAAATAGCCTTCCTCTTACAGTTTTCACTTTTATTTTATGCTACAACTGCCATTATTGTAATAATATCTGTGGATAAGCAAGAATTTAAAAGCCTCAGCCAGCTTTAGGGCAAGGTAGTTGCTGTTCTGCATCAAAGACATTACAGTTTTATCACTGCTGGTGTAATTGCCTTCACTGCTTTCTGTTCTGTTCTCTGCCATAACAGCTGTATGCCTCATTGACCTTCCCTTATTTTCATAAACTGTACCAACTATTTCCCTTTATTTGCTATTCTATTGCTACATTAAAACAATTCAAGAAGATTAACTAGTGAGGAACAGGTTACCTTTACAGAAGTCACGCTATTTTGACCTCATTTTATCTTGATTTTCCAGCTGCTTGATAGCTGTATTTCCTTTCTTTTTCCATTTAATCAGTTTGCCAGGTGCTGAAATACAGCCTCCTGGTTTGTAACGCCCTCTGTCACCTTCAACACCTCTAAAGAACGCCAACGCCAGCTTGCCTTTTGCCAGTACTCCAACGCATTGTGTTGTATTAATCAGAAATGCTGTAATTTTACTTGTCAGCGGGAATACTCCTAAGATAAAAGCATCAGAGGCAGGGCTGCTGCTGCCCAAAGTGCCCACACCAAATGGTACATGAGAGAGCCACCAGCTATCACTAAAATGCATGGAGAAACACGACACAGAGAAACCAAGGCCAGACCTGACAGCAAAGCCAACCCCTCACTAGACTGTTGGTGTCAACCAGGGCATTGCTTGCTGCTGCTGCTGCTCCATGTGGTTCAGAGGTAAAGCGGCTCTTGCTGTCGTGTTTGACTGGGCACCTTTCTTGATAACTGAGCTGGCTGCGAAAGCCACATGTATCCTAACAAGGCAGGAGGCTCTGGACAGTGGTGTTGCCACCTGGATGATGGGAACATTTGTGTCTTACAAAAACGTGGGCAGAAAAATCCTACACTGCTCGTTGTTTTTAGAAGCTACTAAAAATAAGCCCTGCGTGCTGCTGAGCCATAGACGTATGGAAAGAGCAGCCCGTCTGCTGCTGTGAGCGTGCCAGACACCACACCGCAGCCTCTGCTCACTTCTCTGCACAAGGCAACACGGTGAACATGTCTAAGAGAGCAAGAAAAACTTGCTAGGTTGGTAACAGCTTGTAAAGAAAGCTATAAAAGCAACTGTAAAAAAAATATATATATTTTTTAAAACCTTCCTATTCTTTTCAACAATTCAGAAAATTTAAAAGCCAGATCAACCTCTTGCCCCAGCATTAGCTCCCACAGGCAGAGGCTGCCAGAGGCGAACACTTCTGCATGCCTACTCACAGCTACAGCCTAGAAATTCAAACCAACTTCATATAAGGTCTTAAAATTGAAACTGCTAGTTAATGTCAAGTCAGAACTGCTGTGAACTGATACATAAAAATATAAATAAATTAAAAAATATGTAAAATCAGAAGTGCAATGGTTTCAGTGGAGTGGTACTGAATTACAAGAGTCTGCAAATAGCTACTACAAGGTATGTATTACCTGCCAGGTCTCTCACACAGTATTTCTGCAACCATTGGAGACGGATACACTAGACAACCATCCAGTGATGTTTAGAAGGGCATGATAAAAATACTGCTGAAAATGATAACAACTTATATTGAACAGTTCTTTCTAAAGTCATCAACTTAATCCCTTTTTATTCCAAAAAGTCCAAATGCTGTAAAGCAATAAAAAAACATCATTCTTTCACTGCACGTTCATAGATGGAAGCCACACAGGCTAAGTGAAAGAGAATGAAGCAATTAATACATTTAACCTCTTGTTTGTTTTATATTCATAGCTTTTATATGTGGTCAAATTTATTCTTCCTTCACTTGTTCTTTTATAAGGCCCTAGAGAATGATGCTGACCTTGCGTGTGATATGTCATAGCAGGGTTGTTAACAGTCTTCTTCATTAAATGCGCGTAATGCCTGACTGATTTTGGCAACACGGTGTCTGCATCTAGATATGCAGCTCTGTAAAATCAAATGATGAACAAATGCAACACTACATGGTCAGATGTCTAATATGTAAATACATTTGTCAACTGGACTTTCTAATTTGCTAATAGTATGCAAGCAATAATGACACAATCAGAAAAAAAAATCATGCATACTAATTTATTAGGTAGCATACTGTAAAATAACTAGCTTTTTGATAGTATTTCACATGAATGAACTCAAACTCCTCTGAAACCAACTAACACAAACAAAACAAAACAAGCAAACAAAAAAAAACAGAATTTTTGCATGCCTGAGAGCACATATTCAGCCACAGCCTTATTTAATTTGAGCAATGAAGTAATGTACATTTATATCATCAGAAAAAGGTACCAAATATCTTCCTCACCAACCTCTTAGGACAACTGAGAAGTCTCATTTTGAAATATGATTTCTCTCTTGTAGGCACTTTTTTCATCTGCCACTTTGGACAATCAGTCAGCTGCAAACATCAACTGGTGCAAGAGCAGTGAGCCCTACCTGATAGGAATCAGGTGGCAAAATGCTCAGCTGTGCTGATTTGAGTCTGCAATTTACATTTTTCAAGTGTAAAGTATCTTCACCAATAACAGGCTTACTGATTACGCCTATAAGCCCATTTAAGTGACTGCCTACCTTGGAAAATCCTCCTTCCTGTAGCTGTAAGAGACTTAAAACCTCACTGCAAATCCATAGCAAAGCAAGGTACAGAGCAGAGCAAGGAGATCAGCCCCTGATATTAATTCTCCAGAACTGGTGAGAAGAGTGAAAAGGTCACTGGGGCATTATGCACTCTCACTGTGGCTCATCTAATTGATCTGTTGGAAACAGAGTATAAACAAGTTCATGATGCACATATTTTCTAACAAAGCACTTGGAAAATGGATTTAATTTTATGTCTTTGCAGTTAAAGCATCTGTACTGCAGATTGATAAAAGTTTACATCAAGTGTGGAAGTAAAATGAACCCTGTCATTTATGTTTCCATCTGAGCCCCCAAAATGATGCAAGCACATCTCATTGCTCCTCTGAGTTTGAGGAATGCATGGCAGGGGGTGCGGGGGAGAAATTAGGGGATCTTTGGGATGAGAGTGCACACCAAGTATCAGAATCCTTACACTACTGGAAGGGGAGAAACAAATTGCTTGTGGATTCACTTTATTTGATTGATCAGCACCTCAAACATCAATAAGGGTCAAAACTTCAATCCTACACCTTGAATTTTTCCTCTGTGGTTTACATTCACATCTCAGAAGACAGCACTTTGGAAACTTTCTTTGCCACTGCTTATGTGAAAATTACTGTGAAGGCACCAGTTCAAGAGACAGTCGAAGCAACATATTCTCATAACTGTTTTTTACTGCAAATGTTGTTCTATGTTGTTAGAGAACCTAAGGTGCTTTTTTTTTTTTTTTTTTTCTTCCCTCCGGTAGAGCTGAAGCTAATTTCTCACTGTTGTAAAGACACAATGTTCTCAGGTGAGGTGGACTACGCTGCAAAGATGACAGAAGTCTCACGATACCACAGGCTGTTTAAAGCATTAGGTTTTAAAGCACCGGTGTACTTCAGGCACTCTTATTGTAAGCTGGGAAAGTACAAGTATTCATCAAAACGCAGCAGGAATCAGTTCTAAAGCAGGGTACCTGACATTTAGTCCTGCCAATAAAATGCTGCTGGCGAACAGTTTTTAGGGCAGCCGGGTTATCCAATAAAGAGCCCCTTTTGTCCTCTGCTGTCTGTAATTACTACATACCTGTCAGGAACCAGCAGCGTGCATCCCATCCTGCACATGCAGAAGTGCAAATAGTAAAGGGTTTCATAAAGAAAACCCAGCTTAAAAGCAATCACCTAGATTCAGAAGCTACGGGGAAAATAATTTATTGCTACAGATCAACAAACGTCACACCTACTTAAGTGCAACCCTTCATGGCCCGTAATTCAAATCTTTGGCAAATTATTTGCTTAACAGCACCTTGTAGCAGAAACAGAAAAGGGAGAGAAGGAAGAAAACAACACAGAAACACACTGACTCTTTTTGCAGATGCCGTGCATTAGGAGGCTTCAGGTTGTGCCTGTAAGCAGAGGGCTTTCAGGGCCCTTTTCACCTTCACTGCCTGTGCTCCCAGATTTCTGCAGCGGGTACGGCTGGCTGGCTGCAGAGCTGGACTTCTTAGAGCTAGGACAGAGAGCAAGGGCCACCAGAGACTCTAAAATGAAAGCACTGAACGTAGAAAAGAGAGGGAAAAAGACACCACTTAAGAACTGGTCAATCTTTTGATTGAACACAACACGGACAACATCAGTATGCTGCAGCCTAGAGCAACTAGGAAAGTGTGGAATAGACATCTCCATGAAACTCTGCAACTTTGCCATCTTTCTGCTACTGAATGCAGGAGCTTTCAAGGACATAACAAAGTAAAAGCACTCAACTTATCTAGGATCATTGCTTTTAGCAAGAGTCACCCAGAAATCTGCTTTTGGCCTCTAACAGGACCATGAGACACTTTGTAGCTCCATAAAGGCATGCAAAAAGTCTGGGGCAACAGGGTGCTGTGTCCTGGACACTAAGACATACTGGACACTAATTCCAGTATGAAATTACAATCTTCAGGACGTTTAAAACATTCAGAAATTTTAGAAACACTTGAGAACTGTTTATTTGTACCTTCAAAAATATCAGAATCAATTGTAAGGGTTTCAGTTAGTCTACCTGATCACTTAGTAATAGATCACCTTGAGATCTTAACATGAGAGATCCTGGTTCTCAGGAACAAATAGACAAAAGCACCAGAAAGCATTCTGTCTTCCATAGCAGACAGAAATTGATGGCACAGAAAACCAGAAAACATACTTTACGAGCACTAGAAAAAAAATGTCTGTAGTGAAAGATTGGTATCCAAAAAGATCTAGTTTATCAGCAAAATAACTAGTGTCTGCTGTCTCTCTTTTGCATCCTTTTAAAAGAATATCATCAAAACTCAGTCTGTGCCCAGGACAGGTACTCCCACCCTTGAGGCTCCCCTCCCCAAACTTCCATGCTCTTTTCTATCAGACCCAAGCAAGTTTTTGCTCTTTTTCCACCAGGTGTGACTGGTTTGAGTCTTGCAAGATGTGGAGAAGCAGCTGTGGTAGAAGAGTTCTGCAAACAGTCAGTATTTCTCGCAGTCCTAAGAAAATTATTTAACTAATAAACTTTTCTTAACATTGCTTAAGGACTCTGAAATTTCCTCTAATAATCACCTGAATTCCCATTTAGTCTAAGGAGGTGTAAGTACTGAGATCCTGGGATCTAGTTCAGTTTCAAAGTCTGCAGATAACACAAGAGTCTGATTGTGGACACCAACAAAGATATGAATGTATCATCCAAGACTGTCATGGAAACATAAATGACAGCTTCACCAGTTTTAAATGTAAGGACGGCTGGGGCTGGGAGAGGGGAGAAGGTGACAGAAGAAGGAGGGCCTACAAACAAAAAAATATTTTAAACCCTATAGAGAATGTATCTTCAAGTATCCTCAAACCACACGAAAACTCTTGCTTTAACATCCATGTATTACTTTCATGAAGATGTGTTCTGACTCTGCGATACCTTCCTGGGTAGCAATTTAAACAGATCCCTGGGTAGGCTTTCCATCAAAGTACCACACTGAAATATTTTTCCTCAAGTTGACAACATGGGTGGCAAGAATAGTAGCAGGGCTCTGTATGTATCTGTAATTTGATTGCTGAGCAGCCATCCATCACATACCTGTTTGGCAGAAAGCCCCTCACAAACGAGCTGCATTAATCCGCTCCCGTGACACCTCGAGCTGAGCAGCTCAGCACGAGCTCTGACACTGCTCCAGTTATCTTTGCTGGCTTCTATCACACTTTCACACTTGGCATTTCGTGGATGCTTCTCTGAAATTAATCAGTCAAAAAAAAATGTGATAAATAGATACAGAGCCTCAAAACAGTAATTGGAACAAAAGAATTTGAGGTAAGTGTTACAGGTGGCCTTCAAGAAGGTATAGCTTCTGAAAAAATATTAGAGGTGTCTGGACAGTGGGAATCAGGAGTTAATGAGGCCACACAGTACCTGCAATGAGCAAAGTGTATGCTTTTACTCAAGGAGAAAACAGTGCTGCCTTAAAATAAAATATATGAAAAAAAAAAAAAAAATGCTTGGTAATTTATGAGCCCAGAGAATGAGAATACAGAGAGAGAAATAAAAGAGACATGGTGCTAAGTGCATGTGTGCTGCCAGGAGGAGGCCAAAGCCAGAACTGACCTGCTGCTTAGAGAGAGGATGGAAAATCTCAAGGTAAGGACAACTCACGTAATTTGCTTTTAGTACTGTGCTGCTCTTAACCTTAAAAATAGTTCCGCATCAGGTTCACTGATAGAAAGAATACATTGCAAAGATGTTATTATGCCCTTTGCATGCTTATGTATTTCTAGCTCATTCTACAGGAAAAACTGTTATGAAGATGATAGAGTTACAAAAAAAATCAAAATCAAAATCAAAACATTGGAAGGAACAACACTGAGTTGGATACCAACCCTACACAAAATTAACAGTGAATGCTTACTGATCCCAAGAGCTTCACCATGGAAATCTGACATTTTCTTGATAGAGGAAAGATTTTCACCAGCCTTTAACTTTTTTAAAGATAATAACAGATGTACACACACTATATAAAAACAAGTACTTGAGAAAGTCTTAGGAGGATCAGAACATTAATTTCTACCCATTTTTTAAATTATTGCACTATTTCCCCATTTCATAGACAAAAAAGAATAATTTATATGCAAATAGCCAAGAGCACACTTCTAGTTGTCACTGGATTTCCCCCATCATGATCCATCTGTTTTAGCACATCATCTCCATTTCCATCATGGCTTTTCTGCACATTCCAGCAGCTTCGATGATTTTGTCTGGCACCTGACAAACTGCAATTATACATATTTTTATGTAAAGCACTTTCTCAATGTTTTGCAATTTAAAGTTTAAGGAATGCAAGTGTCTTACACCTTTATAGGTAACAGTCCCCTGATCTCTGTCTAACCAGATGGAAGTGTGATTTGAAAACTGTTTCTTCTGATGTACCACAAGAGTGGAAGTCTTCTGTTCCAGTACATTTATCACTAATCTTTGTCTCTTTCAATTTCATCAGAATGGTTGGAATAAAATGAAATTCGGACTTCTACTTTCAGTAGACATGACGTTTACAAAGTAATTTCTGTTATGTGCTCATGCTGGTAATTTCAAGAGAAGATCTGGTTTAGATTTAAAATTTGTATTATTGCTTTCTACTCAAAGTTATTTTCTTTATTTGAAAATCTGACAGGAGAAACTGTACACTTAAGGGTATTTCTTTCAATCATTTAATACTTGCTAAGCATACTATAACCATATTTTCAAACTGTAAATCATCTGACTTTGGAAGCTCGTCATTCTGAGTATTCTTGTCAAAAGCCAAGCCTATAGTCTTACTACAGGTTTGCGTAACTAGATGAGAAATAGGAAGCGTCCATAAGTATTTCATATTCCCTTCTCATTGCACCCTGACTCTTGTGTGTCCTCTTTATCCCATTGCCAGTCTCAGTCTACAACAAAAGCTGTAGATCCATCTACTGAACCCTCAGTGGAAAAATACAAATGACTATGCCAAAGACCAGCTACTCCACAAATTCACGCTATAGTTCAAATAATCAAGCTATCTGAAATGATCTGTGACATAAACCAATATAGAAATGTTGTTTGGCTTCACGTCCCTTCTCTTACTGATCACTTTTGTTAAGATTTATTTCCAGTGAACAGCAATGTAAGCAACATTTTCATCAAAATCATTAAAAGACTCATCTGGGAACCAATTTATCTATGATCCATGATTTGATTTTTATTTCCGATATATTTATGAAACAGATTTAAGAACACAGTTAAGAACTAATCCTTTGCAAACAAGCCACAGTAATGATGTTTGCAGTCAAAGAGTATACCAGACATTAAATGAGCTATATGAAGCAGATATATCAATTTTAAAAGAACAATAAGGATAAACAAAAGGTGAATACACTAGTATTAAGATGGCATGAAATGCAAAATATTTATATCTAGTATAAAGTATATAAGCTATTATCTTGGAATAGCACAAGAATAAAAAAAAGGAACAGATTATTTACTGCACATAATAAGGAGTTAACAAAAAAACAGAATCAAGTTTACTTCAGATAGTGGATTCTATTCTTATTCTCATCTGGTTCCCAGCCTACTAAAGATATGTGATTTCACTTCAAAGCCAGATCTATTGAAGAAGCAGATGGAAGAGGCACAAACCATTCCCAGCCCCTTATGCCTACGGAAGGTAGGCATTTTATGGATGGCTACACTTGGTTTCACAAGTTCTATGGATGCTGTTATTACTTCTTTGGAAAATATTGATCTGCTGACAGCAGCAACTCTGCCAAAGCTGACTGTAGATGATGTGAGCCTTTACATTTACTTCAGCAAACTTTGGTTCACGATCACTGAAACACCAGATACTGAAGGTAAAGATAGAAACGGTGCACTACACAGTGCAGCTTGGCAGCCTTTCTGGTACACACAGGTATACAGTTGTAAGTTTTACAATGAGATGTTTGATTTCCTGATACCCAGAAGCAGTTTTGGAAGTAACATGGTTGCTATTTCAGAGTGGGGAGAGGAAGGAACAGACACTGAGCTGGAAAGAATGGGAGAAACATCAAACAACTTGAAGACTAGGGGAAAAAAAAAAAAAAAAAAAAAAAAAAAAAAACTTAGAATTGGTAATGATGCCGATTTGAGAGCATAAAAAGAGTAACCCCTCCTCAGATCCTAGAAGGGTACTCCATGTTCTGAGAATGAAATGAGGACAGTAAGACCAAAAAGGCGTAAAAGGTCATGCAAGTGCTCAGTATTTGAGATAGGCTGTCTGACAGGTAGAAGGAGCCACACCAATGCCACAAGGGCAGCAAAGTTTTAGTGGAAAAAAACTGCATCAGAGGGGTCCAATTCCTGTGAAGGCTGCTGCTGCCAGTAGAGAAAAAAACAGCAGCTCTCTTAGAATTTCTTGAGGGTTTGCAGCAAACATATGGACTTGTGCTTGCTCACTTTGTATTGTAAATCACAGTTGAATATGCAGATTGAACGTCTATGAAATTTTATGAAAGGACATCATTTTAAACTTAAGAATAAGTAATCTGGGCTGTATTCCAGTAGATTTGAAATGTTTATTTTTTTGTAAGAAGGAGAGTTTCCTTTAGGGGAAATCAACCTTGGCCACAATCCCCATGTGCAAACCTTCTTAGAGGAGTTTGTGCCAAGCCAATCAACTTCATCCACAGCAGCTTCAGGTAATTTGCTGGAGAAAATTAGATTTTTCTGGGACAATAGTGAATATTTTCACTCAAGAGAAACCATCCAGCATTGAGCAGAGGTTATTGAAAACCAACTCTAAACTTCAGTACTGTTTGTGGATGGCTATAAAAAGTGCAAACATTATCACCTGTGACTGATTTTTTTTTTTTTTTTTTAATGTGGAAAGTTTCCCACAGCCTCAAGCAGCTATACCACCCTGTGAACAGATGAAATCACACTGTTTAAAAGGACTTTAATTTTACGTGAGGTGTCTCAGATTCACAGGCTTACAGCCAGCCACCCCACAACACTTCTAAGAAACTGCCACCCCCAGCACGCTGCATGAAGCGCTGCTTTCATGGGTGTTCGTGCGGTCAGCAGGGGTGCTGGCTGCAATGAAACTCCTGTGATCTAAATTGATATCTGTTTTTGAATTTCTATTTGCAGATCCATATGCTGAGCCTCACTGAAAACTCGCTAATATATTATCAACGCTAATGAGACTAGAGGAGGCACACTGTAATGGATCCAAGCATTGTATGAGACCTAATTATCCTCTGTGGGTAAAGACAGGTAAATTCCTCCACTCCTTCATCCATGCATTGTTGTCCATGATGCTTACAGGCAGCCATGAAAAGCACCTGTTCACAGAGCTTTCTGGAAATCTGTGTGTTGCTTTAAGGTCCACTGTTGGTATAAAATTTGTTTTATTTTCCAGATCTTTTTAATCTTGTGCTCTCTTTTTGTTCTTTTCAGTGTCTGCAAAGTATTTGGGACTATAAGCTCTTCATGTCTATGAAAGACTACTTAGAAGTACTTCATCATACATTTCAGTGAAATTGCTTTGAACAATTTTAGCATTAGCACAGTAAAATTCTTTAAAGCAATATATATATATATATTAGTTTAGATAGACTTGTTATAAAAAGACAATCTGATCAACTGCTGCTTTAAAACTTCCACTTTGGATTTTTGTTTCTCCCCCAAATATACTTGCTGATGCCTCCGATTTTGCCTAAAAAAGTTTGTTATTAGCTTTTTCTTTAGGGAGCAGTTGGAAGAATACGGTTTTCATTAAAAAGGGAGACCATTTGTTCATTTAGTGAAAGTAGGTAAACAACTTCACCCAAATGCTATTAGAGAAGAGTGTTAATGATACTGCTACTTAGATTGTGAAAACTTGGGGAATGATAGAGGAAACATATTAAAAAAACAAATTTTCCTTCACCTACCACTTCGCATCTGTATCATTACAAAGATATAAAGGGCCTTATGATGGATTCCAGAAATCTTGTGCAGAAGCAGAATACTCCAGCATATAGAAAATAGAGAAATCACGTAATATACCCTCAGGAAAGTGGTCCACAAGTGACAGAGAGCAATGGGATACTTAAGGATATTTAAGTTATGCTATCTTCTTTTTTCTAACACAGTAGCTGTACAAAAACGTCTACATAAACTGTGATCATCTTTCCAATAAAGGGATAGGAGACAGATATCACTGGGCTGAAGAGTATAAATTAGCTTTAAACAGTCTAGGTTGTAAAACTGAAAAGCCAAATCCTTAACATCATGCCTCCCCAAAGCAAAATTTAGTTCATTGTTCCCATCCTTATTTGCTGGCTCCATATGCTGGCTCTCACTTTCCCGATTTCTCATTTTCACTATTGCATGAGCACCATCTATAAATACATCCTAGAATAAATCTGAAGAAAACTCTCCAGTAGCGGTATTTACTCAACTCCAGCTCCATCAGTCTAAGCAAGTGAACAAACAATGGATTTAAAACTTGGGGGAACAACAGGAAAGGAAGGAAGCCTGAGAACAAGCTACACGGGATTTCAGGAGCATGGGTGCAGGCACTGAGTGGGAACACAGCAGCTTCTCCCTCCACCTTGCCCAGTGCATGGTGTGAAAGAGGAACCTGGCTGGTCTCCAGCCCTGCCTCCTTCTCCCTGACCTGCCTGATCATCACTGGCTGACACTGGGAGAGGAAAATTGGTGAAACTGGAAGAGGGAGGGGGTTACATCTGTACAGACAAACACACACATGGAGGAGCATGCTGGGTACCTGTACCAGCTGTGCTTGGGGGAGAAAAAAGATTTCATATCCTTACCTCATATCCAGTAATTTTCAGAACTAAACAGTGAAAATAAGGCAGTGTTTCTCCTTCATGCCTGATTCTAGGTGAATGTTTTTGCTCTTTATAAGGACTTCACAGGCGTTGCTCAATTCATATAAAATACATTCCTCTAAGGAGCAAAACTGAACAAAACAGAATGAGGACATCTTAAAAGATTGATTTGCCAATAACGTCTCCATTCTGTTTTGGAAACAAAAAGACACAAGGGTCTCTACAAAGTTTTTGAGTTCAGCTATGACAAGTTTTGCACTTGCAGCAGGTTGAGTTCAGCTGAATTTCATTGATGTTTAGCTATATGGGTTCCTAAATTACCTCCAAAATTTTAAAGTTACACTGAAATGGCAGAAAGCATGGTACTAGTTTCAATAATTCATCTTTTCTTCAGTTTCACAAGTGAACAGTACACTTCAGTGTTCTGGTAGAAGGGGAAAATCTCAAGAAAAATATTTTGCGTTCACTGCATCCTAGTAAAAGAACTATTCAGAGAGAGGATCAGTTTCAATTTGTAGTTTACAAAGTACTAACTTTTGAAAAAATGTTTTAGAATCAGTATGCATAGCATGATTATGTAGCAGGTGTAAGTTAGAGCAGGAAACATTTCCTAAATGACAGAACCAGGAGCAGATGTTCAGGATCTCTGCTAATCTGTCCCAACAGCAAGCCCAAACGATCCAGCCATGGAAGAGGCCTTCCCCTAAGAGCTTTTCAGTGGCTCTGCTTCCCAAGGGACTTATCGGTGGGCAGGGTACACTCCAGTAAAGCATAACTGGGTTCCCTTAGGCTGAAAACCACCCCTAACAGAGACCCTCAGCCTCTTAGGTACATGCTCTAACCTGGTAGGCAGCTGGTAGGCATCTAAATACATGGAAAGGATCCAGTAAGCACTTACATTTGGGGATACTGGGAACTTGGCCACGCAGTTTTCAGCTCTGCCTGAATGGTTAATTGGCTTCTCTGATCCAACCTTAACACCTGAATCCATTTCAGTCAAGTCTAAGTTGCTGCAGCTGGCATTGCACATCACATCCATTGCAGAGGAAAGCCAACAAGCCTTTCTAATAGCTGCAGGAAAGCAAGTCTGTATCCTGGATATTTGTGGTTGTCTTTTTTCCTTTTTTTTTTTTTTTTTTTTTTTGCTCTAACAGAGGATTGTTACCTACTGAAGGCCAGTTAGAAGCAGTGCTACATTACTGCGACACAATGCCTACCCATTGCTTTTCATTTAAAGAAAGCAACTATAGAGAAATCTCATACACCCACGAGCTGCTTCAAAATTCATTAAAATTCTGCAAATGCTCCTTTTGCCTAATTCTTGCATGTTTTGCTCCATTATTCATGGGCATCAATGTTCATTTTAAGTGTTCTATTAATTGGAAAACCAAGCAATCAAAGAAAACGTAATTTTGATTTATGCATTATGGGAGAAAACAGTTTTCATTTCAGCCCTTGATTTAGTGTCCAAACAGGCATATTTCTTCAGGAAATGGAATAAGAAGAAAATAAATCTTCATTAAACAAATAAACAAACAAACCCCCTCCAAATCCCGCAGCTTAGCATGCTGCAATAAAATGAGGTGATTTTAATGGAAGAAAAACTACAAACCCCAAACAGCAAACTCCAAATAAGAAAAACAAAATTTGAGAAAAATGTTATTGAGCTGCACCAGAAGATTAAAAATCTGCAGCAAACCTAGCAGTGACAGCAGCCATATACCTCAAACTGTGATGCACTTCAGGCAGAAGAGAACAAGTACTGCTATTTAGGCATGCACAGCTGAATGCCAAAGGCCAGTATTTAAACAATGCCTGCTGGGCTGCCTTCTTCCCTTTGAGTATTTTTCAGAGATGCTTCCTCAGATTAGTCAGTGTCCCACTACCTAAGCCTGCTGGAAAGAGGAAAAGACAGCCAGTGCTGCTCAGACATTCAAAGGACAGGGATACTCTAGATCATTGCTGCTGCGTATGTGGAAGCTTACCAGATCTAGCTCAACGGTGAGGGCAGCCTTAGGCACAGGGTAAGCACAAAACTGCCTTCACTAAATAAGACATCCCCAGAACAGTGACTTACTTGCCTCTGCTGTCTTATTTGTTGCCTTTCCAGCTGTAGTTCCTGCTGCAAACGCAAATATATCCAATGCAGTAGTACATTTGGATGCCCTAGGTGGCCTCTGCTACAGCATCTGGCCTGAGGTACTGCTGTAGGCAATCCTAAAGATTCTGGGCCTTCTTTAAATGAAGTCCTAGTTGCACAAATTTAAACATTAGGGCCTGTGTATGGATAGAACACAGGATTCTGTTCAGCACAGATCTAAAATGCTCATTATTTCAGAGTTTTCCATGGAAATTAAAGTATCACACAGGCACTGAACTCGCACTGGGGAGGACAGGAGACACCTTTGGATGGCAAGTGGAGGACTCACAGCTGCAAGCCTTACAGTTACAGTACTGTGAATCCAAAATAACTGCACACAGAGCTATCACGCCAGTCTGGGCTTGGGCCAGCAAAACAAACTAAGCCTTTCCTCCTCCTGAAACCTCACAGGGGTGGGGGACACAAGTGCCACATTGTCCGACTCTTCAGAAAATGTACGCAGCAGACAGTAGGTGTGCACTGATGTGCAAGGAGCTCCAAGGGCAGCAACCAAAGCAGCCCAGGATTGAGAAGCCCCTGCCTGGGGTGCGAGCAGAGGAAGGACCACTTCCAGCCCTCCCCTCCACCAGCACATCTTGCAAGTGAGAGCTAAGGGCATGCAGGGTATGGATAGCATGACTGGAAATGTTCATGTAACAGGTTCGTTTCCAGGTTTTGAAGATTTCAGTTTCAGTGAACATCTCCAGACTTTTTCCTTCTTTTTCTCCCCCCCCCCCCTTTTTTTTTTAATCTGTCGTGACAACTTTAAATCATCCTTGAGAATCTTTTGCTTGATGATCTATCTCCACAAATTATTTTTAACACTTATTATCCTTTAAAGTGAAATGATTCCTTCATCTCTATTTGCATAGTCTTTTAAAGTAATAAATCCTCTCTTGACAGGCCTTCAACACAATAAATGGAAAAGACAATCAGACTTAGGTAGTAGCTATCACTCTTTCCTAAGGCATCTGGGTCCTGTTTCTCAGGGAAAACACATGCAAAGAAGGGGATCTGGGGGTGGAAACAACAGGGAAACCTAAAACATACAAAAACACTTCTGATGTTTTTTCCAGTTTTTGGTAAACCACAGGCATAGCACAAGATCCAGTTAGTCACTCCTTTATTTCCCTAGCTTGTGAAAACATATGGGAAAACATGTGGGAGACAAATCTTTCATATGAATATCGGACTACTTATATCTCCACTGCACTTGCCAAACTAATATAGCAAAGCATTGCAAGGTTAAATATGTCCTGTTTGGCTGAGCTGCATTCCTATTAAATACTAAAAAGAGAAAATCAAGTGGAATGAAATGAGAATGTGTACCAACATGCTGACAGGAGCCTGCAGATGGAGTAGGTTCACAAGGCAGGACTAGCGCAGAATGGTCACAAAGATAAAATGCCTTCTTCTCCAGCCTCACCTGGTTTGTTCAAAACAGTTTTCAAGACAAGATGACAGGAATTGTAATGGTAACTTTTTTTTTTTTTTTTTTTTTTTTTTTTTTTTTTTTTTTTAATACAGGAAATGCCAAAGGAGTGGAGCTCTACAGATGACCTGAAATCATTTCCAAATGGCGTGTGGGAAGGAGCCTGAAAACAAAACAAGAAATGGGGAACCAAGGAATCACCAAATTAGGCAGCAATATAAGAAAAGAAGAGAAAACAAAAAAGAAGAGAAAGCAAAGTAGGACAATAAGTCTCCAGTTTATAGAGAGAGTCTTCAACCTAAGGTAAAAATTTCTTCCATAGCAGCTTAATTCCACCCACAGCCTTGAACAGCACAGGACCACGGATGGAGATTGGTGAAACACCCAGTGCACACGATCCTGTACAGGCAGCTGTACTGCATGCTCTCTGAAGAGGTCAGTGCTACAGAGAAACATTTACTGTCTTTTGACCATGTTGAATGACTCTCTCAGGGTAATAAACAAAAATCCCTGATAGAAATATCAGAGCCATTTGCTTAGTGTTTACTGCGAGTGCTAGGAGACAAATGTAGAGTGGGCAGGAGACTGTCCCAAGCCTGTGATTTTGAGAGCTTCTGCTACAAAGACAAAAGTTAACATGAAAAAAAAAATATACAATAAAACTGTAAATAAAAAAACAACCCCCAAACCCACAGACTGATCGTTCCCAATAATTGGTTCAGTGACTACAGCCTTTTAAACAAACATGGGAGGATATTCAGAAATGCTTCTCAGTGCCTCCTACACCAAAACTGTCCCAAGGTTCCCATCGGTAAGCGGAGAGAGGCAAAAAACCTTCTGGATGTGATTCGGAGCAAAAGCCTAACTCAAGATGTGATTTTGGCTCCTGCTCCATGTAGCCCACATGGAGGCTGCAACCAAGAGGTGGATCTGCTCCTTCCCCTCACCCTCCTCCCCTGCCCTGGCTCTGGCACTCCTGAGGCCATGGGACAATGCTGAACCGACCGCTCACCCAGAAGGATGCTGCACACCAAGGAAGAGAGCACGAGGTTTATTTCGGACAAACTGCTTGCCCAAAAGCAGCCCATAACACCCAGTTGTGAGATTTACAGGTTTTAACCTAATAAAAGACTTTTTTTTTGTTAACTGTTTAACACTGCTGTTAAGAAAATATCAGTGAGAGACATTTGTACAATTACTTTTATTTTCTTTAATGCCAAGATGAAAGACTTCAGAACGAATCTTCTCCCACACTTTTGGTTTCTGTGAATCAGCATTTCCCAAATAATAAAAAAAAAAAGAAACTCTTTCTAGAGCATGCCTGACCAAATCTATTTCAGCCATACAGCCACACAGCTAATTGCTGCAGGAATACTTCACCTGAAGTGCAGCATAGTATTTCATAGCTTCTTTACTCAAACACTGAGAGGTTGTGTAATGTATTACTTAGGCAAAACCCCACTGATTTACGAGTAAGGATTAAGTGGTATTTCAGCATCCTTATTTGCCAAGGTTACTGTTGTCTTTGCTGTCAGAATTGAAGAGCGGTTGAAGCATTCTCTCCATCCCCCAAAACAACACAAAACTAATCATGCCAAATGAATGAAATGCATCGCTGAGCCACACATAAGTATGTGCTTCTCTGGGGCAGAATCACCTCTTCACTGTTCCAGTATGAACAAATCCAGTTTTAATCAAGTGCTGGTGTCATGAGGCAGTAGAACTTAGGCAAGCAACAAAGTGGAGAAAATTAGTTATATTAGTATCAACAAACACATACAAGAGTTTCAAGTAATCCCAAACAAACTAGAACCAAAAGAGCACTGGGACAGAAACAGTGTTGATATTGGACCTGATGTATTTAAACAGAAGAGAGAACCACTTTACTGACTGCCATATTCTGTAAGTATTGCATTAACATAGCAGAGGAGAAAAAAAAAAAAAAAAGTGTCTCAATGATCCTTTTTGTGTATAAAGCCTTGAAAACTAAGATCACATAATCAATATAAAAGTATTGACAGCAAAGTCTCAGCAGTTTTATGCTCTTTGGACTCTCATTTAATGATACCACAGTTTGCATCACTGGCTCTTTATTACTGAACATGGTGGTGTATAAACACCTTTCAGTATTTAACAAAACCTAAGATAATACTATATAATACTATATTATATATATATATAATACTATATATTATCTTGATTGCATCATAAATTACAGAGTGTGCTAAGATATTCTTTAACATTAGTGCTTAACAGTACAAGCTAGTGGGTCAAGTTGAGGACTAATAATTAGATAGTAGTAACTGATGTATCTAAAAATGCAAGAGTGTACCTCCAACATCTTCCATTCCACATGGGTGGAACTTCACAGAATTTTATGTTTTAAAAAGTGCCATTTGTCTATATTGGTAGAGAGTCTTTACCAAGAGTCTCTCCATAAACTACACAGCACGTATAATCCCCTTTTTGTGTCTAATGCAGCATTTTTGTTGCTCTGCTCTCCCATGCCCAACTCTGTTGCTTGCACAAAAAGAAAATGCATGACATAAGCAGCACATTGTGCTCTGCTGCTGCTTGAACTCAGGGCAGTCGCCTGCCCATTCATTAAGCATGTGTTCTGCATGTATGGAGAGGAAGGTTAGCCACCATACAAGGTTAATGAGGGACACAGAATGCACAGAACTTCGTGTCTTCTGTGCACCACATACGCAGCATCAGGCCAAGGACATGCACTTCAAACTTAAAAATGGGAAGAAGCATTGCTGCAACAAAAGCAACTAAAATAAATACATCAGTCAAGTAGCTCTCTCCCAGCAAGTCTAGGTAACTTCTATGAATTGTCTAAGCTAATCTTATCCATGATAGATGCTTAAAGCTGTCCTAGCATCACTTACACTTCTCTAATTAGGACCTCTTCCTCTGAATATCATTTATGCTCCTTCAGACTCAGTCAGACACGCTCACATCCTCTTAATAACATGCAACTTGTGCCACTTCATCCATCAACTCTGAATCCAGCACAGCAACTTACCTACTTCTGAATTTAGATTGTGCTTGGCCTTGAATTTTGTAGTGCAAGCAGCCACTTGTTTCTTGCTGTGGCTCACGTCTCTCACTTCTTCTTAGAATACAACAGCTTCAGCAAAATAACATAAAAATATTTGATTTCAAGCACTTCAGTCAACGAGCACCTTCTGCAGAAGAGCACTAAAATAACACCACCAGGATAAAATAATACCACTTTCACATTAAGACTAATGCTAAAACCTACTGTTGATGAATGAGAGAAACGTAATTAGTAAGAGTTCGCAGTGTTGCTGAAGTTGCTATTATTTAGAAGAGCCCTCTATACTTACAGTTAGGCTTTTGACACACTACTGATTCTGAAATTCAGCAGAACGGAAGAATGAGTGCGCCAGAAGAGCCAACAGGCGTAGTATGAAATCAGAGGGATTTCATTAGTTGATAACACACCGAGCCCTGCTGCTGCTAAGAGACTTGGCAGCTGGCAAGCCACGTTTACGACCTGAAGCTTTGCAGCAAACAGGGCAGGGGCCGGGGGGATGCGCTCTGTAAGAAGCTTGCTGCAATTCGCACTCATATTTTACAAGTCTGTTCCAGGGGTAATGGGTAATGCTGCGTTGCCAGACATCACAAGTCTGGGCTGATGCCACGACAGGTGTCAAATTCCTCCCTTCCAACCTGATAACAAGAACGGGTGTGCATCTCTGCAAGAGATATAATGAACACCAACACTGCACAATTTCATGGTTTCCTGGTTAGGGTGGTGATCGCCAAAATAGCTGACAAACTTTCCAAAGTTATTAATCTTCAGATTAATCTGAATGTCTTCAGAAAGTTCCTGAGGTAAAGGCTGAAGATAAAGCACAAATATTTTATACCCAAGAGTTAATGAAAGGTAGGAAAAATAAGGAATGGTCTCTACCGTAAGCAAAAGCATACTCCAGAAATTAGTGATGTGGCCAGGCTCACAATAGCATTTACTCCACTAGCTGCACATCTTTCGAAGTGCAAATGCTAATAATATCTCAAAGTAGCCTTTAAAAGAGAAGAAGATTCTAAATTTCTTTTATGTTGTCTGTGATTTTTCTCCTTCTGAATCTACACCGTCATATTCAAAATGCACCCACCTTTCCAATATGGTGCTTCTGAACATGCAATGACTCAGCTTTTGATTTTTTTGATCTTGACTAACTGTACAGTTAATAAACTGTAAATCTTCTTTTAATAGAGATTCAATATACAGAATGTGACATTGTTTTGTGTTTGTTTTTGTTTTTGTTTTAACTTACTGTTTATATTTTTCCCGCATGTCACCCTCATTCTCTTACTTCAGTAATCTGTCTACTTATAATGAGCACGATAATGTATATCCACTAAAATAGCTTCATAAGTAAAATCAGAAACTTCGGGGGTTTTATTCCTTACAAAGCAACACACAGAATAAAAACTTATATTCCCTAAAGAATGTGAGTCTGGCAATTCCAGCACTATTTTGAATATTTTATTTCTTTGTTCTTCAGGGAGTTCATTTTCTATTCTTTTGAGACACACATGCACTCCAAAAAAAATCTTCCCAACAATCTTTTAATTTTGTGCTATTTCTTCTATGTTTTTAATGACCTTTGATCCTATTGCTCATGCAACGTTCACATTTTATTCTGGTGGGATATGCAGTGTAAGAAATGTTTCTGCATTCCTCCCCCTTTCCCACGCAAGGGCTCTCCATGGTGAAAAGGGAGGACAACCTTGTTCAAGACGGCAGGATTAGCATCCAAGGGACCTTTTTCTGTTTGCTGTGTACATCAGATCACAAGGGAAAAGGTTTGGGGTGACAGATTGTTAGTGCAATGAGCAGTACGTGTCTTCTTCAATCAGACCTTGCTGCCTGGCTTTCCAAATGCCTTCATAAGGAAGGATCTTGGACAAAGGACAGTTATCTGACAAAGAGATAACAGACGAAAAGAGCAGGCATCTTAACAGGGCAGGGAAGGAAACATGAAATACTACAGAAGAGAGAGACAAAATAGCACACTTAATTTCCTGTTATTGGGTTTTGCTATCCTACTGTGTATCTCACTATTTCTAATTCTCTGGCCTACAATGATGTTTTCAAAAAAAAAAAAAAAATTATGCTGCAACTTAGCCAAATACATTATACAGAACCTTCAGTTATCACATCTCGTCAAACAGAACAGTCATTATGGCCTGGCCCTTCCCGTTTTTATACATGAGTGGGCATTGCAAACAGAGGAATGACGTATCGGGAAGTCCCAATGAGTCATCCCAAGACTTCACACCAAAATACCAGGATGGAGATGTAAAGGAAAAGATGTACAGAAAACCTAGAGGCAAAGCTAGTTTGAATTAAACTGACGTATTTTAGACATTTATGCAACTGTAAACTGAAGCAGACTGGGAATTTCACAAGCAAGTCTGCATTTCTTTACTTCTGAGTGTATATTGAATATGAATTATATTTTTTTTAGCACCATGAAAGCTCAAATTGTTGATGGGGTAGGTGGTTCCCTGGGAAATAGCATGCAAAAGGATAATTATATGACATCTCACCCAATGTGACCTTGAGACTCAGCAGCCATGCATCAGTTAACACTGTCCTGTTCAACATTTTTAAATTTTATTTTATTTTTTTTTCTGGTATGTCATATATGGAAAAATTGGCACCTGGACAAGCATCAAAGTCGCCCAAATTGGGGATTAGAATGAGCTCATCCCATCATGGTAAAAACTAGTCTTTGTTCTCAGTGTGACATCTTGCATTAATAGGAGATCATTTTCTCACAATCACCGCCATTCATCTGGAGTGCAAAGGGGTCTGCATCGAACAACTCCTCATTGAATTGCAGAAAACAGGGAAATAACTGCCGAGTTTTCCCAGTTACGCTATTGATATTTAAGTGCTGTTCTCTGTGGGGACGTAACAGCTTAACTCCAAAGAGGCTGTGACCTATTTTCATGATTACTGCTGCACTAATGAACAAATCGTTTCTAAAAGGACATAACCACAAAAGTTTTAAGAAAGATGGATGCTCCTGAGAGAGCAAGCTGGGTTAGATAAAATATGTAACTTGGGGGATTAGTTGCTCTAATTCTGTACTGAACGGCAAACTAAATGTTTGTGTACAGATCCAGAAACAAACACTTTTGTATCGATTCTGTGTTTTTGCTCTGAATTCTCTCAGCTTTCAAGCTATTCTTTCAGCATCTTAGGTTTGGAAGAGACGGAAGGGTGAAGATCTGAACACATACATAGCCCACATGCACAGCTCTACTGTGGCTGTAGAGTGTGATACTAAGAAGTCCCCACTAGCATAAAACATGTTCACAAGATAGTGTCTTCAGGGCTGTGTCTAGCAAGCTTAGATGATAAATAATAGATCCAAACAAAGCTTAGATCTTAGACAATATCCCATTTTCATTGAGAATCTGCTTTTTCACATGATTTGGTATCAGGGTTGGCAGATTTGGTATCAGGGTTGGTCAGCTTGATCACAAATGAATTTAAAATAGTACCCAAGCTAGTTCAGGCTCTGAGAACTTTGTTTTACACAGAACAACTATCAAAGTTGTGTTTGACAGCACAGTTATGTGATATGTTTCTTCACCTCTAAGGAATCATATGCAATTTCTCAATTTCTTATCACTGTAGATTGCATTCAAACTGATTGCATTCAGTCATGTATGTGAAAAGCCATTTTCTAAAGCTAGCTATCTGTAAAAACTAACAGGTTACCACTAAGTTTTCAAGCTTAACTTGAGGGAAAATGAGGCCTCTATATACTTCAAACTACTGACTTACTGAAGTAAACTTAAAGCATTAACACAACAGACAAAACTCTCTGCTGCATGAAAGATTTGCACAGAACAGCAGAAATGGTTCTGTCTCAGTATGTGACAAAGACCAGATCTGCTCATAAAGCTCAACAAGCTCCTTAATGACCATTTTCAGGTGAATGGCACAGAAGTGCAACAGAGTCCAGCCATGCCCTCCCTGGGGGTGGAAGCTCCACACAATCCGTAACTTTTAACAAGCTCATTACATCACCATTTCTTTTCTTTCCCTACTACAACAGCCACAAAATTTCCAAAGCAATTTGCATCCCCAAAGGATTAAAAGAACATAAACTATTTTAAAATATGACAAATAAAAGAATTTCATCTCTCTGGCTTCAGCCCTGTAGAAGTTCATCTAAGATTGGCACCTGTGCTCACTCTGTAGCTCATGGATAAAGCCAGGCACCTCTAGAGGGCTGTTCATCTCATTTGTTTTACACAAGTGTAGCCAATACCACAAAGGACATCCTGCTTCCTCACAGATCTCCTCTGTTTTGACCTGGTAGTCTATCCAGCACTTCAAAATGCTTTCATGGGGAAACGAGTGCTAAACCTAGTGTATTCCCCAAGATACCAGAGTTCTGTTAAATCAGTACTTTCCAAATAAAAAGCAGTCCGTAAAAACACAAACCAGCTCCCCTGACTTATGCTGTTCTTGCCAAGGAAATAAATCAGGAAAACTCTACAAATAGCTTTGTCAAGTAAAACGACTCTAAAAGGGTATTAAAAATGTGGAGACTATTGCCTTCATCTGCACGTTCCAACCACCAGCCTACATCCATTGCTCTGCAACCCCCAGAAAAGTCTTGCACAAAACAGTCACAATCTCTTTGCAAAGCAACCTGCAATAATTCATGGCCTGTGGATTAATACACTGGTCATCAGGTATTCGGTCTGCACTGCTGACCTAAATGCTCCTTGGGTCATTTACTGGTTATGAAGGCACAGGGTGTTCTTTGAAAGTAAACCTTTAGCAACTTTCTCTTGATGGAAATGGATTAGTTACACTAAATGAAAATGAAGAATGTGCAACTTTTATAAGCCAGAGCTCTGGAGCTGGTTACGCCCTAGGACAAGTTGCCCAAAAGGGCTGTGCATTCCCCACTTCTGCAGATTTTTTCTTCTTAACCAGGCATGGGCATGAGCAACCTGTTATGATTTTGACATTAGTCTGACTTTGGGCAGGAGCTTGGACTAGAGACTGCCATAGGTCTCTTTGAGCATATTTCCGTGATCAGTTCCCCCAAACAGAACTTGCATTTTTTGATACACATTCTCTGATTTGTCAGTAGTGGACAAAGCAGCCAATATTAAAGTATTTAACTTAATTACTTACTTATTTTCCTTCACCTTCATCTACATTTAGATCTTCCTTCATTGCTGTAGGGATATTAAGACCTCATAATGTATGAGAGTCAGAAGCCTTACAGTTTGTTTTTCATCCACACAACTTGTGAATGTGCAACAGAATTTCTTTTTTTGAACTTTATTGTTTATAAAGAGTCCAGCATATTTAACTCGGATAGTAAGCTAACGTAAGAAAATATACATCTGCATCAATACTGAATCACACATAATTTGTCACAAAAGTGACGTCAGGTAAGGATTTATTGATAATTACCTTGAACACCTATACCATATATAGGGGTGTTCTGCATAGCCATCATTTCATACTGCCTAGTCTCCTGAAAATAACTCCCAAGATATGTGTGAATTCTGACATACTTTCCCCTAGCTCTGAGCCTTCATACAGACATTGTGCAAGGATTGTAAATGTCCTTAAATCTATTACACAAGTAATTACATGACACTAATTCAGTGGGTTTACTCTTGTGTTATTCTCAAAATGTATTTTATTAAACATTTGAAACAACAAATCGAAGTTGTTATCTAGACCCCAAAACAGGGCTTCTAAATATGTGTCATGGCTCATTAGTGATGTGTTAGATAAAATACACTGGTGCTTTTAAGGATGCTGAGAAATCTCTCCATTGTTAGCATTCTATCTGATCCATGCACATTCAAATTTGGTTCCATGAAAGCATCCTCCAGGCTAGGCTGAGCACAACCACTTATTTTGTTTTGTTTCTGTCTTTCTTTACAGTAAAAGGAGTGATCCATTCCTAACAAAATTGCTTAGACTTTTTGATCTAATTCCTTTTAATTGTAGTGTTCTAATTAACAGGTAATATCTGTAACTTCTGCTTTTTTATGTGTCATACTATTATCTATAGCTTTTATCATTTGTTTTTGAGAAACTTATGTATACTGTAAATTCTTTGGGACAGTTCTGTTTTGTCTGTGTCAGTGCTATGAAACCCTGTGTTTTTTTCTGGACTTCTAGGTGCAATCGTAATACAGAAGTTAAATAATGTTCCAAATTTTCCATACTGGTCACACTGAAGCTCACAGTTTTCAGCACAGACTCTGGAAGGCTTTAAGGTTTCTGATTTGTAAGAAATCTGTTAAGAGCTGTATGGCATCCCAGATTTCTATGCTCTTTCCCTGCAGAAAAGGTGGAGAGCATATGTATATATGCTTTTTAATTTAGAATAAGTGAATGGAGCTGAGCAGTTCAAGCTTTTTTTCCATCCCCCCATTTTTTTTAAGCTGCTAAAAATCAGCAACAGATGTTGCACTGGGCTGCTCTTTTGGGTTCCCAGATTTTGGAATGTGTTCTTGCTGAATGTCAGACAAAGGAGAGACATGAGCTATTTTAAGACACCTGTTAAATTCAGTGGAGATAAAGATGTACTTTTAAGGAAAAAAGTCCTTACATCAATTTTTCCCCCTCATATTGCATGAAATGCATTGAACCTTCAGGTGCCTTCTCTGCACTGACTATATGGAAGAGCATAAGACAGAAGCTCAAACACAGGTGCCTTGTGCTGATGAATGCTCAAGATTTCTGGTAGTCTCAAGTGGTGTGTTACACCTACTATTAGAATTTGCTAATATAACAAGTGGTTGTCAGCTTACAAAGGTGACAAAATAAAACCTTCCAAAGGTAGTTGAAACACAGAGAAGTTTAGGTTGATTTCACATCATCCTGGCTTTAACAAAGTACATTTGCCATTGTTTTTGATACTTCCTTCCAAGCTGACTGAATTTGTAATTGATTGTTCTTTCTAGCAATCATCTGCTACACAGAAGGAAAACAAAGAAGAACATCAAATAATAAATTATTTTACAATACCAATGCCTCCATCTCATGAAACAGTAATCCTTTAAGCATTTTCTGACCCAGTTTTCCGATTTCGGTTGCGAATTCCCAAGCTGCAAACAACCTTTGTGACCCTGGACTCTGAATAAAGGATAATGCCTGGTGGCTCTGGGTGTCTGTTTTGAGATGCATGAAAGGGGACAGATTTTATGTGGCATTTGAGATGAAAAATGATGCATCTGAAGTCACTGCTTTCTTCTGAAATGCTAAGGCCACAGTCAGCTCAGCCTCTTGGGACACTTGCATGCCAATTGTTCCAAAGCATGCGATACTGCAAGTTATTTTGATTTCATTCCCATTTCACTGCACTCTACTTTAAATTGTGCATTGAACTACAGTGGTGCAGTGCAGTTACTGCTTCCATTGACCAAAACCTTGTTCTCAAAATAACAATACTGATTGTTATTTTGCTTAAAATCTGTTCAGGAAGTTTGAAAAAGCAACATTACAAGCACTTGCAACGCAGTACACAAACATAAATTAAATAAATTACCCGTGTGTTCAAAATCCTACAATTAAAAAACTCTTTATGATAGAGAAAATCTCCCCTTCCATCCTGGATTTAATAGCCTAGTGCAGCTATGGATAAAACAAACAATGCAGCAAGAAGAAAATAATTTCCACCTTCTTTTAGTTCTTATTACAGAGCTCGGTGTTGTACTATTCATTCATGCCTTGAGGGTAGCTCTGTCAGAACATAAAGAAGGCTTTTTCCTTGTCCTTTTTTGGCCCAGTCCCTGGAGACAGTAACTTCAATAAAAGTTAATGGTAGTCAGCAGGAATGGGCTTTTGTTAATAAATGGTGGAGAAATACAATCCTAAATCTAGTAACTTTGCTGCCAACTAAGCGAAGGAATTAGCTCAATATAATCAGAGGAGCTGCACTTAAAATACCAGTCTACTGGGACCTCCTACCTTCTCCAAAAAAAAAAAAACACCTCTGACCCTAATCTAACTTCTTAAAAGCTTCTCATATTCCTTCTTCCCATTGTTTGTAAGGTAAAATTTAACAGTGAGAAGTTATGTTTTACTTCTTGCATCTCATCTGCTGTTCCCACTGATTTCATGGCTGTCCTGTTTACTCATTTTGCTTTCACCCAGGTCTACAGCAATTTATTCAAAATCTACACATCAGCTTGTTCTCAACCTCTCCTGGCCCATTTATGACTTTCAATAGTTGAATTCAAGATAACATCTTGATTCACACCATCTACTCCCTTCCTGGTTTTTCTTCCTACTTCAATTCCAAGCTTTTGCCTGATCATTCTTGCTGCACTTCCCATAAAGTATCGTGACTTATCTATTGCTGCCTTTGTATCCTTCTTTACCCCTGTTAGGTCTGTGATAAATGGCACCTGTTTTACTTATTTAGTTTCCTGCAGGAGTACTTCATATGGTTCTTCTGTTCCTTGTGAGTGGGCTGCAGAACAGGAGTGTCTCTGCCTGTCTGCACCCAGCTGCAGCACGCTGCAGGCAGTGAAAGTTGCTGGAGGGAGAGGAAAGATGCTCCTTCCCTGAAAGCAATTGGCCACACTTACCTGTGGAAATCTTCCACTCGACAGGACAGGTAACAGTAAGAAGACAGAGAAGAATGAGGAAATAAGAAGAGCATTAGAGGTCATGTAAAAACAGATGTCTTCCCTACACCAAGGAGGAAGGGCTGTGGAAACTGCTCAAACCAGCAAGTCACTGGAATGAAAAACATTTATCCTCAAAGGCTGGAAAGAGCATGTCATGTTTTCTTATCCTTCTGTTTTAATCTATTCCTATTTCAGAAGTCACCACGTTAACCTCAAAGGAGGTTGCAGCAGGGTAGGGATCGGTCTCTTCTCCCAAGCAACAAGCAATAGGACAAGAGGAAATGGCCGCAAGTTGTGCCAGGGGAGGTTAAGGTTGGTTATTAGGAAAAAAAGACCTTCACTGAAAGTGTTGTGAGGCATTGGAAAAGGCTACCAGGGAAGTATTTGAGTCACCCCTGCAGATACTCAGAAGACATGTAGATGTGGTGCTTAGGGACATGGTTGACTTGGTAGTAACTGACATGGTAGACTTGGCAGTGCTAGATTAACAATTGGACTTGATGATCTTAGAGGTCTTTTCCAACCTAAATGATTCTATGATTCTGTGTTAACGGTTTTGTTCCAACTAAAAAAGTTTGTAGTTTTGATAAGAGAATATGGAAGCTTGGCAGACTGAAAGCTGTTTTGGTGGCCATCCTAGCTCCCAGCCACCTCTCCAAAAGGACAGGGAGCAGACCTGCTGAAAGCTTCTAAAACACCTACCAGCACGTGGAGATGTCTCAGATTCTCTTGCATATCCCAAATACCATCATGTATTTACATTTAGGCAACTGAATTGACCTTGTACTGGCAAACTGCTGAACCACTGCTCTCTAGGGTTTACTGATCATATTAACAGTCAGCACAGGCTCACAGTACACATTTTATCACTGAAATGGCGGCATCTTCACCTCAGCTTGAATCACACCTGCTGTGTACTCCAGAATGCAATGACAGTACTTAGTGCTTTGAGGCCATCACTGAAACTCAGTAAGTAACAACAGGAAAAAAAATTGCTCATTTTCTGTTTCACTATGCCAAAATGTACCTGTTAGTCTGAAATCAAGAAGGATATTTTTTAAGAATCTATCCTGTACTTTGCTTATTAGATGAGCAGGGTGTGGGGTTTCACCCTCAGTGGAAGGAAACTTCTGAAGCTGCCTGCAGAAAAGAAGTTCTTGCACTACAATCCAGTCACTTAGCTTTCTTTGCATGCATGGCTTCATTATGTGCAGATGTTTGATGCACTTCTACAGGTTTTTATGGATAAACAAATCACATCATTCATGTGTTATCTGACCAGAAAGGAAGTAGGGACAAATGCTATCTGAAACAAATGAACAAACAAAACACCATGTGGTTTTTGAGTTAGAACCTTAGGCAAATCTAAAATACACATGCAAAATCAACAAGATCATACCTAGAGATACTAGATGGCTCCTGTGATGAATAACAATTCGTTAGAAAATATGAAACTGATTTTTTCTTTACACTGCTGTCTCCATAATATCCTATAATCTGCTGTGGCAATTTTACTACAACATCCAGAAAACTACTTTAAACAGCACTCTGATAGATCCTCGCAAAGTCAAAGAAAAAAAAAAAACAAAAAAAAAAACAAAAAAAAAAAAAAAAAACAAGCACAAACTATTTCATTATAGCAAGCAAGGAAGCTCAACATCCATGGCAATTTTCTAATTCCATTTGTGTCTTGGATTAAAGACTCATGTGAGTATACTTACGATTTATATATATATATATATACGTATATATTTCTTTCTGTAGTTGCTAGTGTATCTCAATACTTTTGTCCAGCTGCATGACAAAGAGTTCCTTATTTTTCAAATCTTACAGCAACAGAGTGCAAACTCCTCTTTCCGATACTGCTGAAATACTGGTAAGTTAGAGAAAACGGTAACTCAGACACATCCCCAGGCACCAGCAAGGAATTAGATCACCACCAGAACTGTAAATTTCCTGTTTTGTCAACAAGAGATGTGGTCTAAACAGAAAAAAAAAAAAAAATCATTTGGAGCCAAAAATACCCCAAACACTGCAAAAATGGTGCTAGGGTAAGGTATTTGGCGAAGAATACCTTACCTATCTGCTCTGCAAGGTGGTTTATCAGTATGTTTCTGTTAGCAGGGACACACACAAGGAAAAGCAGCAGTGTTTGCTTCCCACTGCCAGGCCACTGTGGGGCTGGGGGCTCCCCAGGGGCAGGGCTGGGGCCCCCCGGGGCAGGACCTAGCAGCTGGGGCCTGTCCCACCACCCCAGCCCAGCTGGGTGCACTGGTGCAGCCCCAGCCCAGGCACCTCCATGAAGACAGGATGTGCTATCAGCCCACAGAAAGACATCGGGGTCAGGCCTGCTGAAGGGCACAGAGGGGCCTCAACCACTGGGGCTGCCCCCCAGTGCTGCTCCATGGGCCTCCTGCCCTGAGCATGAGTGGGCGAGCACTCACTGAGCCCTGAACCTCCTCACCAATACTGGTATGGTCTGACGGTCCCAAAACCAAAAATCTCTGGGACAGGAGGAGAATTTAGGTGACTTTACCCTAAGTATGGACACTAAGGTGACAGGGATGGGTACATCTCAGCTGCACGGAGATGTGAAGTCTCACAGGCATTTACCAAAGTCTGGAGTTGTTCACCAGTATTTCTACTCTCATGCCATCAGCCTCCAAACAAAAAGCTCAACAGTAACACACAATGTGCTTTAAAAAACCTCCCTCTTCTACCAGCATAGATTTACAACCCTGACTCCCCTGTGTTTACCCCAAATATGCTTTTCTCACTGAACTCTAAATTCTCCTTAACTATATTTTGACACTAATCTTGCTGAAATACATTGCTTCTAAGCAAGAGCGAGGAGGAACATGCTTTTTTCTGCTAATAATCAGATTGAACCTGGCAAATCTGAAAAATCCAGTCAACAGTACATACAAAATAAGAATGAATTTTCTAACGTTATTAAAAGTATAATGCCATGTTATCACAGTCAGCACACAGTTAATATGTTGTGTGCATCTTACATCTGATGCTTGGGTGCATCAAGAAAATATGAAGAACAGAAATAGAAAAATGCTCTATTATGGTTGTTCAAACCTGCAGCTCTCAGGGCTTGCATTAGGGCATTTTGGTTTGCCGTTCTATTTGTTTGCTTATTTTGGCATGTGATTCTCTATAAGACACCACAAAGTACCAAAAATCAGCTGTGGTGATGGTGCAGAACAAAAACTACAGACACTTTCAGCAGATATAAGCCTACATAGGCCTAGTGCCGGGTCCTCCACCTGGGGCGCAATAACCCCAAGCAGAGCTACAGGCTGGGAGATGAGTGGTTGGAGAGCTGCCAGGCAGAGAAGGACCTGGGAGTGATGGTTGATAGTCGGCTGAATATGAGCCAGCAGTGTGCTCAGGTGGCCAAGAAGGCCAACAGCATCCCGGCTTGCGTAAGAAACAGTGTGACCAGCAGGGCTAGGGAGGTGATCGTCCCCCTGTACTCGGCTCTGGTGAGGCTGCACCTCGAGTACTGTGTTCAGTTTTGGGCCCCTCGCTACAAGAAGGACATGGAGGTGCTTGAGCGGGTCCAGAGAAGGGCGACGAAGCTGGTGAGGGGTCTGGAGAACAAGTCCTATGAGGAGCGGCTGAGGGAGCTGGGCTTGTTCAGCCTGGAGAAAAGGAGGCTCAGGGGTGACCTTATTGCTCTCTACGGGTACCTTAAAGGAGGCTGTAGCGAGGTGGGGGTTGGTGTGTTCTCCCACGTACCTGGTGACAGGACAAGGGGGAATGGGCTTAAGTTGCGCCAGGGGAGTTTTAGGCTGGATGTTAGGAAGAACTTCTTTACTGAAAGGGTTGTTAGACATTGGAACAGGCTGCCCAGGGAAGTGGTGGAGTCACCATCCCTGGAAGTCTTCAAAAGACGTTTAGATGTAGAACTTAGGGATATGGTTTAGTGGGGACTGTTAGCGTTAGGTCAGAGGTTGGACTCGATGATCTTGAGGTCTCTTCCAGCCTAGAAATTCTGTGATTCTGTGATTCTGTAAAGTGGACATCCTTGAACTCCAGTACAGAACAAACAACATTTATCCACAAAGGTATGTATACCTTGCTTGGTGAGTTAAACCTACCTACCTTCTGACCACTATGGCATTATAAAAGATGTGCTGTGGACACTGCTACCAGTGATTACCTCCCAGTCACATGCAACAGTTACATGGCCAATCTGCTGAAACACTCCTGCTAACCTATACCCAACCTAGGAAAGCACCAAAACCGTGGTTCCAGCAAAGGGAACAGATCCAGTAATGCTGTTCAAAATTAAGAAGAAGCCTAAATGGCTTTTGGATTTCTTCCTATTAGAGCTTCCTATCATGAGCTAAAAAAAAAACTCAAATGACTGTTAAATCAAAGCACCCAATGTAAACAGAATTCTACTACACAGTATTTTGTTTTCATAGCACAAGTCATAGCTGAAAAAGATACTAATTACAGAACTAGTGCAGCTGTATTAATTACAGCTGCATTAATTACAGCAAATTTCTGTAATTTAACTAGTCTGGCACTTTAAAGTGTTCAGTTTTGATACATGTCAGAACTTTGTACATCTTTTCTCAATGAGCTGGTGAACTTTTAAGTTAGTGCTGTCAGGGTTATGCAGTTATCCTTCAAAGGGGATGTTTCATTAATGTTATGTTTTGATTCTCTGTTGTGTTATCAACAGACCTAATGACATTGGCTAACAGGCAGCCAGAGCTCAGCCTCTTCAAGCTACTGCTTGCTGGAGCCCTTGAATCCTAGGCTTTTGTAGCTTGTTTTGGGCCTGGCCGGACAAGTGTCAGTCTACAATATTTTGCATTACTGGAAAAAAACTCTGTTAAACTGTTTATTTCAACATCAACAGAAGATACAACAGTTTTCCTTTATAGGTACATGAAACAGAGTAGGAGAATGAAAATTTCTGGGTCAAGACTTACCATATCCTGAGGACGTTGTTGAGTTTTTAATCAGCCCATACTTTTGTTAAATAAAAAAAAAAAAAAATCCCTGCTACAACAGAATCACAGAAAGGCTGAGGTTGGAAAGGATCTCTGGAGGCCATCTGGTGCATCCCCCCCCGCTCAAGCAGCTACACCTGAAGCAGGATGCACAGGACCATGTCCAGGTGGCTTTTGAAGATCTTCAAGGTGGGAGACTCCAAACACTCTCTGGGCAACCTGTGCCAATGCTCAACCATTGAGATTCCTTACACAAGAAAAGGGTAGAGGAAAAGTTAACAGGAGCCAGACTTGAGGACTTGGTTCTTTATGTGTAGTCAGTGCCTTTTGGATTTTTTTTTTTTTTTACACTGTCTGCTAAGAGTCTCAGCTCAGCCAGCCAGACACTTTAATTGTAAATTTAAAAGTACATGGGTGTTTAAACACCTGCCAGTTTGCCCCATACAAAGGGGAAAAAACAAAAGTGAAAAATAATCAGTAGGATGAAAAATAGCTTTTATTTTACCTTCAATAATGCCATTCCACTGAAAGGAAAAGACAGGTAGTCCGCATCATACTGCACTGCACCACACTGCACTGATGGGATACCACAGTCCTAAGAGCAAACAAGCTGTCCAGGAAATAGAAGGGTAGAGGAGAAAGACTAAAAGAGGAAAGTTAGGGAAAATGCAATGAACCCATATAGCAGAATGGCACATCTTTCCTTAAAGCTGGGATGCTAGCTAATAGTATGATATTCTTCTGTGAATCTAGTTCTGAATTACCAAGCAGCCAACAGGTTCCTCTTCTCTTTAGCAACTTGAGACTTAGCTGTACACTTGAAGCAGTTAAGATCTCGTAAAGCTCTGCATTAATAAAGGAAATGCAGGCAGTATGTTCATAAAAAATTAACTGTTCAAGATTTCTGAATATCTGAACATACATGAATCAACATAAACAATTGTCCTTTTTACTTAAAATTGGTGCTTTACATAAGTGCATAATTTCAGATGAATTTTTAACTAGACTACAATGACATGAAAGGTGGAAAATTATAAAGATACACTTGCTCTTCAATGGCATGTAGCCATAACATAATCTAACCATATTTTTGCAGGTTGTGATGAGTAATTAAATAAATGTCACTGTCTACAGGAACATATGTTAACTGAAATTCTGTGCATGAGTGTATACATGTACATGTGCTAGTGTGATATCCAAAATCAATTAACAGGCCTCTACTAAAAATATGTCTATACAACATCAGATAACTAAGTAAAATTTATCTTAGGGTTGACTGAAGAAGCAGTGAGGAGCTTGAAGCTGTGGGAATGGAATTAATATATAGGAAATTATATTAGCTCCAAGTAAATACAACCTCAGACTAGGAAAAACTCACCACCAAATATTGTTATTAATAACACTAGAGACAAACTTTGTCTAACGAAATTATGATGTAAGTATGGAAAACCACCCTGTGCTCAAGATGGCTATTGGCCTGAGAGGAAGTGTAAATTGTAGTGAAGCTGAAGACATAAATTACCTGCATGTAGCAGACTGCCTGCATCCTTCACTTACCCTCCCCACACAAAATCCAAAAATGCATTCCTTGCATGTCAACAGAAATGCAAAGCATGGGAAATTCAAAAATACTTAAAGAGATTGACATAATCACTTACATATAGATCTAGATAGGAATTGGGTACTTTGCTCCCTTAATGTATATTGTTATAAGTGGTTTTAATCAGATGACAAGTTAATAACATAGACATCTGTCCACCGTAGCCCTGATTGTCAGCATTAACTACAACACTTAATATTCTACAGATGATCTGCTGTCTGAGCTACGGAGATCAGCTGTTAGCTGCTGACAGGGCTAGGAAGCAGCAGATACGAATATACCACCTGCTGATCTGTTCTATCTTAAATGTAGGTAAAACTGTCATTATCTGCTCAGCTGTGACCCAGAGGTAATACTCATCTATGCTGTCTGATAGCTTTACATTGTTTTAGATTTGAGTTACATTATATTTAGGGAAAGATAAGAATAAAAACTCCCTATCCTGACGCATATAAAAACAAATCACGTTTGTAATTTGTGTGTGCAACAATAATGCACAATAACAATATCAGGCTTGTACTGCCTAATGCTACAGAAAGAGATAAGATCGTAAGAAAAAATACCAATAGAGAATAGCAAATTGGAAGCAAAGACTAGATACTAAAGTGTTCTCAGTTTAAAATCTTTGCCTCTTAAAACACACAACAAGTCAAATGGCATGAACTGCTGCATCTCTCACAGGTTTTAATAAGGCTAACAAACATACATGGGGTGGCAACAGACAAAAGTCCGGAATTCTGTTCCAACCCCTGGGCTCCTGCTACCACAAACACAACTGCAGCACCTTCCAAGTTGGCAGCACAAGCAACTTTTTTTTTCCATGCTGTAAATAGCAATTAACTATCCAAGGCTTCTTCGTGTCACCCCATTTTGTCCAAAAACACAGAGAACTTCACCTGTTATAACATTCTCCCTAATAAAATCTAAACGTTCCATTCTCGCTCCTTAAAACAGTAACTGGAGCAGCATTTTACCAGCAGGAATAAGCAGTAGGATAACAAAGCCTTTGTGAAAAAAGGAAAGTCATTAATGCTTGTCAGTCACAATATAAATTGAAGGCCCACAGCTCCAGGAGTAAACATTCAGGAGCCCACATTATCTGTTTGTGATGCACAGCTGGCTAGGTGATATATTTTCTGAGACCAAAACAATATAGTGACTTTTGGTTTTGTTATAATGAAGTCTTCATCATTCAACATCCCAAAGTAGTTCTAGTCTAGCAGTAATCCTGCCCTTTCCCATGAACATTAGTTTAGTAGCCACCTTCTTTTTTTTCTCTTACCTTCTGTTGCTGTTTTCCTGGATCTGATGAAAGTCTTGACGCCAATGGCTGTGTGACATCAAGTCTCAACATCAGAACTTCAGCTCCACAGCACTCAGGCTATACCTATTGGTAACGCGGACTGACATTTCTGCTCCAAAGAAATGGTATTTTCATGGATGGGGTTTCAGAATCTCTAACCAGGATGTGGGAACAACTTTACTGTTAAATTGCACCTATATTCCTCTACAGGAAAACATTCAAATGGAATTACGGTGGAGGCTGCTTTTTTGTATTACAGAGGAATACATCTTTACCAAAAAAAAATAAAAAATAAAAAATAAAAATAAAAATAAAGCTATAAACTCATTAAATCGCGTTAAAACTTGTATCTGAAAAACTGTTAGATTCTCCATTTTAAAACTGCTATGCTCCTAGTGTTTGTTGGCAGGACATCCCAGGACCTGAACCCAACTGTATGATTGTGATTGACACCCAAGACTGCAGAAACTCAAATAAGGCACTACACGGTACAAAACCAACCAACCAAAACAGGGCCAGTTTCACCTAGGGACATTACCAGTGTGTACTCCGTTTCCAAAATATACCTAAGTTACATACTAAACAAATCAAAACATAAAGCAGACTGAGAACTGCTACTTATGAGGAGCCACCCAGAGCAGAAGCTGGTTTCTACAAACCTATTTCCACAAGTGGATGGTCAAAACCCGTCCCTAGTCATACAGGAGTAAACATGGGAAGAACAGGCTGCCTCCAGGGGTGATGTAAGGTTGCTGAGGATAAGGTCGTACTGCTTATGAAAGAGAAACTTGGAGAAGTCAAAAGAGGCATCTCAGATAACTAATTACTTGCATAAGAATCACAGCACTCAGATTCTTTGTTAAAAAAGTGTTTCTGACCAAATACAATTTAATCACAACAAAAAAACAGTCAGAATTTCCTTCTCATATCCAAATCCATGGACTAGCTACAGGCACATTTTCATTTATTCATTTGATATTTCTGTCACTAATATCCGTTTATTGTTACAGAAAAAAGAGCCGAATATTAGCACATACTCTCTGAGACTTCTACAAAAATAAGAAAAATCCTGTACTGCCAGCCCTCCTCTCCTATTCTCTCAAACACCCAGCAGCCATGGCATGCAATTACGGGTCAGTACAATGGAGTGTGCAAAACTCTTTATATTGCTGTCACCGGTGAGACTCCAGAGAAATTTAATCTCAGGCAGTCTGAAGAACAGAGAACCAGAGACAGTCAACCAACAAACAATTTCCTATCAATATCAATGCTGTCTCACATCCCAGACATTTATTAAAAGGGAGAAAAGGGGAAAAAAAAAAAAACTAACAGATTTGGATTTTTGACTGTTATGAATAGCACTAATTTAATGAAAATGGAAGATCTAAAAGGTAGTGTTCCTTTTTTTTTTTTTTTTTTTTTTTTTTCTCAATATAAATGCTGCTGATTCATTAAGGAATATAAGCAGGCAACCAGAGATGAAGCTTTCCTACAGTGGGAGTAAATGAACAGGAGCTAAGGTCTAGTAACTATGTAAGATACAGAATCATTTCACCTTTACATTTTATGGCACATTTTATGACTTTGGCATTATATGGGATACTGCCAAAGGAAAAGAGAAGCAGTTATAACTACTGCTTACTTGAACAACCCAAGTTACATACATAATACTTAAGCCCTTATTTTCTCTTTGCTTATTATCCTGTTGTGACTAAAACTCTCCTAATCTGAATTCACACCAGGGTGTTTGCACAGAGCTTTATATAGAAAAATCATGCCACCACATATTGCAGACTTTCAAACAATACTAAGAAATGCTTTATTTTTAACAGCAGTAGAAAGCTTTAGTGCTCGGCAATTTGCTTGGCAACTTAGAATAATATCTGATGTGGATTTTTTTTTGAATACCATCATTTTTCTGAAATCAATCCCCCTGTTACTAATTAATATCCAAAACTCTACAAGTACTTTCATCACGGAGTAATGAAATACTCTATAAAAGGATTTTTTTTTTCTGCAATAATTATATCAGGGTATTTATTATGGAATAACTATTTCAGAAAGTTTCCAACTGAAGACAAATCCCTTTGCTATGACCATAACTGGAGCTCCCTAGGGAGGATTTTTTTTTGCACTCAGAATTTAATTTTTCAACAATTAAAATTTTTAAGGGACCTGTAGATTCAACTGCAACAATAGATAAGGCAAACAGATTATATAAGCTTTTAAGCCACAGGAGAAATGCTACCCTGCAGAAACAAGTGGCATCAAAACTGTCTTGCCCAGTGCCTAGCCAAAGCTCTCCTAAAAAGCCCCAAGGGCCACTTCTTTGTGAAAACATCTCACTTTATAATGTTTTAATTCATGCCTCAAATTATCAACATCAAATTCTAACATCAGCCAAAAGGAGCCAGTTTGCGCTGTCTCACTAGCAACTTGAAAAGACCAATTTATAGCACATGAGCTACTGCGATTTTATTTTTTTTTTTTAATATTATTTTAAATAAAAACAAGTAATTGAAGTCATTTTGGACAACAGACTTGAGCTGACATTTGGGTGACCAGTGGAGTAAAAAGGCCACAGCTGAAATCACTGTGTGTAACCTCCTTCCCTGATCCTGTTTCATAGGTCAATAAAGCTTCAAAAAATTTAAAGTGTCATTGGAAAGGCTGGAAAGGAAAGAAGTGTTCCCTTCTTCCTCCTCAGAACTTGTTGCTTATGTAGCATTCACTGCTCAGAAGCAAAACCTTTCAATAATTACTTCTGCCATAGTGTGCAAGGCACAAGAAGTTCATATAAAGCTATCTAACCTCAACAATAAGAAGAATGGAGACAAAGGCTGAAGTGTTAAGACAAAAGTAATTAGCAGCTTAAAAAAAATAAATTCTCATGCCTTAATTTGTTACCCACTTAAAAGATAATAAACAAATAAATACATAAATACATAAATAAATGGCAACATACCACTGCAGACTATCAGCTACAGCTAGTCATGAGTCTTAAGTGTGGTGCAGATGCTGCCATATGGCACTGAAGTAATGCAGTTCATATAATAAAAATAATAATAAATAAATAAATAGAAGCAGTGTTAGATTCAGCAAACTGCACAGAAGTGGTGAAATGAAAGGGCTCCTGATTTCAGTGAAGTGGGCAAAGGTACAGGGCTCACTGGGGATGTCAGTGGTACCAGTTCTTCCATGAAGGAACCAGGATCTGAACTTGGGCTTTGCAAGAAGGCTTAGCATGACATACACTTAGGCAGCTTCTGCCTCTCATATTCTACATTGTAAAATAATTGTACTGCAGTAGAAACTGAATAATTGATGTCCCACATCTTAAATGCTGTGTTAAAAATCACAACCAGGATATACCCCCTCTCCGAAAAGGGAAGAGCTCGGACAGCAGGCACTGCACAGGACTCATCCCAGTACTCCATAAGCACCTCTGGAAGGGTAAGGGCTACAGGCTGAAATTTCCTTCCACGGAACCATTCCTGATCCCTCCTCCTTCTGAGGCAGTGTCTGAACAAGTGATATCATCTCAATCCTCCAGAAATTAAATAACCTGCCGTCCTTTTCACTTTTTGGCAAATAAGTACAATATATATTCAGCCTGTTTTGATTTCTAAAAGCTCCAATTTGTTCGATGGCTGCTGCAGCATGGTTACTTTGCTTTAAAATTCAAATAATCAAGGGCAAAAAGGAGACAGGGCAGACAAATGTTGGCTTCAGTTCCATTAACTGGCAGCTCTGAAATTTAGATGTACCTCTATGAGCCCAGACTGCTGAAGTACGTTTGCTTTTATATCACCACTGAGGCAGCAACTATAGCTCCTAGCTGGATATAAATGAGGGACAAAATATTCAGCTACTATACAGCAACTGGAACAGTTTCACCATGCTATAGGAAACAGAGTTGGAAACATCCCCTCTGCTTTAAAAACCTCAGTGTGATGTGGGAAGGCAAGAAAGAAGCTGAACTCATTGGAACCGAACAAGGCAAGCAATCCCTCCTCTCAGAGGGGTCAGAGATGAAATATATTGCACCCTCTTGGTGCAAGTGTTATGAGAGGCTCCTCTTTGTAATCAACACTCCAAAGACTTCTGTCAACTGTCATCACAAGAGCCTTACCACCAGAGCATACTGACTGCATCTCATTTTATATGACTACATGTTTATGTAAGACAAAAAAAATAAGTCATATACAATGCAACACCATAACTGATGAGGCCAAATAAACAATAAGTAGCCAGAAATACATCACTGAAAATTTGTTAACATTGAAGTAAAGGAGGAGACAATCCATCCTCTAGCAGTACAGAAATAGCTTTCAACCTCATTTCAATGAATAACATTAATTTTATTGCTGTTTTGCACCACATTTGATGTTTGACAATTTCATTGCTGAAAATCATATAGGTGAAACTTACAGAACAGTAAAACTACTGCTATTAAAAGCCATTATTACTGAAGGCACAGTGCCACAATATGTTCATTTTCATGTATGAATTATTTTGCATGGCCCATATTTTGGAGGTTTGTTAGATGTAGTCAACTCTGAATCAGTCACTGAGAGTTGAGAAGTATGGCTTTAGAGAGAAAGAAAGATTAATCCAGTCTTCCAAAACTTCATGACCCATATGTATTAACTCAACTGAAAGACAAGAAACATAAGAAAACTACAGACTTTGGCAGACTATCTGTTCTTTACCCTCACAGGCACAAATATTTTGGGGAATTCAAAAATACATGTTGAAGGGTAATTTCTGTGCATGAACATACCCTTTGAACATGGAGTGAAATTTCCAAAAGCAGAAGAGGGATCCAGGTGCCTGTCTCTCAGTGAAAGTCAATGGGAGCCAAGTACCAGCTAGCCATTTGTGCTTTCTTCTAATGAAATGCAAGAGCTTAATTAAAGGTCACCACAGAGAACCCTCAACCTTCAGACTGACTTCAACAAGGGTGGGAGGAGAACAGCCTAATCAAGCTTTTAAGTTATAACTACCCTCCCCTCCCCCCCCTCAAACAAAAAACTAAAGGGTGAGAGAGAAGGGTTGTGTACAACGCAAGCTAATGGGAAAATTAATTATTGTGACCCCAATCAGTACCAGTGGTCACCTGATCAGAGGTATTCTGCACTCCCCAAAGCACTCAAGCACACCAACAGTAAATTAAATTCTAGCTGCTGTAGCATGCGAGTAACCTCCTGCTCGATGACAGCCATGCTGCACTCGAGTGACTGCGGTGAGCACCCCAGTGGTTTGCCCCGTGAGAGTACCAGTGCCCCGTATTTGCAGGGAAAAGAGCACATTACTCATCTTGGTTTCCAGTACTCAGTCTCTTTCCCTGCAAGCAAGCAAAAGTGGTCAACATCAGACCTCTGTCCCTCGCTTTTCTTGTTTCTGACATCCTATGAGAAAACCACAATGACCAAGTTCTTGCACTAACACGGAGCCAGCAGTGCCAGCTCTGAACTTCATTCAATAGGCAGGCAGGCTGCTCTAAAGTCCCTGCACCGACCAATTTGAGATGCATGAGCTCCTGGCAGCAAAATAATTATTTCCTCAGAGGTTCTTATTGTCTTCAGCACGCCATGAATTCTGTTCAAGTTCAATGTCAATTTATCACTCTACATTACTTGCGGCAGCTGACATCATGGGTGCAATTGTTAAAGAAAAGGGAAATTATTTCTGCCCTTGTACATTTAGATTCCCCTCCCCCAGCCCCAAATAAGTGCAGTGAAGGGAAAAAAGCTTTGAGCAATCTGAAATCGCAGAATGCCTCGCTCTGTGAAAGCACTGCCCTTGTCCAGCAACCTCTCTATCTACGGCAGCTGCACAGTATCAGCTACCAGAGAGAGCAGAAAGGGAATTGAGAAAGTATGACCGGAGCAAGGCAGTATTTTTAGAGCACACTGTGGTCCTTTCCCTCTAGTACACAACACTTTCTTTGGGCTTCATGCAGCCAGGTGCTGAGCATGCTGGCCACCCTCTTGCAGAGCATGTCAGTGTGTGCTACTTAAGTAAAGCCTGGCCCCAAACAAGGTGCCAGGCTGAAGTGAGAACAAAGTATCAGCACCCTACAGGCTTGAACCCACCAGTGAACCCAAGAGTGACAAGACTGAATTTTAACCACCACTAAAAGGGACAACAACATCTATTTGAGTGTGCTGAAGCTTAAATGCCTATGGAAAAGCGCAGTGAGTGTAGCACGAGCACGGTCCAAGAGCAAGCAGGTACAGTCCAGTTGGTGGCACCACTCTTCTCACTGGGACAGCACAAGAGGCAACAAAACACCTGTTGAAACACATGAAGCATCTGAACATAAGACGACTCTTTTTTGCTGCCAGAGTGGCCAAACACTGGAATAGGTTGCCGAGAGAGGTTGTGGAGACCTGACATGCCTACTCACACTCTTAGTAAAATTTGATTGAAGGATTGAAAGTTTCTTTGTTATCTTTCAATACTGTATAATCTCACAAAAAGGACTGAAATCCCCTTCCATTAGGAAATTAACTTCAATGGTTTTCGAAACAGCAAAAATGCTTTGTTACTGACTGCCTAAGCTGTTTTTCTGTGGCTTTGAGGCATTTTTTTCCTTTTTTGGTTCACTCTGGGCAGATTCTTAGCAGTTTATCCTGTAAGCAGCAAGTTTTAGCACTCTAACAGATGTCCACTCCAACTCGAAGTTCAGTATTACTAGCTAAAAACACTCGTTCATAAGCACTTGAATGCTTGCCATTTTGGATCCTCTAAGACTCGTCCTTCAAGGCAGCCTCCGACACCCCGAACCATCGAAACAGTCCTCTGACTTTGAGCCATTTCCTTGTTAACAGCATGTTTTCCAAATACAGATATTGGCACTGGGTCGGAGGGACAGCAGCAGTAAAGCTGTAGTGCAGTACCCCAACCCAGCCCTAAGCAAGTCCTCGCTTTCTGCTGACAGGGGCAGGGAATGTGAGGAAAGGGCAGGACACAAGGGTATGATCAGAAACTCTACTGTAACACAAAAGGGAAGCAGACATGGTTGTTACAGGTAAATCTATCTGGCAACTGAGAGATGCTTCATCTACAGTGCTAACGGCACGCTTCCCATGTGTGTGCTTGCATTTATTCACTGAGATCTTTAATAACATCTTGGAAATGCAGAAACATTCTCACTGGGCATCCTGCTATGCCCATAAGGTTCCCTGGCACAGTGCGAACATACTGCTCGGCCTCTTCGGCTAATGAACCGACAGAAATTAGCAACAGGTTGGACCAACACTGGAAAGAGAAACTCCTCCCTGCCAAGAGATTTCAAAGCTACTTGAAAGCTAAACAGTGGTGATACCCAGGAACTTCTTGTCCTCTTCCAGATCCTGAGGAGAGGGTGTTGCATCAGCAATATACCTTTCTCCCCAAATCCAGAAAGCATAATTCATTCCATGCTTACCTTTCCTCTATGCCCCATCCATTTCTTATCTGTTGTATTTCCATCCTTTTCTCCTCCTATGTGTCTCTGGTTCCTCATTTCAATACAACTTTCCCACCAAGTTATCACCCCTCAGCAGCACAGTACAATTCCGTCTTACTCTTACCGCCAAGAAAACAGTTTCTTCTAGTTTAGACTTTGTCCTCTCTACATCTAAACTGGGCAAACTCTGCATCTACATAGCCTAAGTTCACAAGGGAGTCCAAACAGGTTGCAGAAGACTGCTCCTGAGTCCTGATGCGTAAACACAGTCCACATAAACTGGAGCTGTAAGCACTGGCCAGCCCACAACTGGAGCACCTCCAGGATAAACACCACCTAAAAACACTTTCCTGGGAATATGCTGACTGCTGTTTCTCAAAGCTCTGCAGCTACACCAAATTCCTCAATTTGAGAGATTGACAGAAGGCACAAACTGCACCTCTTCCCTTGCAGTTTATGTTCTACATTCAAACTCTGGAGATAAAAAGGTGTGTAAAAAAAAAAAAAAAAATCAGAATTTCTTAAGGCAAACAGTTCCCTCTTTTCTCTTGTATTTCAGAGATTGTTAATTTTGGCTTAAGCTTTGAAAACAAAATCAATTAGAAATATGCACTGAGCATTCTACCAAACATGCCACCCCAGGAAGGGCAGGCTTACCCTATGGCATGGCAGCACTGAACACCGGAGTACACTGTCAAACAGGGGAAATGCCAGGACCCCACCACAGGCAGAGATGTCAGCTGCTGCCAACAGCGCACCTGCACAGTCAGTCCAGCCCACACGTGGCCTCTTCACCTTACACATCTCTCTGGCTTGGTGGTGGTAACCTAGAAGCTTTATCTGCATCTCTGGACTAGTCCTGTATTACGACCAAGTTGCTACGTACTCCTCAGTCCCAGAGGTGTAGGATTTTGCTTTGCTACAGATGAACAAATTCATCCTTTCGTTGCTTATCTTTTTAGTAGTCACAGAATTAAGCACTGGAACGTGCAATAAAATTATTCTAAAACTGAGCAATAAAAATGAAATATAGACAAAACCAAAATACATACATGCTGTTCTTCTACTTATTCCTGATATAGTCAAGAAAACGTAGACATTCATTTGAAGATGCATGTTGCATTACAGAAGAATTTTACTTTGCAGGTGAAAATCAAAACTGCAAACGGATCAGCATTCTTTGAGACTGTGAGTCAGCAAGACCTTATAAAAGAAAAGCAAAGACAAGTCAAGCTTTCAGACTATTTGAGAACTAGCTGTTTTCTGGAGAATAAATTGTATCTCCACTACCTACAGGAGAAAGAAGAAAGAAAAAAAAAAGACAGAAAGATATTGATGACTTCAAGTTTATCTGAAAACTTGGTGCTTGATCTAATGTAGGGCTGTACTTATTGTTTTTAAAGCCAAGGTTTTAAAATGGAAAGAAAGGTCTGTATGAGGATGACTTCACTGCAGTAAAAAGGAGCTAAAATCTGATCTCCATTGAACACTGACTTTTATGTCTCTTTCCATATATACACTGCATTTCTGTGGCTTTTTTTTCCATCCAAATAAGGCCATAAAGTATAAAAAGAAAAATAAAATATTGGATATATATTAAATTTCCAGAACTGCAAGACGTAAGGTGTATAAATAGGTATTCCTGCAAAATCTATTGCTTCTCCTTCTCATCACAGCTTTTGACAGAAAGCTGAAATGCACTTGAAATATGCATTGATATAATATTTTGATAGTAAAAGAAAAGGTCAAACCAAAGGAAACACCAGGGGAACACATATTTAATTTACTATTTTCACTTTCAAATTAACGTGAGAGTTTCACAAGCAACTTCTATCACTGTAAATCAGCTTTGCACTGCATTTCGTGCAACCCTTTAGTGAATATTTAGGGGGAAAAAAACACAGGTATTTTGACCATATATCCACCTAAAGCCCAGATTAAGACAATTCTGAGATTAAAGAAACTGAAGCTGTTCTGTTTTCAATTTAAAGTTATCTTAAAAAAGGTGTAGGAGAAATCTTGGGCTGTGTGGCTGTAAATACAAGGACTGTTCTCAGCTGGATTGTGTGACAGCTGGCTACACCTATTTCCAACATCTGCCTCTTAGATAAAGTGCAGGAAACAAAATCTCCCAATTACTTCTGATTGTTAAAGAAACCATATAATTTGGGGATTGACTAGTCTGTTGGCTTGGTGTTCTGGCCAAAATCCAGCTTCAGTAATTACTCTGAGACACATCTTGTTGCCCTTAAGCTGCGTTCGGCAGTACTCACTTGCTTTCATTTTCCTCCCTATGCTTACACAGAAAATGGTTTAAATTGTGTGTGTGTTTGTGTGTCTGTCTGTCAGCTTTCTCAAAAGAGAATTCCACTGAAGTTCTGTGTATATATGGTGAGGCCCTCCTCCAGAAACTTTTTTAGCAAATCTATAAATTGCAAACAATAAAACCATTTTATATCAATGATTAAAAGTATAATCAGTCTTCCTTAATATAACAGACCAGTACAGACTGAGAGACAGATCTAGCTGCTGCTGGTGGCCTTGGAATGCTCCCTGATGGACAGGGATTTCTTATATGGATAAAGGAAAAATAAAATCTTTTTTTCTCACCTGCAGTGACATAAGCTACATGCTTCAAATGCAGAATGTGTAATTTAGGATACCTCTGCATGCATTTTTAATGCTTTACAGTTGTGTGAAATCTGCATCATGAAAGATGCAGAAGAAAGAATGATATTATTCACTGCATTTATTTAGGAGGGATTATTCTTCTGAAAACAGCTTGTTTTTGGTGAACCAAATAGAGACATGAACAGGAGTAGGGGAGTAGAACAGTCAAATTCATGAACTGGAAGGAGAGAAATGTGAAAGCAAGCAGGAAGATGAAGACAGTCAAGAAGCACACCAGAAAAGAATAGAAAAACTAGAGGTGGGTGGAAAGCTAGGCACAAAGGTAGGAAAAGAGCATGCGGAAAGTAGGTCAAGACCAGGAGTTCACAAGAGAGCCAAAGGGCACAGCATTTCAAAGAGACTGAACACGATGCCCCACTTGCAGCTACCTTGTAGCTGAGCAGAAACCACAGGGTAGGCTCTCCTCATGGGGTTTTGTCCAAGCTTCTCCATCAGGAGGCGGATTTTTCTCTGTATGACAAATCAAGACCCCATGTGACTGTTCCAGCCTCTTTTATTAGCATGGATCATTCTTCCATAAGGCTTTAACCTTGGATTTCACCAGGACAGTTGAGGGGGCTCTTTCACTACCTGCCCTGAGAGCATCCCTGATCCCTATGGTCTGTCTGCCAGGGCTCAAGGCCTGCTGGGGACCACAGAGAGTGCTTTGGGGACCCCGTGGCCAGGGCTGAAGTACTGGCCCATCCCTGCCCCACCACAGGTGTTGGTACCCAGAGCTCACGGCTGGGGCGGAGCTACAGCCCTGACAGCAAGGTCCTGCCTTCAGGCCCTTCTGACAAGTGCCATCTGGAAGATGGGAGAGTTTTAAGCTCTTGCCTTGCACAAAGAAAGAAGGCTTATAAAAGCCCTTTTAAACTCATCTTGCTTTGAAACAGAACTGCAGGGCATCTTATAATTAGCTACTCACCCAGGGAGGAAATGCTGCTATATATCTAAGCAAACAGAGTTTTTTCATTAAACAAATAAATAAGTAACTATTCAGAAAATATATCAACCAGAATAATCCACCTTTCCCCACTGGTGCGGGATGATTATCCTAATGCCTCACAATCCGTAGCAGCATGAAGACCTGGGTTATCTACAGACCAAGCAACTTCCATGCTCGGAAACTTCAATGCTAAGTAAAGGCCCTCACTATTATCTTGGATGTAGCTTTGGAGAAATCTCAGGACAAAGGAGCAGGGGAGGATATTGGATAAGCAAAGAAACATCCAGTTCATAAGGCTCTCAAGCAATCCTGTATTTATTACCAATAGTTCCTGCAATATGGCAAATGCTTCCTGCACACATGGTCCTTGCACGAAGAAGCTCAAAGTCTGTTCTAAAATGGGATATCTTCTCTTGTACAAAACACAAAAGCAAACACAAAAAGAAGCAACCAGCGAAGAAACAGTTGCCTTTTCAGATTACAACTGGTTTTTGATGTGGTCATCTATTGCATTTTAACAACAACAAAAAACCAGCACTTCACTACTACTAAAAATCCCATGAAGATATACTTCAGGATATATAATATTTCTTAGAAATATTATTTGCCTTTTATTCCTCTGTCAGCGTGCCCATCACTTCATCAGTCTCCTTCCAATTTCCTTTCAAACGTCCAGAGAACACTTCCTGACTTGCACCAGAAAATATGAAACCTTTGAAACAGAAAAGCTCATTTTTCCACTTCATCAGATGCTACTGCTGTTCAAATGCATCTCAAGAAATGCTTCCTGTGTTTGTGGTCTGCATGCTCTCACACTTTCCCATGCCAAGAAATCAGCTATAAAAGCCAGACAGAGAATTTCTTCCTCCTCCTGTCCAGTTCGTGTGAAAGTCAGCTGGAATCTGCTACTGTGGTTGTTGTGGAAAATCACGTAGAAAGCAGTAAAAAACTGGTGATGCCAGCCTCAGCTAAAGGAATCTCTGTTCTCCTGTATAGCCCTTTGAGATTTAAAAAGAAAAAAACAAAGAACCACGCAGCAGCTGTAGCAGAGATATTTTAAATTGTAAGTATAAATCAGGTTCAGAATCCTGTAACCAGCAGCTTGTCTGTGTCTAATATCAGAGGCAGAGGCCCTGGCACTTGGTTAATTTGCTGCTGTTAGCTAGGGATGCTGCCAACAGCAGTTTTACAGGAGCTCAAATAGGTACCTACAAATAGGTACCTCTATTTGTACCAGTGTATGCCTGCTCACAGCACAGCCCCAACCCCATTTCCCACTATAGGTACCAGGCACTGACAGTTCTGAATGGCACTGGAGATTTTTTTTTTTTTTTTTTTTTTTTTCAGAAATTTGACCTCATACACCAGCACTGAAGCCTGGCAGTGTGCAACTCCCTAACTTTGACAAACCTGTTGAGTCACAAGTGCCAAAAATAAAAGACACGACAAGCGGGAGGAGGATGTTCAAAGCCACATCTGCTTGCCACTTGGACGTACTAACTTAGAGAAGGCACTGCAAAGCACGTGCAAGTGCAGTGCAGATGGAAGAAGTGGCCAGTCTCATCATGGAAAACCTCCTCTGGGGAATGCTGATCCCAAAAATGATACTTTTGGTTATGTAGGCTTGTTTTGTGATCTTCACAGTACAGATAACTTGTATACATACAGACTGAGATGTTTGCTCACTTACTGAGCACATTCTAGTAGCTATAGCTCACTATCCATTCCCTTCAAAGAAAGTGGTCCAGAGCCAACAAGTGGGCTGAGTTACACTTCTTGAAAATCACATCTGCCTACGTAGGAAACTTAGACAATGGAGAAGTTACCTGATCTCTTACACCTCCTTCTTCAAAGCACACAGCAGGACCCTTGAAAAGTAGGGAAGCCAAGGAAGTGTTCCAGAGCTGTTGGCGTCAGAAGGGCTCAATGGAGCTGAAAAGGTATTTAATTCTGATGAAGATAGAAGACGCTGGTGGCCATGATAACTATGTTACAGGACCACTGGGCAAAATTTTAAGTGAGGCTTTAAATTGTGCACTAAATTTCATGTTTGGTGGTTTTGCAGTATTTATTTATTTTTCAAGTCAAGGGTTAAAGAAATAAAATCCCATTTGTAAAACTGGAAAACTTATATTTGTATTTAAACAAAGTTAACATGACTCAAGACTTGTCCTGATCTCAAAAGAGAACTACTTGCAGCCTTGAAAAGCACCTTGGGTTTTGCACAGATGGATAGTCTCAATGTTTCTTCTTTAGCTATCAACATTTTCAGCTATAACAGTATCAAGAGAACAAGAAGCATCACCTCCCTTCCACTGATAAACAGAATTAATTTGATCAACTTATTGATTGTATGTTTTATATTCTTCAGACATTGTGAATATTCTTTTTTCTTGTAGGGACACTGAACGATTAGAAAAATCTTTTGCTAAATTTATTTGGTGAGATAACAGGCCCTTATTAGAATTAGTTACGTTATTGTAACTAAAGACAAGGGAGGTTCTTCTTTTTCCAAATTTATAGTTTTATAATTGAGTATGTCAATTAAGATTTAACCATGATTTAGCAGGCAATAACTGAAGGTAATTACTGCAAAGTCACTGAGGTAAAGATATGTGCCTTTATTTTTCTAGAAGACGAATTCATTTTAGCTAGCCATTTTGTACAGCAACCATCTTCTTTATGCAACTTTGCTGCTTATTTGCGGGACACTATACATTACCAGAATAGAGGACAGTAGTGTTACCCTATAGTAAATTTTATCTCCATGGTTTAGAAACAAACTAGCCAATAATTTTTTTTTTTAAAAAAAAGGGGGGGGGGGGGAGTATTTGTCCATGCAGAATCTGAACATAGTTTCCTCTTGTGACTTGGATGCTGGAGGCACCAAATCCGAGTAAAGTTTTTTAAAATCAGGTCTTATTCCTGCAGATAGAAGCTTATGGGCTCTTGTTCCTGCACACAGGGCTCTGAAGTTCTTGGTAGAAGGCACATTTCTGAAGGCTCCAGATGACACTCACAAAATTCATTATTTTTAAGGCCTGATCCTTAGAAGTGACTCATGCTCTGCTTGAGCAAAATACGGCTTGAGAATATGAAACGCTTCCTAGGAAGAAGACCGAATCTCAAATGATTAGATGCCAGACATATATTAAACAAAAATATTGATGCCAATTAGATGGTACCAAATGGGGAGGATACATTAATATCATACTGATGATGAAGACAATTTGAGATATGTTATTATTGATTTACAATGGGTTATCCATGCACTTCCAAGCTCAAAACTCCCTCTTCCCCTATGTTAACATTTTTTAACAGTGGGAAAGCAAGAGCAGGAGGAGGAGAAGACTTTCCTGTATTACAGGACATCGGTACACGGTTTGTATTTTTCAGAAATGTAGCCCTCAGCCAAATTACAGCAAGCTTTCATAAAGCAAGTAAATGGCGTTCCTTCTGCCTCCGCGCCTGTTCAATGCCAAGGTCTCACTAAAGCTGTAACAGGCTCTGCTGATATGGAGCCTTAATTAAAGTTACAAGAATTATTAAATGACATAAGTATAGTACTCACTGCTGCTCCTTTGTAACACGGACACTCACCTAAAATTACCCCAAATTGAAAGAAATCAAAGCTGAAAGAACACATGAAGTATCTGCAACAAGGATTAGATTTGACAGTTTCCACAATTATTCATTCTTCACTTATGCTGCAGAACTGCCCTTGTGTTCTCCAGATAAGGATCTTTACAGTGCTGACTCCAAATACAAGGCAAAACATGGGATTATTTTTTTGCAGCTTTTCAAAGTGGTAAAACTGTATTAGCTGTACTACAGCCAAGTACTATCATAACGGCGTGGCAGCATGAAATATAGCAGAAGTACAAAGGCTGCAAGAAGGAAATCAATGGGTATTTAAAACACCATTTAGCCGATTTACCTATAGCATGAAGTACTGTCATTTAAAAATCTCTCATGGAGATGTCTCTTTTTAACGTAACTAAAAGTCTGCACGGAGATTATTTACTAAAAGGCTTTTAAACGCTGCCTTTAAAAGCAACACATTCAAATCAATTAAAAGGTTTTATAGAAATACCCTTCTTCTCTCTCATTTCCTATTCTCTTGCCAGTGCCATTCCACCCTTTCCTACTCTATCTGCAGCAAACGAGATATCTGTCTCTGATTCTAAGAGTGCAGAAGAGGAGACCATACTCCAGCCATTAAAGCATGACATCAAAAACCTTGTGCTAGGTATCGCTTCAGTGTTCCTGGGTGTGTGTACATCTTCATTTAACTTTAGGGTCTCTTGCATGAATTGAGTTTACCTTGTATATGTGTTGGGGAGGAGATGGACTGAGTCTTGACCAGGTAATGCTTGGCAAGGATTTTCAGCCTCTCAAAAAAAATGAAGAGAGCAACATGTTGATGTTAATTTAGGAGTGGGATCCATCCCACCTAACTTAAGCCATCAAAACCCTGTCAAGTCACTTATACTTATTCATCAATGAAGGACAGAAACAGGCTTATTCAGAAGACAATAACCCATTTTAAGACAGCACAAGATACTCTCTGAGAGGGCCCATCTTTCTCCACCAAGCATAGAGGCAACACGTGTTACCAAAGCCTGAGTCTAGAGATGGCCAATGTCAGGCAAACTAAACCCCAGCCTACATTACAATTAATAATCCATTCTTTACACATGGATTCAGCATCAATGTTAATCCCATACCCATGAAACCTAGCAACACTTTATGATCATCCAAGTCTACGAGAAAAAAAAAATTGTAGAAGCACCATAAATCATTTAGGAATCTAAAAGCCATTTTTCCAAAGGGCTGCTGCTATTTCAGCTCCCACACACAGAATACAGATGGGTGCAGAAGGTGGAATCTGTTGACTTCCACACTGGCCCAGATTTAGTTTCTTACATTTTAGAAACTCACATATATCTATTAAACATGTATCCAAAATCAGAGTTTAAAAGAATAAAAAAATTGCATGGGCAGAGACTACTTGAGTGAAACAGAACATGAGTACGAAGAAAAAAGGACACCCAACTGATGGCTTCATCATCACCAGCGCTTTGAGACAGCCAAAAAGCAAGCAGATGTTTACCCTCCTTTTTTGCCCCTTCTCCATTTTTTAGTTTGGCTAGCCTATGGGGGAAGTGATTTTTTCCTCCTCTTTTCCAGCATGAAGATAACTACTCTAAGCAGCAGCTATGTATCTGTAATAACAAAAACGGTTACAATGAAAACTTCAAGCCTCTATCCATCAGCATCAGGAGGCTGAAGGTCAAACAAAGCACGATGCTTTCAGGCACTTCAGCAGAGAAACAAAGAAAGCAAAAGCAAAGGAAAAAGAAGGTGCAAGCTCTGCACTATTTTTCTGCTTAGACAGCCCACGGAAAGCCAGTAGCCAGAGTTCTCAAAGGAATAAAATTCAAAATTAATTTCCCATCACAAACTAATTTAACAGTTTCCCTTGTAAATCTCAGCAAACCACTATGTGCACAGAGTCTGTGTGGTAATTTGAAAGACACGCCATCCTCCATTCACAGACAAGCAGCTGGATTATCTGCTTTAGCAGAAAAATTCCTCTCATTCACAGCCTCAGAGCCTCAATTGGTGCTTCCACCATAAATGATAATTAGAGCAGGGAGAGAGCTACCTCAAGCCAGTGCAACTCTGCTAACTCAATGGAATTTTGCTCTTTTATTCTAGATCTTGTATTTGCTCTCGAGCCAGCAAGCAGAGAAACGGGTCCCTCATGCAAAGTTTGCTCTTTGGCTCCCAGGAGATAGCCATTGTTCCACATTTAAACCAACCAAACAAACAACAACAACAAAACCCACCACCTTTGGGGGGAATTCTGTTGTTATTGCAGTTTTCTCTTTCAAAGCTGTCTACAGAATGCTGTTTCACCCTGCTCAGAGGGAGACCTCCTCCTACAGTGGGTCTCGTTTAGGTTTCTGCTCCCAAATGCACAAAGCTCTGCGCTAAAGCCATCGGGGACACTGCGTTCACACTGCTATGCTTTGTGGTGACACGTTATTTTAACACAAGAGATTTACACCCTTGATGCGGGCTCCACGATCCAGCCTTTCGGCGTCTGGATGAAGCAACACAGGGCTGCCTGCAGCCTGTCAGGGACGCTGGGATGCCCTCGCACAAAGGCATCACCACTCCTTCAGGCTGGGGTTTTCTCAATGAACAGGCCAGATTCCAGGCGCCGTTCCCCTGTTGCCTAGCAGAGGGATGCTCATTGAGGATTTACCCGCAGTCTCTGTGCCATAAAGCAGGGGACAGAATACTCCCCCGCACAATGCAGCTCAGCAGTGCATCAAAGAGGGCAGGTCCACAGCCGTGCTGCTCTCACGTTCCTCTTCTCACCCGGTGGCAGCAGCCAAAGTGCACAGTGCTGCTCTCCTCCAAATAACTACAAAGTGGCATGCAATAACAAGATAACATGCTCCAGATCCAAATGCACATCCTTCATCGCCTTTGTTAATAACCCTAAAATCACAGCTTTGGCAAAGGGTTTGCGATCTCAGAAATACCGAGGAGATACAGAGGATATTTTAGATCATCCTTGTCTCCCCCTCCCTCCCACCAGCACAGAATGAGCTCCTTCGTGTGGGCTCCGAAGGGCTTTCCAAGAGCTACATCAAAGGATCTCTCTTCTTCCATGAAAGATTAATCCACATTCCAATAGGTATCTCCATCGGGTCCTGCTTCCTGTTACCCAGCTTTTGTTGGTCCTAATTATGTCCCAAAACATTATGTCCCAAACATCTCCTGCTATAGCACAGAAAATAAGCATGACTTTCAGATTTTGTCCCTTAAAAATAAAAGTGAGTAGTACACGAGGCTTAGCTAGTATGTGTTCTTTCACATCCTTTAACTTCTCTACCTCAGAATGAATATAACCTCTTTTCTAAAAGCACATTGCAAGACAACAGAGCTAGGACAGAAAAAGATGGTATCACAAAAAACTCAGAACAAAGACAGCTAGTGAGCTTTTGGGGACTAAATCTATCTTAGGAGGGTGCAGATCACCTTCAACATATTTTGGGGCTACTTTTTATCCTAAATCAGACAGCAAAATTCAACTTCACACATGGAGAAGTAATATTTTACTTGGCAAGTTGATAAATCTTGTGTTAACCTTATTACTATAATCCAGGATGAAGAGGCAGGTTGCACTGCACTGAAGCTGGTAGGTTTTCATGATATGCCACATCACCCTGAACAGATACAGAAACATTTAAAAATTATATTCTTTCTGGATTTCTTTATCTCCTTCATAAACTGCACAGCATGCCACTGTTGATTTTTCCTATTTCTGAAGGGCCAAGTTCTGTAATCTTAATAAGGAAAGGTTTGCTTTTCTAACACACATTGCAGTGATTTTCATTTTCTGTATACTGAAGTCAATCTCTTCAATATTTAATACTGAAATTTCAGGTTCATTAACTGCATTTAATAATAGCTTGTTAACAGTTTTCATTTTATATAATTAACGCTGTGAGTTGCACACTACCCTGAAACCTAAATCTTGATCTTTTTTTGCTTCTCTGGGCTTTTTATGAATGTATATGCTAGGGTGTCATATCACAGCCAGACCATTGCATTTGTAGAGGGCTATTCTACCTCTGACAGGAGAGAAATCTCTGTTCCCTTGCTTAAGCAATAAAGACACCAATGCCTCAAAGACACGGAACTGAGATACGGAACAGAGATTTCCCCAAGTTAAAGAGAATGCGGATGTGCTGCAAAGAATGTGAGCTGCAAAGGAGGCAGAGAAACGGATGTGGATGTGCTGCAAAGGATATAAGCTGCAAAGTAGGCAGATAAATGGACTTGCAGACAAGTTTGGATCTAAAGCTGGACTGAAGCCTTCTGTCCATGTTTATTACTTTTTCCAGGTCAACTTTAAGATGAAAAAGCTCCAGAAGTACTATGTTCATAATACAATACGCTAACTCTCAACTTCACTTCTATTAAATAGGTACAGTTTATTTAAAACTATGTAGGAGGTCATTCTTATTGTGGCAAGTGATTCCAATTGCAAGGAATGTGAAGAAAAACAATGGAACTGTCAGTTGAATTGCTTTTGCTTTTCTTCTTTTTTCCCCTTTTTATTTTATTTTTTTCTTTTTTGAACCATGTGCATTTACGTGGTCAGTTAAAGCAGTAAGTATTTCAGATGTAATCCTAGAATACCTACCCGGCTGAGCTCAGTATTAATTTAAACAGTTGTAACAGCCAAGGGATAATTGTATATAATCAAGCTATGCAAGTAAATGAGGAGGCAGCTTATTTACAGAAACTATTCTGTTGGCAAGAAAGGAAGTATTACCAAAATGAAACTAATAGACATCTTAGTGCCAATATTATACATAATTCAACACCCCAATTACATCACGGTTTTATGTTTCTTTAAGCTGCAGAGAAATGGAAGAAAGTCTCTGCCTTGGCCTTCATAGCCTCTGTTTCTCCTTCACCATAGCTACTACTGTTCCTTGTCAGTCTGTGATTACAATAAAAATTAAAAGCATTTACAAATATCTTTCCTGGATTTTTTTTTGTTTGCTTTTCCCTTTCAACATCCCAGTGCTCCTAATGTAGGGCTATTATTTGCATCCAAAGAGAAAAACAGAAGCAAACCAGGTAAATACCTTGCTCAAGAGGCAAGGACTGATCATGGGTTAAAACTAAAGAGGCTTTGTTCTACATTCGTATCACTACCTTGTAATTATCCCACTGCAGCACTAGGCTCGGCAGCTAAAAATAATGTAACAAGGATATATGTGAAGCCAGTCAAAACTGCTCTTCCACTAGAGGGAATGCTGTGCCAACATGGTTTCCTCTGGGGTTAGAAGTTCCGCAGACCCAAGACCAAGTCTGGGCCCTGCATGTGGCAACAGAGAAGCAGCTGCCACAAAAGCATTGTTTCCAGTCCAGTGGCTATTAGAAGAGAATAGAATAGTTCAGTTGGAAGGGACCTACAAAGTTCATCAAGTGCAACTGTCTGCCCACTTCAGGGCTGAACAAATGTGAAAGCATATTGTCACACTGAACAATCTCCACCATAGAAATTAAGTCAAATTTTAATGTGAGTTTCTATTTATTTTAATCAGGCATGTTGCTCTTGTGGGACACACTAATAAGTTACATTAAAGCCACTGGAAAACAGACTCAGCTCACTGCTGCTCCTCAAAGCCCCTTCAAGCGTGCAGATGCTTAAATAGAGCCAGATAACTTCCACAAGAGCATGCAGGAGTCAAGGCAGGGCACACAGGCTAGCAATTCCTCCCAGCAGGCATCAAAAAGCAACTGTGCTATTTCAGACTCAAAACCCTCAGCTTCTTCCCCCCAGAGACCTGAACATTTGACCCTCGCCTAAGAATATTTTCTCTTTGGAAGGTACAAGAAGAGGCAGTCAAGGTGGGGAAAATTAGGTGATGCTGTAGGTAAGGAGATGAAGGGAACGGCAGCCACACAGGGGACCGAGGAATCACAGAATGGTTTGGGTTAATGATCATCTGGTTTCAACCCCCTGCCATGGGCAGGGACACCTCCCACCAGACCAGGTTGCCCAAAGCCCCATCCAGCCTGGCCTTGAACACCTCCAGGGATGGGGCATCCACAACTTCTCTGGGCAACCTGTGCCAGTGCCTCACCTCTCTCTGTGTAAAAAAAAAAAAAAAAAGGACAACTGGCTGTTACCTCACCAAAATGGATCACTGAAATGGCAAAAATAAGATAAAATTGTTCCCCAGTACTGGGACAGCAGGATCTCTCCTCCAGACCTCCCTCAGTCTCTCTGTCAACAGTCCCACAGAGGCTGGGGGAGTTTTGCGTAAGAAAATCCCCAAGAACCTGCCCCATCAATTCTCTGCAGGGAGGCCCAGGCACTGCCACAGACAGAGAAGGCTGAAATAAAAGTCTTCAATACTTCTGAAAGATATAGGTCAACTGAAGATCAGATTTGATTTAATTTTACCCTTATTTTTTAGGGGAAGAGGTAACGGCTCCAAAGCCATACCTTGTGGGTTGGGTTCTATTTGATTACTTCTATGCTCCAGCTTGACCACTGCTCAAAGATATTGAATTTGCCATAGGCAAAATAGAGCTATTTTTTCAGTCATAGTTTAATTACCAACAATAGTATCTGATGCTCCCCCAGCGTTGAAGTTTCAAAACCAGAACAGGCCAATAGAATGTCCCTACAGTCCTGTAAATAGTATGTAACTGTGCCTGGAGAGTGGGAATAAAGCAGTCACCCAAATCAGGATATACAGCATGTGTTTGTGTACTCAAATGTATATGTATCGAGGTAATGTTCATTAAGAAAGATTATGTTGAACCATATTGATCCCTTTACTTAAGGCTAAGAGAGCATATTGTTCATTTGAGAAGTTATCCCTTTAGAACTTGTTTCCATTTGTGCTGTCCCCCTCCCCCCCCCCCCCCAAAAAAAAAAAAAAAGCAATATTAAAGGCATGAGAGGCTTTAATACCTTCAAGAAAAATACTTCTCAGACTTCTAGACAGATTTTGTAACCATTTTATTAATGCACAGAACAAATTAAGACTCCCTTTCACACTAACGGGGCTTTAGCCTACAGGAAGGCTTTTAAGAATAATTTCTGCTCCCCAGTTCAGATTTCTGGCATCATCGTCACAGAGTAAACAGCCCCCATTTCTCTCCCATTACCTATGCAAACAGGCTAGCACAGAGCACGGTCTTGCTGTAGTTGGTTTTCATTTCCGCCATCGTTATATAAACAGACACAAAAAGCAGAGTAATTCCCAGTTGTTCGTATTTAAGGCACAAAGAAATGCAAAGCATAGGCATCTATTGTTTGGTGTAAGCTTTTGCATGAGAAAAACATCCACGCAGACAATGCCTGCTGCATTTCCCAGGTGTGCACGACTCCTGGTCACCTGAAAATGACAGGCACAGGGATGGCACCCACCAAATCCCCGTGTATTTTGCAGTTGTTTTCCACAAAAGTTGCCTTTGTCTCAGCACAATGGCAGGCCAGCCTGTGCTGCACCCCTGAGGAGACAGACAAGGCAGAGGATGAAGCAGGGCCAGCATCACGTACAGAGTTTATTCCGGCTTTTTTCACAAGTCAAAAAATATAAATAAAAATTCTCCATCCAATCTTTTGGGCTAACACTGAACACGAAGGTGCCCAAGGGTGCCTTACAGGCCTGAGCACTGGACACGGGCCCTCGGTGGAAGCGACTGATCGCCATGGTAACAGGGGCACCACCACGTGAGGCGCACGGCCCCGCTGTTCGGGTGCAATTAATCCCCTAAAACAGACCCTCTTCGGCTGGGATGGGGGAGTATGCCCACCCTGCTCCTTTCCTCAGAGGAAAAGTGTGCAGCTGGGCTTCCTCTGTGGGTTTGGAGCGCAGCTGCATGTCAGGGGGAAAGAGGAAATGGGAAATGCTGGATATGCAGAAAAGAAAACTGGGGGTGCCGTAGATTTGGGGATCCAAGTAGGAATTAATCTTAAGCATGGCTCTTTTTTCCTTTGCTACTGCTGTATTTTCTTTATTTGTTTCGTGAGTCTTTCATACTGAGCAGACGTCTTGCCTCCCTCAGCAGCACATCAGCGCATTTGCTAACGTGCTGCTGCTCCATCCACACGGCAAGCCACAGCAATTGGGAATGCTCCAGAGGTAAAGAAACAGGTCGTCCTTCCCTGACAGTTTCTTTCTATGCCACAGAAGTGTACTTAAACACAAAGAGACAAGATGGGAATTTTCGCTGTGTTGTATCTCTCTGCTCCCAACATCTGGCATTCAAACACCGGCAGAACCGACCACAGATGCTTCTTCCCCAGCTTCCTCCTCACTCCTTTTGGCATCAAACCATAAACTACTATATGTTACCCTGTAGCGCTTCATTATTATTATTAGATTGTTTTTAAATCAACAAGGCTTGCACTCTTACTCATAAAGAGATCTTCCCAGTCTCAATTTGATAACTCAACATGCCCATGGGACAAATGGGATTTCTTTTTCCCCCCCTATCAGTCAGATACCAACCTGGACCTTATTTATTTACAAGCTTTTAAAACTTTAATTAAGAGCAAGAGTGTGGCAATACTGACAGTTTGAGCTTCCCCAAAACAAGATGAGCCCCAGCAAACAGTGAGCTTCAGCTAGACAATAATCCAGGGGACAGAGGGGAACAAAGACCTACAGAAACTCATGCATTAGGCATACACCAAAACAGCAAGGAAGACATCACCACTGCCAATTGGTCAAACTTGTTTCTGGTACTGTTACAAAAAAATACTGGTGCTAATACCCAGATCTGTAAGAAACGACACATGCATTTCTTCATGGGGGCAGAAATACAACTCTGACCTGAGTCACAGAAATGAATCCAACTCAAGTTCCACTCCAGGGATCAGAAAACAGCCACCAACCACCACACACAAAGCAACTTGCCAAGAAATTCAAGCACAACCTGGTATTCGCTAAAAAGATGTTAGATTGCAGTGTCCCAATTTTCAAGAGAAAGTCACAACCAAACAAGCTTCAGGCCTTGATCTGTAATTTCTATTCTCGCTTTCATCTTTTTTCAATATATTCAAAATGGATATGTTCCCTACCTGGTCTCATTAATCCCTTATTTCTCTTCAGGAACAGTATACCACCATGCCATTTTATGCCCATTATCTTCTACAAGCCCCTTTTTCCTCCTTAGCTCTGCCTGCCAGTGCTTTCAGTGCTCCAAACACAACAGCTTCACCAGCTGCTGGAGCAGGGAGGGTACTGTGCAGCACCTTTCCACAGCAATACTGACAACCAAAGCTGTAACAGCAAGCTAGGAGGAAGGGTAAGTAATGAAGAAACACTTGCAGCAAACCGTCTTGCGTGTCAGTGCAATCTGTATACCCAGAAGGAACACTGCTGAGACTGCTCCCAGAGGTGACCAAACTGGTGGATGTTTTGTTCTTAAGAAATTCCTCCTGTAACTTAGATCGTGGGACTGCTGATCAGAGCACTCCTCCAGAGGCACAGCTTTTTGGAGAGAAAGCACATGGCTGCTGGCTCTAGGGAGCAACAGAAAAGAAACAGGGAGGCCAGGGAGTGACAATAGGCCTCCTAAGTCACATCAGCCAAACAAAAATAGCTATTCACAGTGCACAGTATACAAGAGTGCTGTAATACGGTGCATGCCGTCACAGTAAATGGGCTAAACCCCTTCAGCAGCCACTGATCAATTGCTATTTTTTCTAATCATCAGCAGGAGAGAAATTACTGCATACATTTCCAGAGAGACAGAGGTGAGTCATAAAGCCCACAGCAGCCCTGCCACAAATGAGATATAATGATTTTAGACCCGATGAACACACACTTGTATTTCAGTAACTGTGAAAAATAATATCAGGAATAAGGCTTCCTTTTCATCTTCTGGCAATGGGGAAATGTATAGAAAATTTATATTAAATTTGTGTATAAACACACTGAAAATCAGCCCTGTCTAAAAATATAATAGAAGGTGTAGCAAGGTCTGCTGACCAGACACCTCCATTTAGTGCTGCATCACACCTCTCACAACACCACACAACAGCTTACAGGCTAACAGCACATCTTGTTCTCCCAGCTCCATCCAGGTTCATGCCACTAGATGTCAGGCCTTGTTCTTTATCCTGTCTGTGGGTACAGAAAACACAGCTTTCTCCCTGTTTGAGTGAGAAATGGGCTACAGCTGACTGTTTACCAACTGTTGATGCCTACCGAGTCTCACCTGGGGTGATGACCACTTTTCTCAGGAGCATCAACACAAGGGCTGTATAAGGGAGAAGGCAGAACAGCATGGGCAGCAGGAAACTAAGGACCCTGGCAGCAAGCATTTAGCCCAGGCATAGTAGTATGATACAGATGAGCCCAATTAAAAGATAGTGACCACAGAAAGCGATATTTCCCTTTCCTTCTTTCCAGTTTGTCTTTTCTCCGATCCCTGTTTCCCCTATTTTCTGTTCCCCTGTTCCTCTCACAGTCTCCTTCCCTTTATCAGTCCAGGCACTAGTCTTGTCAGAAGTTAACTAAAGACCCAGCTTTTAGGGCTTTCTGCTTGTTTGTATGTTTTTAAGACCCAATCTTTTTTAGCCATGCTAATTCTCTGTCATGCCTCTGGGTTGGATCCATGCACTGTGAGGTGTGACAGGAGCCAGGTCTGACAGAGCAAAAGCAGAAGGAGAAGCTGGGCAGGAGCAGGGAGGAGACAGAAATTCTGAGTCCTCCCTGTGGCAGTCAATGTAACTGACTTAAGAGCAAGCTCATTCCTCAGTCTGAGCTCATGTTACCTTATCCTGCCCTGTAAAAGGCTGACAGGGTGAATCTTCACATCTGGTAACTCACCACCCTCTCCTAACAACTTCTAAGTATTTGCTCAGGGGTGCCTGATCAGAAAAGGAAGTGGTTTCCTTCCCCTACCCCAGCTTTTTACAGTCTCCTACAAAACCAAATCAATATGTGTGTGCACATACATTGATCACATACATCATAAGCATCCCAAACAATAGCGGCAAAATGCAGTTTTCTGGAATTATTGCAGGCCCATCTCCACCACGTGGCTCTGCTCACTCCCCATCAGCAGAGTTTCACAAACAATGTGACACGCAGCATGGCAAGCTTCTGCTGGGATCAGCTCTTCACCAAATGATCTCTCTTATGCTGCCATACACACGCCTCCAAAGAAACCAGTGTAACACATCTCCTGAGGCAGGAAAGGTAGTTAGCTCACTAGCTCCTGTCACACTTTCAAACCCCTGTGATGGCAGCATCAACAGAATTTAATCTAACCCTATGCTGAGTCTGTTTTGCCCATATTTGTGATCTCCCTGTCCTTATCTCATCCCATGAGCCCTTTTCCATTGTATTTTCTCCCCCTTTTCCTTTGAGAAGCAGGAGTGAGAGAGTGGTTGTGGTGGAGTTCAGCTGCCCAGCAGGGTGAAACCACCACGTTAGCCCATGTGTTTGTAACCACACAAACAACTATGCAGAGAGGATCCATCTGGAAACACAAACCACCACCAACAAAAACTTATTTCCACTTTTTTCCCCATCTGGATCAGATCACCAAGCCGATTCTCCATGCAAACTGCTCCACCAGCATGACAAAGCAGGAAGAGGCAGGGAAGGAGTGCAAGACCAAGCAGCCAGCAGTGGGGCAAGGAGTGCTTGCGCTACCTGCCACAGCAACTCTCAGCAGCCATAGCCTCATCCCAGAACAAGGCCAGGGCTCTCTGGAGACCTCCCTTGGTCCTCTGTCAGGAAGTAGCTCAGCTACTTCAGCTGCCTTTGAGAAGATGCCACCCCATTGCCTCCCAAAGCCTATGTGAACCACACACATTGGTCATTTTGTTTCCTGGCCAAAGCTTGCCCATAAAGTTTCAGGAACACTACAGGAACTGCAGCCCAGCTGCTTCCGAGTGCTACTGAGCACTTACGCTGCATTTTATAGTGCTGTATAGCATTTTACAAGCATTAAATAATCAACAACTCTTCCAGGTAGTTAAGTTTAATTATCTCATTTTACAGATTCTGAACCAGACCCAGAGAGGTTAAGAGATTTGCCCAAGGCCAAAAAAACAATTGATGTCCAATCCAAGACAGTAAATCAGCAGCCGCTGTATGTAACTTCTCCCTGAGCCTTTCAGAAGACAGGATTTCCCCTCACTGCCTGCTGCAATACAAGCTTTTCCTGAAAGCAGAAAAGGCAAAAGCCCACCCCTCCCTGCCCACCAGTGCAAAGGGTTGGTTGAACTGCTTTCTGCCACCAGCTCTCCTGTACCTTTCAGTCAAGCACAGTCAAAAAGATGCAGATCATTACTCTCCACCTACAGCAGCAACAGTGAGTGCAGATCACACAGTGGTCAGATCAGCAGCAGATACAGCAACTCCTGCTAGGAAATAACAAAGGCTGGCTGGAGGAGAGTTAGTTTTAAGGAGCTTCACCTTCAGAGCACTGGGTGAAAGTTCTCCCCATAACTCTGTCAGCTGTTGGAGATTCCTCCACAAACATTTTGTGAGCATCTCCAGACTGAATTTGAAGGCTGGCCTGAGGTCAACTGTTCTTCTTAATTCTCTTCCCTAAAGTTACAGAACATTTCCAGCTCATCCGAATGAAGGAAGGATGATACATCCAAGTACCATCCTAACAGCAATGGCAACATATGACCATATTAGACCAGCCTGCCTCCTTAAAGTCAGTTCTGTGTACCAGTGTGTACTTCAGACTGCTAGGCTTCAGCAGGTTGCATCTAAGAGTGGTGCTCTGGAAACAAGCAAACAAGCAATAGCCCTTCCCTTCTTGCCTTGCATCAGTTATCCATTTTCATCCAGTCTTTGCACAAGTGCATGTTATTGCTTGCTAAACAAACACCACTGCTCCTGAAAGATAAATGCATACATGGCTGCTTCTCAAAGAAAAACATGTAAATATAGGATACTTCACAGGCGACTGAGTTGTAAGTTAAATTTATACCTTGTTTTCTCTCCTGCTTTGGACCCACTATGCAGGAAGGCTGCCAAAATGGGTCTTAAAGATTGGGTCTGGTCTCACAGCCTTAACCTTGCAAACACATAAGTTGCTGAATAGTCCCTTTGACCAGAGCATGGTCATGACTTTGTTGCTGCTTGACGTATGGTATTTTGCTAAAATACAGCCCACAAACATGTGAAAAAATACAACAAATTGCTAAAGGATGAAAAAAAAAATCTGAAACTGTAATATAGTTTGTATACTTCAAAATAAATTGCAGCTAAATACTTTCAAATGTAACAGCATTTTGGATGAAGTAAGACCATTCATAAATATGAAAAGTGGTACTGATTCTGTGGGCTCATGTCTCAATACATCTATAGGTTGTAAATGTATATGAATAAATCTAATAAATTAATCTACCTGATTAATAACAAGTTCTATAAACATGGCAATGTTTACCAAATCCCTAAGCATGAACACTTTCACACATCAAATTTAACAAAAACTTTTCTGTGAAATAGAAAATGCTAGAATTTATTTATTTGTAACAGACGTTAAATGCGGCAACCTTTGTAGTTTGTCTTAGAAGATCTCACATGCTTACACACAGACACAGAGCCCTTTTTCCAAGTGAATAATTAAGGAATTACTTGATGTCTTAAACTTAGGTAACCTGTTTAGAACAGGAGAAACTTTGAATCCCAGATATTTTGCTTGGTTAATGGAGATGCAACATAACTCTTCCACTTCAAGCAACCTTCCAACTACTGCACTGCACCTCACCCTGACCAGTCTGCCTAACTACTCGAGTGCATTCCACCATTTGACAGTTACCCTGTCACCTCTTTGTTTAAATGACAGAAAACCTGAATTTGCCTTTTCAATACCAGTAACCTGTATTTCCCTACACATACTACAACCAGCACGCCACCTTGTCCCTCTGCTTCTAGACTAAGCCCTCTAAATGTCTATTGACACTTACATTCTACTGAATCTCTTCAAATACATGACCACCCCCCTGTAAAGTAGACCCAAAAAAACACTGAAGTATACAGTCAAAAAGGTGGTGGTAAGTGGTAAGTCAAAGCAAAGCAGCTTTGGTAGAAGAACCTCAAAAGGAGGCAACAGCCCAAGGTATCCAAGGCCATGCACAGGCGTCACCCACTATGGAAGGGTCTGGACCTCATTTCTGCAAATACAAATTCCAGAAAAACAGCCCTTTTTCTGCAAGGCACCCCTAGCAGTGTGTGTCAGATTTGCAGTCACATTTGGTATGCCAAACTGCAAGTTTCAAACATAGCTCAGGTAGATCAAGCTGGAAAAGGAGACACTCCAGTCAGACCTGTTGTACTTGCCATTATTGAAGAGTTATTTCCCTGGAGAGAGACAAACTTCTTGCAGAAGGATGAGCAGAAGGATGAGCTATCAAGCAGCCAACCTGAAAACACAGAAGAGAGGTCTGCCTGTGACCATTATGTCCCATGGCACAATACAACAGCACAGAAAAACTTGTGCGACTTTGTGGGTGCTGGCTTTTTCCCTACCAAGTTAGACGAAGCTTGGAAACATTTTCTGCCTGACAGTATTAATCCTCATCCCTAGCCTGATGAAAATTATACCTACAATATTAAAGTTTTATTTTCTTCAAGTATCAAATCCCATAACCATTAAAATATTTTCCAGCTCCCTGCTCAGCTCATCCCAGCCTACTCACTTTTTGCTGTCCTTGCTCACTTTCAATCTACCTGGAACAGCCCCTACAGGACTGAATATACTGGCAGCAGGGAGCTAAAAAAACATCATCAAACGTTATTTTGGGTCTGTAGCAGAGAGAGAGAAAAGGAGAGAAGCAACAGGAAAGAAACACCTGCTCTGTTTCATTATGGCTCTCAGCTTCTAGTAAGAAGAGATTTCAGAAGGTAAATAGGCCAAATCATGGTTCTGAAAGCCACATCCAGAAGATGATAGAGACAAAGATATTTAAACGCCTTAAAACTTAGGACTTAGAATAATCACAGCACAATTAATTTGGTTTTATTAAGTATTTTCCAGCATTTATCTCATCATCATGGGACAGGTGAAAAAGCACAGAGTCATGCAGAAGAATACTGCATCCTGGGACAGCCGCAGTAGCATCTAGGTGGACAACCTAAGTGGATCCAAATCTGGGTAAACACCAGGAAGCAAAGGGTCAGGTACAGCTTATGCCTTACCCTTCCTGAAACATTAGGCTCCTACCTGTCAGTGACTAATAATGAGGTAGGCAAAAACATCTTCAGGTTCCAAGCTTCTAAACTTGGAAACTTCTCCCATTTTATCTTAGGACAAGACCAAGGCTTTCATCCAAAGCGAACTCACAGTGCAGGCATCCATGGCAGCCCTCAAGGACGTGGCAAAGCAGAGTTAAACCCAATCTCCTATGTAAGTAGTCCCATCACTAGATTACTGTGAAGTCTTGCTCACTTTCCATCCAAAAAATCTAGTCTGGACAAAAGAAGCTTTCCTGAACATGCTGTCTTGAGAAAATCTCATCCTTCTTGACCAGGTTTTGACTCATCTACATTTTCTGACAGGGGAAAAAAAAAAAAAAGTTTGTTTGTTTGTTTGTTTTTGTGTGTGTGTGTTTTGTTTTTTTTTTTTTGTTTTTTTTTTTTTTTTTTAAATAGAGGATTCCCCATCCAGCTCTTAAGCTCCTGTGTGCCACCACACACTGTCACAGCTCAGACATATCTGAAGCTAGAGCACAGCCTCCTGCATCTGTACAGGAAAAGGGACAGTAAATAACTGACCAGCACGCCAATAAGGCACTGAAATTAAGGACTGAAATGACTGCACCTGCTACTAATGGAAGGTTGGCTTAGTAAGTGCCACTGTTTTTCACAGTGGTATCAACTTGATGTCACTTGTTGATGGACCTTTACGGTGAGATCTAGCATCATCTACCCGGTGTAGGATATCATTTGGCTTACTCTGTGTGCGTGCCGTGACACGTCTCAGAAAGCACGCACTGTCCCTGCAGATGTACAGCACAGCGCTGCCGCACAGGCCCTCTCGCAGAGCACAGAGGCTGTGGGCAACATCCCCTCCATCTCCTGCCCTTCGGTTCAAACCACACTTCAGTGGACGTGATGCATGCAAGTCAAACCGCCTACTTCAGTCTTTTGGTGCCTCTGAGAAAAAAGATGGGAAGAGAATACGCATTGAAGCAATGTTTTCTTAAAACATGAGAGAAACCAAGTCAAAGAAAGCTGAAACACAAGCTTCAAAACAAGCATGTTTTCAGAAAAAAATCCCTTAGAGACAGATGACAGACATAAATAAGCAGAGACAGGTAGATTAGGTGGTTCACAACATGAATTTCACAACCACCAACACTTACACACTTTACAGTCATAGCAATTTATGAGTCCCCACACAGCTGTTCTCGCAACAAGTGATTTCAGCTGAGTTCAAGCTCAGCTCACAAGCCTTTGAGCATGGGTTTCCTTGCTGTTGGGTTTGGGGGGTGATTTTTGCAGTTTCTTACACTCAAGCTTCTTCAGCAAGTTCATTTTCCTAAGCTTTCTTGGTAATTAGCCCTAATCAGTATTCAAGTGCTGATTTGTAAGGCTATCTGCTGACTTAAAGGAAGGGAACACCTCAGTAATAGCCCCAGTGTTTCCCTCTGCCTTCAGAAACAGCAGCGATAAGGACAGAGACTCCAGCCATCTCAAAGGAGAGGGAGCCACAAAGAGCCCTTCTGATCACTGCTGGCATCTGGCCTTCCCCTCATTAGCACATTAAAGCTGCTCTGTCCATCCCATAAGAGCCACTCTGTCCATTCCCCCAGCTTCCTCTATGGAGCCATTTACAGCGCTGCTCTTTTGAAACCCCCCTGGTTCAAGAGGCAGTAACCCCTTCCCAAAGCCTGCGGTACAGCCAGTGTCAAAAATTCCCACTTACCAACAGGCACCCAGTAAGTAGAGGCCTTCTGAATGCCGGAGGTAGACAGATGAAACCCACATATTTAGCCTCGCCAAGCCGAACGTCCTAGGAAAAGTCTCTTCCCAATCATCATGTTGGCTTTTGATTTTAGATGACAGTGCACTCACCGTATTCGATCCCCGCACTTCAAACAATTCCCATTTCAGACCGGGACTGACAAGGCTTACATCTCGCAAGGTACAAATTCCCAGGAACAAAAGAAAGGTGGGGGGAACAGAGCTGTGGGATGTTAATTCCGAAACCTGGTATGAAACCATGCTCAGACACTTTGAAACTGTACTTGAACAGACTCCCAGCACCTGTTACAGCAGCAACATGAAAGCGTTATCTCATCTTCATTCCTAAATCAAAGCGTTTTAAGTGTGCTATGGCATGCCAATAAGCGTGCGTTCACTGCAAGAAGTTGGTTGGAGGGGGTGAGGAAAAGCATCTTTTCCTCCCATCATACAGATATTTCCCTTATGCACCCAAATTTTTAGGATCATTGCTAATCCACAGAGGTCTACTGCTTTCAAAATGGTGATTACAAATAAACTAATGATAAAAGGAAACACTGGACACTTTTTATGGCTTGAATTTTATGCTGCTCTGCTCTGAAAGGGTGCTTTCCAAAGGCAGATATGACTTCCCACTCCCCCCACCATTAACTGGTACAAGAACGCCAACCTACTTGCTTTATCTACGCTCTGAACTCATTTTCTTTGGCTTACTTTGAAATGGTATAAATATTTTTACCTAAAAGGAGAGCTACAGCTGTTTGAGTTGGGCTCAGATTCATTCTTCTACAGCTACCGTTATTCTGGGTAGACTTTGAGAAGTTATTTGTACTTTATAAAAGCAAAAGTCTCCAAGGAAGCCAATCCTTTTGTTTTGAAGAAGAAAGCAAAGTAACTGAAGGTTATGAATACTCACTCTTTCTGGGATTCCAGAAATGATATATTTGATCTTTGACTTGCTTTTCATTAAGGAAAAAATGCCATAAATTATTTGGTTTGTTTGCCTCTCTGATCAGTCAACTGAAAGATGTTACTGCTTTAGGGCAATGAAATATGTTGCCTCAATTTCATTTTTTTTTTAGTACATAAACTCCCTCTATCAGATTTACTATGTGGTTATGCATTATTAGAAGGAAAAAAATCACTGGGTTATAGCTTTTGAAACTCGCAATGTAATTTAAACAGCTCTCATCTCTGAAGAGTTAGTAGCCTTACACGCAGTTCAAGTTCAAAGTTAGTCAGCTAGTGGACCAAATTCTTCCTCAGCTCCCTTACAAGGAATGAATTGGGCCCATAATATATTAAAAAGGCAAAATTTTACTCAAACTGTACCTGAACAGCTGGGCTTTCTGATGAGAACAATCAAATGATGTCTAAATTGCTTTTATTCATTGCATTTTCTTCATTTTGGCAATAAAATCAATCATTGCCTAGCTTAATGGATTGTATTTATTAACAGCACTATTTTTTCTTCCTTCTTTAAAGAAAGGTAGTGGTAATTAGACCTACAGTGGTTTTATGGCCAAGGCTGAAATTTACCTGATAAAGCAAGTAAGTGGGCAGAGAAGTAGTGGGAAACTAACACCGCTCCAGGGAAAGCTTCCACCATTCATGAGAGCAGAGAGCATAGCCGCAAAGCTATTGAAAGGACGGCATGGGACTGAGTGCCTGAAATTACACTTACTCCCTTTCCTGATAGCAAGTTGACTACGTCTCTAATATTCTGATATGATTTTTAGGAAACTTTTGAAAACTGTGAAGGACCTTTTACAAATAGCAAGGAAAAAGTACACAAAGAAACCCTTGCAACAACAAGATAAGCCATGACTAGATTTTATCACTATTCCTCACAAATGTACTAGAAGACAGAGGCAGGCAAGCCCAGGAAAATGTACATGCTATCCAGCTTTCTAGAAAAGTCCTCAGCAGGGGAAACACCACAATAACGGGGACATTAGACGTGACTTTGGAGACCTGAGTTCATCGACTTGGCTGTAGTATTTTCTGTTTCCCAGAGCAATCCTATTTACTTAGGTTCAATAACTTTGACATAGTGTCTACAGGTACTCACTCATTTTTCTTGCAAGAACTTCATTTTCACTCCTTGTCCTGGTGTGTAGGACTACAGTGCCCACGTATGAGCAGCTAACCCATTTTTTGGCTTACTTTTATATAAATAATTTGCAAGGATCCCCCAAGAAGACCATTTAGCAACCTGTTCTTCTCCCCAAGATTCAGCTATGTTTATGCTCCATCCAATTCCTCTCCGGTGATAACCTGTTTTTTCAACATGAGATTGGCTTGTAAATTAGTTCAAAGGGCTTCTGGAACCACGGGGAATGTTTTTCTGGGGGGAGGAGAAGGGTGATTCTCCTTCGCCCTGCAGGTCACACAAGGAAGGGAGACAAGCCATCACTCAGTGCTGGAACATGGGCAGACAGAACAAGCTGAGATCCACCACCAGCGCTCTCCAAAATGCACAAGTGCCAGAGAGGTGGCATGGAGAGTCACCGAGCTCTAACCAGGATGGTTTTCACCTTTTGCCTTGCTTCCTGCTAGAGGCGGGAGGCAATGTGGAGCAGGTGAGTCACCACTTATGGAGTGGTCTTCTACAAGCAGAGTTGCTGGAGTCCAATTCTGGCTGGGGGTAAGCAAACATGCACTCAAGCAGCCACCATTAAGTCATTCCCTCACCTGCTATGTACCAGGGCAGGGTCAGCCAGGGACAGCCACTGAGCAAATGCCACAAAATAGGTATAGGGCAGGGCCCTGCAGCTGGGCTTCATGGACCATAGGTGTGAGTCATGGGTCCAAGGACATATTTTCAGTATGTAATCACCACGTTTCCCCTTAATGCAATGGCCATTCAGTCATCCTCTCAGACTTCAAGGATAACAGCTTGCTCAGAATACAGCAGGTCCTTTTTACTGTTACCGTCAGCTCAGAACTGATATCCAAACTATTCCAGTAAATCCCACAGCTTCGTTGGCATCTCCAGCCCTCTTTGATTCTGACTCTTCCCTTTTGTGTTTTCCTTTGTTTTTCTTCCATGGCCAACTTTTCAGAGTGCAGCATTTGCTCTGATCACCGAATTATGTCTTTGAAGCCAACCAGCTCTGCTTTCAGTGCATTACTTCTCTCTCAAACACCTCTGAGGGGTTCCTCCAGGTTTTGGAATCCACTGAGTGAACAGGGAGGAGAGGTTGGGAGGTGAAGCTAAAATAAGTTTCCATAGCTTGTAAAGCAATTTTAAGAGAAGCCTTGGCAGGCAGTTCAGGAATCACCCAGTGCCTGGGTGACTGAACTGCTACTACATATAGTGAGAGAGAAATGATGCTCAGTTCCTGCCAGTGTCTGCCCCATTCTCCTGCTATTTCCTCTCTGACCGTACCAGTTGCAAACAGGTTTCCAGCAACCCCAGCTGTTGTCAACCTGTTATTTCATCTGTCTTTCTGTCTTAGGAACCTCCACTTTGGCAAAAAACAGAAGTACATTAGCTCAGCTGAATGAGTCTACCAGTAACCTTTCACAAACAGGTCTCAATCAAATGGTGCACACTAAGTAAAGGCAGCACAGAGAGAGTGCTATGCTTCTCCAGTAGAGAAACACTAATTGCAGAAGCCAATACTTGGGCTCCCATCTAGAAACATAAAATCATAAAATGGTTTAGGTTGGAAGGGACCTTAAAGACCATCCAGTCCCACCCCCCTGCCATGGGCAGGGACACCTCCCACCAGACCAGGTTGCCCAAAGCCCCATCCAGCCTGGCCTTGAACACCTCCAGGGATGGGGCATCCACAGCTTCTCTGGGCAGCCTGTGCGAGTGCCTCGCCACTCTCCAAGTAAAGCATTTCCTCCTTACATTTAATCTAAATCTCCCCTCTTTCAGTTTCAAGCCATTACCCCTTGTCCTGTGACTACATGCCCTGCTAAACTTCTTTGTGTATATTGCACACATATTTCTTCCTTTCCCCTTTCACATTTACATGGTATTGTCTTCATAGAAGATGAAAACATGAACACGGTGTCAGGTTTCCTTTCACTGTACCAACAAAACTACTGTGTGAAAGCCACGATACTACCCAGAGCAGAGTCCTTAGTCCCTATGTAAATTTGAAGGAAACCTTACTTGGGCAAAACTTCCCTTGATACAGACATGGGGATGGGCTAAGGATTCTCTGAAACAAAGAAAAGTTTGCCTTAATTCTCCACAATAACAAGTCTTCTACCTCCATAAATCATGTAAATTTGGCAAAAATTGTCACTGTTTCAGGTTTGAGGTAGGGAAGAAAACATGCTGGTAAAAATGTGGCTGGGCAGCAGCCACTTTGCACTGGGGTGCTCCTTGGCGTGATGGGAGGTCTGGATTGTGAACAGGAACAGAGATTTGAACTTTAGTCACCAGAGCCAATTTCTGCCCTTTTCTCCTTCCACTAAACTCTAGACATCATCATTTTAATCACATATAAATAATAACAAATATTGATTTGACTCTTGGTATATGGCCAAGAGTTATATGTAAGTATAGGCACAATAATTCCTTGAACTCCTTGCTTTAATCCAGCTCTCCGAAGTCATGAGGAGTGCAGCTGCTGGGATGGCTCCCCAGGGATCGCTGTGACTGCCCCTGGACAGGGCTACCTCTTGCTTCTCTATTGGATCCCCTCTCCTCATCTTCATGCATCTCCTGCTGCCCTTGTCTTACTTCAGGACTGCCAGACACCCCAGGTATGACTGAGTGGAAGGAGAATGGGATTCTGCAAGGACTGCCAGCATGGCACAGGCATTTGGGTTGAGGAACGGAGGGGATTTTACTACACCGGGAGTTGCAAACGCACACATTTGAGAAAATGTGTAACTGTTTGCCTGAGCTGAAGCAGTTCCTAGTTGTTTCAACTATTTTTCAGTCCTTCGCATGCTCAGTTAACAAAGGATAAAGATTTCCTCCCCTACCGATGCTTCTGAGATCTTCCTAGAGTGGTAACAGGTAATTAATTGCATATAATAGCAACGGTCTGCCAGCAATCAAACGAATACCTTCAGGTATTTGGAACAGAGATAGAAACCACAATAGTTTCCTAATGTTTTAAAACCTGGAAGAGTCAAGGAGCTTCGTTTTCAAAGCTAGTACACCCAGGTGGAAGAGCAGACGCTTTTTCTGAGTAGCTCCTCTGTATCGCATGTCTCCAAAACTAGAGAGGCTGCAAAGATGTCGACACCGGCGCGCACCATCCCGCCGGTGCTCACCGGTGAAAGTGACCGGGCAAAAGCGGTGCCTTCGGCCGGAGCTCGGAGCGGCTGCGGCTGGCTTTTCGGGCAGGAGCTCGGAGGCTCCTTCTGGACAAGCGCAACCGGTTAGGCTCTGGATAGCTCTGGACAGGGGCAAAACCCCCAGCCCTGGCCAAACGCCGCGCAGAAGGACCAACCCGCAGAGCGGCGAGCACAAAGCCCAGCGGCACCCCAGGCTCCCTGCGTGTCGGTGCGGCCGGGGCACCCCCGGGGCCAGCAGCCCCCCGCCCCACGGCACCTCCGCAGCCGGGACCAGCGGCGGGGGCTCCCCGCTCCTGCCCGCGGCAGGCTGGTGGGAAGCCAGGCAACAAAAGCACCGGCCGGGGAGGCTCGGGGAGGCTGGACTGGCAGCGGGGCTCGCCCCGCAACTTGCGGGCGACCTCCCCGGGCTGATGCTGCGGGGCTCGCCGGCCCCCTCGCCTCACCTGTTCAGCACTTTCCTGATCCTCTGGCGCACGCTGGAGGAGGAGGAGGCGGAGATGCCGCCCCTGCCGCCGCCTCCCCCGTCGGCCGGCAGGTTCTCGATGGTGGCCACGACATGGTTGGGCTGCGGCGGGGGGCGCGGCGGCGGCGGCGGCTGCGGCGGCGGCGGGTGGCGGTGGTGGCGGTGGCGCTCCGGGGACAGCATCGCGGCGGGGCTGCGCCTCAGCGGCCGGCGGGGCGCATCCCGGCGGCACCGGGGAGGGAGGAGACGGGGATGGAGGAGAGCGGGGAGGGAGGCGAGGAGAGGAGGAGAGAGGAGAGGAGGGAAGGAGGGAGGGAGGGAGGGCGCTGCTGCCGCCGCCGGTGGCTCCGGACCCTCGCCCGCTCCTCCCTCACTGGGCTGCCATGCAGCGAGGGGCGGGCTGCCGCCGCCAGCCAGTGCCGCGCACGGGCCACCAAGTGGCGGCACTTGGCGACCCTCCTCCTCCTCCTCCTCCTCCTGCTGCTGCTGCTGCTGCTGCTGCTCCTGCCCACACCCCCGGCTCCGTCTCGCCCCCTTTGTTCCCCGCCCGCCGCGGCGGAGCCCCCGGGGCCGTGGGTGGCGGCGCCCGCCCCTGCGCTGCGCCACCGGGGCCGCCAGGGGGCGACGGCGACAGCGCCGCCACCCCCGGTACCTGCGGCGCCCAGCGCCGGGGGGCAGCGGCGGGCGGGACCCCGCGGGCCCGGCCCCTGTCTGTAGGAGCATCTCCTTTTGCCAATGTCAGCTTTTAATATTTCGGTTTCCTCCGGGCACCTCGGCAGCCCCGGTGTAACAGGTCCGCAGGGGAGGCCCGCCGGAGCGAGGTGCGGTACCAGAGGGACGCTTCTGAAGATGGGGATGGCTCGCTCCAAATCCTCCAAAGTTGGTTCTCCAGGCAGAAAGCCGTCGGTGCACGCCGAACCTCGGCGTAATCAGATTAGGCTACTGAGATTCTCCTCTCTCCTATCCCCCCTTGCATGTTTCCATAAGGTTGGCGCTGCCTGACTGCCTCTGGAAGGCACGGAGCCCCCAAAACCTGGCCGTCTCCGCCAGCCCAAGCACCCGTGAGATGCCACAAGCTTCAGCCTCGGCTGCCCTGTATCACCCTCTCCAGCTCCTCTAGCACGTACCCATCAATGCTTTCGTCCCCGCTGTTGAGCCGTACCGGCTCTCCAAATCTGTGTCTGGTGGTAACAGCAAATATGCTGAGAATATTTGCGGTGAGACAACGCCAAGATAAGAAGTGTGTTTGCTTATTTCTGCTCAGTGGCCACTTCAGGCTAATCCAGCGGCTGGACGGAGCGGAACAATATTGTTTGTGCAGCTCCAATCCTACCAGTTCAACCACATGGATGCACACCTGCAGCCCAGCTTGAGGTCTGCTGATAAGCAGGGGGTCTCCTGGAAGCTCCTGTCCCCAGGACAGTCAGCTCGTTTGCTGCTTCTTACTGATGTAGAGGGAAACCGCAGGTCCATGAGCAGATGCCTCTGCTGCTGTCATGACCGATGGATTCCTTGCACGCAGATCTGTCACAAATACAGCCCCAAACTTTTGCTCTGTGTCCAGCTGTCCAACAAAACTCTTTCAAATTGCATTCATTTTGTCTCACTATCACACTGCACGCGTAGCATCACGTGGCTTTGTGCATTTAAAGTTGCAGCTTAGCCGTGCGGGCCTTTTGTCCTTGATTAGCCGAAATCACTGGGAGGAACAATTATACTGAAATCATTCTGTTTAGTAATATCAGCAGACCGACTGCGTCGTGCAATCAGATTGAGAGCAGCGTATTTTAACATTCTAATAATTACTCAAGATGATGTTCATGTGGCTAAATAGCCCTTGCGGTCTGAGCCCTCTTGGCCTGATTTCAAAGACGGCGCTAAGTATGCTCAGTTCCCATTACAGCTGTTCCTCAGCTCGATGACATTCAACTGTGGCACGTCTGGCATCTTCATTGCTATAACACCCAAATTAATTTTAGTGAAAGATAAGGATAGGTTTTGGATAATTGTGAAAATATACACTTTATCAAGCATCTCATCCTACTGATTAACAGGTGAACACACTAGCTGTTAGTCCTACGACCTTTCTCTGCGGCATATGCTGAAGAAGTGTTTTACCTTCTACCATGAAGTCCATTTTTGAGTCTAGTTTTCCAAAACTATCATACGAGTTTAGGCCCATGTTCTTAAAGGCACTGGGCTGGCAGCCTTTGTGATCACCAAACACCTCCATAAATAAAAGTACCTTTCCACGTCCAAATGAGTTTACAGGGGATGAAGCCCTTTTCCCTTTTGAGTTTCTGTCCATAAACAAGCACAGGAATCTTACCTGTAGGTGAGACACTCAAGGCCCACTCGAGACCTGGCAGGCCTTGCAGAAGAACCAGAGGCTGAACAATAACTAGAGGGACAACGCAGCACCAGGAAAAGTTATGAACAGGGTAGAAATGGCAACAAATGAGAGATTTGTTGCCAAAAAAATAAGATGTGCATACCCACCCCCAGATAGGTTAAGCATTCTTCCCTGCGTGTGGGGACTTGGGCTCTCAGCTAAGCCAAATTCTAGACAGAATTAAAACTCAGTCCTTCCTATTCCAGCTGAGTCTGCTGGAACTGCTGAAACTGCTCTTCTGCAACACTGCCAGCATCCCTTGGTCCCTAGCTAATGAACAGCTGCAAGAAAAGCAACCCAAAATCCAGTGGTTGTAGCACTCCCCAGCTGGGGAGCAGATGTGGGCATTGTACTCACAAGGCTGTTTGACTTGTCCTGGGGACTCAGGCAGGCCGTGTGTCTGTCCCATCAGCTCTTTTCAGGGTGGGATAACTGAGGTACTGAAGCAGCTCTAGCCAATACTGGACATGGTCAGTCACTTCTCAGGCAAGCACCAAGAAGAAGACTAAAACTCTCATCTCTCTCAATGACTATTCTATATTTTATTTAGTTTATAAAAAAAAATCATACTTTAATTTGTTAATATTTAGTCATTTATATTTTATATAACAATTTCTATCAAACATTTGATTTGATGTAAACATTGCCTGATTATTAATTAATCGAGTATTACATTTGCATTTGATTCTCTACCTGGTTTGAAATTGTTGCAGCTGGAGGGCATGAGAAGACCTTTGGCTGGCGTGTTCTCCAGCTGCATCACCTGGATCAGCATTATCTCGGAGCTGGGATTCTGTCTTTGCATGACGTTCAAAGGAGGAGGTATTCATACTTGTGGTGAGTTTGGGTCAGTGCTGTCCTGAGGCTGTACAGATAAGCAGGGCCTCACAAGTCAGCTTCTCGGCAGATGAGAAGCCAGCAGTGTTGCACCCAAGTGTCTCGTGTTTACTCATATGCGGATGTGATGGATGCACAGCTGTGGAAAAGCAACATATCTGCCGGGAGCCTGAGCACACAGCCCACATACGGTTCCTAGACAGCAGCTCTGCATCTAACGAAACAGGAGGAGGAGAACGTGGAGGCACGCACACAAAGCCACTTCTCCCTCCCTCCTCACTCCCTTGAGGCACAAGCAAGGCGAGACACAACGTGTGGATCTCAGAGAGATGTGGAAGGCTCTGGGTGACAATGCCTTTTTTTCACATTCACCACAACAATATTTTGTGTTTCTCATTAGTTGCAGAAGGGAATATACCAAACTGACTGTAATAATTTTAGCTCTTGTAGGAGAATATTTACACACACACACAGCATTACTTTGTAATACCATTGGTGCCTGAGACCAAGCAGCTGAATCCATATAAAAAAAGATAGATTATACAATACAGAAAGGGTAAAATTAAATTGAATTTATTAGATTCTATCACCTTGGGTGAGCAACAAAGACACGATAAAAAAAATGCAATAAATAATCTGTGAGTGCCTTAGCTTACAATTGGACAAGCTTCACGATGGGTTCAGAAATGAACCATCTGGGCTAGCTCCATTTCTCTTGAGGAGGACTGGGAGAGCTCCCATCTCACATCCGTTTGCCTGTGCTTCAAGATTTCTCTTGCTTCACTGCTGCAGCTATAATTTCAGCAGAGCATGTAGTAGCCATGTAGTCACCAGTAGCTTTTGGATGGTTGTAGATGTTTACCTACTTGCCCTTTTCCTAATTTGGCATCAAAACAAATGAATCCTGCGGAGGTTAATTAAGAAGTCTATTAACTTCCCTGCTTTGCTGATAGCATAGGTCACTCACAGACTCAAAACCTCAGGCTGGAAAGAAAGCTGAATCTCAAAAGAAAGAAACAGCAGCACATCCTCAGAAAGCTGCAGGGAGGCAGACAGTTATTTCCCTTGTTGATAGTCAATACTGAAAAAGCGAGGGGGAAGAAGTCCCCAATCTGCCAGCAAAAAAGAAATGAACTCTTAATTGTGTGATGCTATTTTTGTGCAGCCCAATAGCATTTCCAATCTACTTGTTCTTTTCAGCAAACCACATTACAATTATTTTTATTTATTTTATTGTGTGCTTCTTCTCCTTCCTCATTACATAATTAAATGTCAACCTAAAGTACCCTCTGATTTAAGTGTCTCTACTTGTCCAGAACTAACAAGTTTTTTAAAAACCCTGTGTTAGTTTGGTTTTTGTTGTTGTTTATTTATGAAACAATAATAACCCTTTCCAACCTGTTACTGCTCATCAATCAGAAAACATGATACACAGCTGTGAAAAATCAAATTAATTTCTTCTGAGATTGAAGAGACGAGTCTGGAGAAGTCCTTTTTTTCAGGAGGAATAGGACAATTCTTCATTATTATTTCTTCATTCTTCATTATTATTTCTTCACTTGCCTTTAAGATGCACACACAAATGCAGACAACTCTGCCTCACAGATGCTGTTTGTTTGTGCTGTCATCCCCCTAGCTGATGGGAACCCCTAGCACTTGGGAAACCCTGATGCATGAAAGGGGCATCCTCCCCTGGCATGGCCAGGCTGCAAAGGAGAGAAGTCTCTAAAAAGAGACGTGGAAAGCTGGTAGGACGCACACCTTGACTTGGAATACATTTTGGGGACTACACAATAGATGTAGCCATCCTGCTTGTCCAGGAGCACCCATCTGTTTTCCTGCCTTAGGAATGAATCTTGCCAATGCTGCTCCCACATGCAGAGCTATCCACGTGTTTAGTCCCTTTTGTGTGAGGTAGGAGTGCTAGCCTGACTCCCTGAAGTGGGGAGGGAGACACATTTCACAGCAGAAGTAGATTTTTAGTCTATTTGCAAGCTAGGTAATCAACAGCCTGACAAGGCAAGGGAAAGCCGGTTTTACAAGAGCAAAGTTGCCTTTAGACTAAGAGCTGTTTTACTGCTCCCGTTTCATTATACACTTTCAATACAGAGATAACCCAATGAAATGTAATGGCTGTGATGGGTAAAAGGTTGCATAAAGGGATCTTAAGGTCTTTCTGGCCATCTATGCTGCAAGTAAACAGCGTCCAAGCAAACACTTGAGATGAGCAGACAAAGACATACTTCCAGACTCCAGGCCAAAGTGACACAGCAGTTTTGCCGGACGAGAATTAAATTTAGAAAAAAGATTTCAACATCTGAAACAATTCACCTCAGGAGAAGAACCAGAGTGTATTTTGTCAGGGAAAAAGGCCATTACGTAGACTATGGAGGAATTGAAGAGACTTATCAAACAGAAAATATGCTAATACCAATCAACCATCTTATTGTTATCATAATATATTTCATTGATAGACTTTTGTCATGGGTAATAACACTTTGCTGTCAGAGGCCTCTTGGTTTCTAATTACTGCTGCCATAGCTCCCAGAGGTAAGAAAACGGCAGGGATGAAACCTAAATTAAACCTGCTGGAGAAGCGAGTGAGACTCACAGGACTGCAGCCCCAGCCCGGACCAAATGTGAGGTGCAATGGTCTTCCCTGCCTCCCAGCCTCCATCTCAGCCTCCCTCCCCAGGGCTGTGGTCAGAAGCACAAAGCTAAAGAGATGGTGCCTGAGGCGAGAGCAGAAGGGGACTCGGTTTCAAGAAGTAATCAGGATGGTGCTGACATGTTTAACTTTTCCCTCTTCGTTTTATCTGCCTGTTACAGACATTTAAAATTGTACTGCTGTGACCATGTCTGCGTCTTTGCTGGCACTGCTTGCCCTTCATGCTTAATTCAAACTTCTCATGTCTTTGCTCTCTGGCCTTGTGTACGTTGAGTCCCACCTGCCTTGGCTCCTGCTGCACAGAGCTGCCTTCTCTGAGCTGATCCACACATCCGTGACAACACAGCAGCGTTTTAATTAGTTCTATAGGGGAAGGAAGAGGACTGGCCTTTGCACTGCCTTCCCTTCTGCTTTTTTTTAGGTACAGTGTTTGTATCTGCTGTATTGAATCTGTAGACTGTAGGAAGCAAAAGTGGCTTTCTGTCATTTCTAGCTTCTTGAGGCCGCCTGGAACTGCCAGACTCCTGGTTACACCTTGAGGCCGCCCTGGAGTTAGGATATGCAGGAGTATACACCCCATTTTTCTGTTATGGTGATACTCTAAAGGCACTAACTCACAACATCTTTATGGAACAGCTTATGACAAGAACTGCTAGATGCTTAATTAATTCAGTCAAGCAGCAGCACAGGCTCCCTAGAATGGACAGTCTCCATTCTTAGAGGTTTTCAACCCAACTGGAAGAAGCCCAGAGTGACCTGATTTCACATCATAGCTCACCCTGCCGCGAGCAGGAGGTTAGACCAGAGACTTCCTGAGCTCCCTCCCAAGGTGAACCAATCCTACAGTCCTGTGAGTTATCATTTTAGTTGTGCTGAATTGTGCTTCAACAGTATGTTTTTTGTTGCTGTTGTTGTTGATTGTTTGTTTTGTGTGTGATTTTACAAGGACAAAGTTGGAAAAAAAAAAAAAAGGATGTACATAGGATGTATAAAGTGCCTTTTGCCACATAGAATTATACGAAAGTGAAAATATAATTAATGTAAATAAAGCAAAAACACAGTGTTTGACCAACACAATTTATTTATGACTCTAATATATTGATAGAAATAGTTGAGATTCAGCTCTCTTGTAATTTTTTCTTGCTCACCTGCAAGAGCAGATGATCACTTCTTGGGATTATTGCCTCAGTTGAGATTCACAATGTATATTCATGAATAGCCATTTAGAGGTAACTGCTAATAACAACAGAGAAAAATCAGAATACTTCCTTCAGGAGAAACACTGTTTAGAGATTTTATTTTTTTTCCAGTGATTCTCTGTGTGGTAAATTTCTGAAAAAAAAAAAAAAAACTAATCATTTAAAAAAAATGACTGATCTCCAGATACTAGCAAGTTCTCCTTGGCAAAGTGTAAAGTGCCTTTCCATGTTATATTTTCTCATTTGTCACTCTTTTGTAGGCCTCATTGGCAAAATACAACTATAAGTCTGCAAGGGAGTGAGAGCAGAGATTGAGCCAAGTTCAAAAGCCAGTCTTCTGAAGGAATTAAAAATAAAGACAAAATACTTTGGTTGGTGGGTGGGGAGAAGGGGGGGGGAAGGAAAATACACCTGCTAGTCACACTTGCAAATAAGTCAATATGTTTTTTTGTGATTAATGGAAGTTATCATCAAGTTCAAGGCTTTATGTAATTGTTATTTATTATTTTAGTTCTGAAGTACTGAAATGTCATCAGCAGACATGATTAATAGGACAAATTGTGCTTAGGAAGATTTTACCTAATGAGGTCATTATGTCATCAGCAGTGTTCAAAAAAAAAAAAAAAAAAGATGGATAAATGGGAAGTTGAATTATTTCAGTGTTTAATCCTGCTTGATTCCAGAGGTTAGATTGATGATCATAGAAGTTAAGTCCCACAGTAAGTTTTACAATCTAAGAATATGCTAATGGTTAATAAAGGATTCTCTGAATGAACACAGAATTTTGAAAAGAGATATGGAAAACAGGGTCCATGGGAAAAAGCACTGAATTAAATTCAGCTCTTGTACTTTCACTGAGTATCATGCTAGCTCCTTTTGACTTGTTCCTCTTAACTTGTTCTTAGAGCAATTTCAGCTATCTTCCAGGTTAAACAATAGATGCAGGACTTAGATGGAAATTTTACCTGTTTTTAGCTGGATGCCTTTTGCTTCACATGCAGAAATTGCTCTGGCAAACATGTCTTTTCTTCTTTATTTGCACATGCACATTTCCTCTTTCTTTGCACTTTGTACCTAACTGCAAAGCAGTATCCCTGCCCTGCTCTGCACTTAGGATGAAGAGCAGAGGAATAGGATGAAGAATGTGCTTGTCCTGACATACACACAACCAGGACTTGCTCCTTACTACACTGGAATAAATGAACATGTATATCATATTCTGGAGAGTATTTATTCTGTTATGCCAACCAAAGCAAGAGCTATCCTCTGCAATAAGAACTTCTTTGCAGGCAGATATAATGCCTGTGTTGAAGTAAAAGCAAGTAAATCCCACCATAATGTGCCCCTGCACATACTGTGAAACCCTTCCCAAGGAAGCAGGGCCTAGACAGCAGAGCTTAAATCCAGTCAAGGCAACTATGACTGCTTTTCGGCTTTCTCTGACTCAGTAACCCAGAAACACTGGAGACAAAGTACCAACGGGTGCTAGACGTACAAAACATTGCACAGCTGGACTTGAGGGCTGACTCGTACCCACCAAGATGTATTGCCTGACAGCTAGTCCTGTGAACTGGTGCCAACTGTCCTATGAAGAGCCTGCCAGGCCAGATCTGTCTGCTTCCTGAGCTATTCCTCCCTTTCCTTGGACAAGCATGGACTGCACTTGCACAGTCAGATTCAGCTCTCTCCACCTCAACCTACCCACCCAAGGAATTTCTCAGTATGAAAGATGGGCAGCAAAACTAATGTTACTGCAGGGAAAGTGTCCTTCTAAAGTGTATGAAATGTATTAAGACATTTCAAATTTTACTTCAAAGAATTTTAATAAATAATGGTGAAGATCTGTGATACGAAACCAGGGCTCACCCTATGCTTGAGACTCTCCGAAATTGTTCAGGAGCTGTTGGCCAACAGCTGGTGCAGCCTCACCTCTAGTACCATGTGCGGGTTTGGGCACCACAGTACAAGAAGGACATAAACCTTTAAAGAGTGTCCAAAGGAGGGCTACAAAGATGATGAAGGGTCTAGAGGGGAAGGCATATGAGGAGCAGCTGAGGTCCCTTGGTTTGCTCAGCCTCAAGCAGAGCAGGCTGAGGGGAGGCCTCATGGCAGCCTGTAGCTCCCTCACAAGGGGAGCGGAGGGGCAGGTGCTGAGCTCTGCTCTCTGGGGACAGCAACAGGACCTGAGGAGATGGCATGGAGCTGGGACAGGGGAGGGTTGGGCTGGGGCTTAGGGAAAGGTTCTGCACCCAGAGGGTGGTCAGGCACTGGGACAGGCTCCCCAGGGCAGTGGTCATGGCACTGAGCCTGCCAGAGCTAAGAAGCATTTGGACAACGCTCTCAGACACGTAGTCTGATTTTTGTGTGGTCCTGTGTGAAGCCAGGAGTTGGACTCAATGATCCTTGTGGGTCCCTTCCAACTCAGGATATTTTATGATTCTATGATTCTGGGCAAGGAAGAGCAGAGGGGTGATACAAGTAGCATTCTCAGTACTGTGGCCTAGGAGCATAAAAAAACATGAGTCCTTGGCAGAATGGCATCTGCCAGTCAGGCAGTGTCAGCTGCTTGGTGCTTTGTGTTAAAAGAGTGCTGAATTTTATGATCTCCAAAATCCCCTAAATCATTGATGCAATGGCTCCTCATGGAGTACTTACTTATTCCAGATGATGATCTTCTGGATCCCAGAAAGTAGAATGTCCAAGCCATGCCTCATGACAAGATACCAGTTTGTGCATTCACACTGAGCTGGTGGTAAACAGTGTACAAAAGCTGTAGTGAAGCAAAGCAATTTGAGGAATATTATCATAACTGATTATGGCATTTCCACCTGCTGGGCCAGCTATTGGACAAGAACTCCCTGTGGGTGACATTCATCCCTGTATGAAGGGATTACGACAAGAAATTATATGTTTCAGTCATGTTACTTAAAATGCAATAATACTGTACAAGTAGAATGAAAATTATGTGCTGGTTCTTCCCAAGAGGCTGGACTTCAGACATAGTAAGACACTCTCTCCTTGCTTTGCAGACTACTTTGAGGTTTCCGTACTCAGAGGAAGTATTTACACAGAGTAGCTCACACTGAACATGTTTGATGATAATGCAGCAGTAATCTGTGCACAGAACAAGATAGAAATCTTTCCAGGCTGCAGCTGTAAGGTTATGCCACCAGCTTTCTGAAAGGTCCTGAGGGTTTAAGAGCTACATTAGCGCAACAAAACACACTCAGAAAATGCCAGTGTGACCATTTCATAGACTTTCAGCATGAAACGTGAAAACCCCCTGAGCATACTCTGGAAGCCCAACCATATTTTTTCACAAGTCCTACCATGTCCCTGAAGGTCATCACCACTGATGTTTCTGACACAGGGAGCTCTTTCAGAGCCTGTCATGGTGTTTTGAGATGCTTCTGCAGCAGATGAAAAGGTTCCTCCAGCAGAGGGAATTGTCTGTGTATAGTAAAAATTAATGATGAGAAATGACAGTTAAATGGGCAATGCTTATCAGATGAAAAATACAAGATTATAACCATCATCACTGCTGTCAGATTTCCTACTCCCCAAACCCACCATACATTTTGCCTCTTTCTGCTACCTCTGTGCCTTGTTCTCCCTCTTGTCCCATAATTTCTTGTGCTCTTTGCAACATGCAATATGATATCAGCAAGCTCCATTTTGGTCCAGAAAACCTATACTTTGACTTTCTTCCTTACATTGTGATTTTGCCAGCATTAGATAAGTGTGTTGGTTAAAAAATAATCATGATTGGCATTCATGGCAAGAGCAGAACTGATGCAAGATAAATCAATATGAACATGGGTGACACCAGCTTCAGTACATTTATCATAGTAATTTATATAAGTCTAAATCAATTTAATTAAACCAGCTTACTTTTCTGGTAGAGACAAGGCCTTACAGTGTGCCAAATTTAATCCATTGACTGGATTAAAATAATAAAAAAGGGGTAGCTGGTGATTCTCATGTTCAAGCCAATGAGTGGCTGGTAATGTCACAGAGAAGGAGCTATATGAAGATAGTTGAAGATGGTCTTAAAAGAAAAAAATTATTCAGAACGAAGAAATTTCCCTTATAGTGCATGTGCATCAGGCAAACATGACTACTTTGACAAAGTTCAAGTAGACTATCATTTGCAAGTTTCTTTAGTGTCATGGGGTATTTTGGGACACAGTGGTCCCAGCCATGAACAAATATTCTCCCTGGCTGAAATGTTCATAGAATAAAATGGTAGGATATTGAGCCCTTCCAAAGGAGAACATTTTGCTCAGTTGGGTCCAGTGTCATTTTTATCAAACTCAGTTTTGTAGAGCTCATCAGCTATAACAAGTCAAGGAGTGACTTCATCATCCCCTCTTTCTATTACAGAGACAAGCTCTTAGGAAACATAATTTTCAAGCCCCTCCATTACAGCCCATAGTGAAGATGACTTATTGTCATGTCATTATTGCTGGAAGTCCGTGTGGATGCACTATGACCACGCTATAGCTGACATCAGACTTTAAAGTTGTGTTACTAACTTAGAATTTTCCCCTGTAACAAGGTCAAGGATTTTATGCACAGACCACAAGTAAATGCAAACATATTTGCTGTATTATTCCCCAATTCCCCAAAAAAGACCTTATTTTTCTCTAATGCACAGTCCATTTTCAGAGCACATAGAGTTTATATGAACAAGATGGAACATATTTTGTAGATGTGGCTTTCTGTTGTTCATCTTCCCTCCCTTCCCCACTCCAAAACAGCGTGAGGATCTTATATGCCTTGATGACTGTCATTTCTTTTAAACCAAACTATTGAAGATTGTATACATAAAGTTTTTCATTCTGGGTAAGTTAATTCTTTCACCAAACACTGATTTCCCAGAAAAAAGGAAGGAAGGAAGAAAGGAAGGAAGGAAGGAAGGAAGGAAGGAAGGAAGGAAGGAAGGAAGGAAGGAAGGAAGGAAGGGAGACAAAAACTATTCCAAACTGTCCCTAAAAAAATTAAAAGTCTGTTGTTTGTTTTTTGTTTTGTTTTGTTTTGTTTTCTGCCTGAGATCAGGTAAGATTTCTCTTCAGCACACAAACATTCTCATATGACTACTTGTATTCTTCTGATCTCTGAAACTCAAGAGGTCTAATTTTATTTGGTCTACTTACTCCTGTCTGGTTTCTGACTCTGCTTTTTTTCACCAGGGTCTGCGTAGTGTCTAAGGAGCAAATCATGGCAAATTGCTCCTGTCTTATCTAGCTAATTGCTACACCAACACGATGAGCAACAGCAAAAGAAGCAAGATGGGAGTTTGAACAACAATAATGCAAAATGTTTGGTAAAACAGACATAAGAGGATAAAGAAAAGATAGAACTGGGAAACCTTCAATGTTGCACTCATATTACGTTCCTTCCTACCATGTTTAATTATTCTTTCCACTATTTGCAGAACTGACTGTCATAGTGCTTCCTCAAGACTACCCTCTATCTTTTACCCCACAAATAAATACATTTAATTAGTGCATGGAGACTCCTGAATTATGGGCCACTACTATTGCAATAGTAGCGTGATACTTTTCTCCATCCTCCTCTAGCAAGCATTTTTGTTCTGTCCTATTTGATTCTCTCATCCTTCTTGGCAACGTGCAGTGTAGGATAAAATGGTCTTGTCTATCATAGCAAAATAACAGGTAAATAATGTTGTCTTGAGTCTTATGTGATATGTGATACGTGTTTCAAACTTTACCAGGCTTTTACGCTGATTGGTGAAAAATGGAAGTTTCCCACTGAGTGTTTTCCACTACTGAACAAAAATAATTTGTATTTAGAGCTCTCTTTAGTAATTTGCTGGCCAGTTATAGTTAGGCAGTGTAACATAGTATAGTATAGCATAGCATAGAATAGTATAGCATAGCATAGCGTAGCATAGTATAGCATGGTGGTATATAGTACTAGCAGTACAGTAATTTGGTGGCCAGCAAAAAGTTAGACTTTTAGAGCTGTCAGAAGACTAACCTCGAAGTACACAGATGGACATCACCCTCTATAGCAACGAGATTACTGAGACCTGAATCCATTCCTTCACAGCCAGCTGGGGCGTAGGAAATAATGAGTCTGAATGTAGGGAGCACCATCTCTTGCTCCAGTCTGGATCACTGTCATAGGCCCAAATGTTAGGGCTCTTGACAGTAGCTAAGAAAACACAGCTGCAGCACAGATTGGTCCAGCTGAGCTCTGAAAATTTGAACTGTTAAGTTCACCCCCAAACCTGTGTCTCCTGCACAGGTAAACTGAATTTAATTATAAGGGTGATATTTAAAGAACAAGGGGATAGTTAAAATTGGACTCCGATTTTGTGGCTTTATGAGACAGGGTCTCTTGTGGCGGTACCAGCAAGGGGAGCTGAGCAAGCAGTGGTGTGTGGGGAGCTGCCCCTTAGTACTTCTGGTTCTGCTGCTGTGGAAGACTTCATCTTACGAAAGCTCAGCTGAGGTAAGGTCCGGGTGTCACCAGATGTATAAGGCACAGGTAAAGTCTGCTGTGATCCTGTCACTTGTGTTCTTCAGACTACCACTCATCTGGTCAACAAAGAGCAGCACTAAATTAAATAATTGAATATTAAGGTAGATTAAGTGACCTAATTTGCAGAAGTGTAGCTCCTACTGGTATCACATTCAGCCAAATTTCTGGAATCAGTTTCACAGTACATTGATTCAGATTTGTCTTCATGCAGAACTACGGTGAAAGGGAACTTCGTATCTGTGTCTACTTGAGGAAAACCCTGTCTGCAGCCTGGTATTATAGTACTTAGATTATCTCTGCTTCCTTACCTGTAAAAAGATAATCACACTGCCCAACTTTCCAAAGAGCCTTCATGTCTCCAGATAAACTATACTACAGACAGGAACTACATGAATTATTCAGGATAAATTAAATTAATGAAATTCAGCTGCTTTTGTTTCTTTTTTCTGCACTGAGTTCAGAGCTTGCAGTAGTCTCAAAATATGCTGAAAACAGAGCACTGATAGCTCACAGCTCTGCTGAAAATATTTTCTTCATTGTCAGAAAATATATTAATTTAATTATTGACTAGCCCATTTGTGAAAGAGCTATTGAAGCATGACCAGCTTACTACAGCATTTTCTCTAACCATAGGCTGCCACAGGGAGTGAAGAATGAAAAGTCAATGCAATCTCTGTGAGACAGCAAGATGGATTTATGAGGAATTACCAGCTGGTTTATAAGGAAAAAATGATCACCTGGTCAACAATCCAGAATTGTAAGGAAAAGTCTTGCATCATACAAGAAGAACCTAGGCAGAACATATATAATGTCTCCATGATGCCTTAAGTCCTTTGCAACATTGCTTTTGGGCTAGCTGTGCTCCTGCTATGGGGCTCAATAAACAGCTGCTCTCCCTTCCTCTGTTCCCAACATGTCAGGAGGTCCCTCCTGGGTGAAGTTCTGCAATTTGCACCCTAGAATATGGGGTGCAGAACTGCCAGCACTGGAACACGTGAAGGTCTCCTTCTGGCAGCCTGCAGCAGCAGCTTAACTGAAATAAAAATATGATTTATTATGCCAAAAAGCTGCACAACTCTTGCTAGAATGAATTTTAAAGAATTGTGCCTTATACATTGGTTTTGAACTCGTACTCAACTTTCCTAGCTTAGGCAGACCTGGCATTCTTCCCCAGTATGGAGAACTGGAAACTATCCATCACACTTGCAGCCTAGTTCCCCTGATTTATTTGTTTTTTAACATATCTTTAGCTTGTCAGCTGTTCCAGGCTCACATAATCCCCTGCCCTTTTCTAGCATTTCTGAGGTGCTAGGGGCTCCTTTGAAAGCAGACTCAGCTACTGAGGAGTCTCCCAGCCTGACTTGGCTAGAGCCAGACATTGTTATCCTCACTCCTTTGAAGCTGCGTACCTGAGGCTAGCTTAACCCCATCATTATTTTACTTCTCCTTGCTCAGATCTGTAACAAGCCCTTTATTGCTTGCTTCCAATTAACTCTATGCATTCAGGTGAGTGGCAATAGTAAGCGTGGTGAGGGGGCTGAAGGAGCTCTATAACATTAATAAAAGGATCATGCAGGCGTTTTTCCAGCCTGTCCCACTTTGTTACCATAGGATTTCACGTGATATTGAAAACAAGGATCATTGCCTAGAGCCTATAAAAAACAACCTATCACCACCTGGTTTCTGTTTATTTTAATTAACGAAGGACTAATTCCTGGCTGGCACACTGCAGAGAGGAAAGCTTGGGGGAGACCAGGCTTGTGCTGTGTCACCCCCTTCCTGCTGCTGCAGTGGGGCTGGACTGAGCCCTAGTGCCAAACAGTCCCCGAGCCATGGGGCACAGCCAGGGGCTCCTGTCCTCGGGGGAGTGCAGGGGACTCATAATTCATCAGGAAGTACCTACCTGCCCACCAGCCAAGCCAGCAGGTTTATTCTTCCAGAGCCAGACCTCAAAGGCATGCTGTGCTGTGAAAGTGGCCAAGGGCGGAAGGGAGGGAGGAAATGGCAGCAGCTGCTTGAGATGAGGTTTTGGCAGCCACAGAGAGCATCCACTGCTCCTGCATCTACCTTGAGCTGTGGACAGCACACCTAAAATCTGGAGGGGAAGGATGAGGTTCAGGGGAGCCCCTGCTTCTGTACTTGTTGTCTTCTCCCCTTCCTTTTCTGGGCACAGGAGTGCTTCAGATGAAAGGCAGCTGTGGTTTGGAGGAACCTTACTGAACCACTGGAAACAGGCAGACTGCCAGGGAGAGGTTTCCCTTCAGAGCCCACTCAGGCAGGAGTGCTGCCTTCCCACAGCAGGGCAGCATGGGGCTGTGACACAGGGGTGGGGGAGGCACGGGGTGCACCACCACGAGAAGCCATGCCTTGCCCTGCAAAACGCTTTGCAGCATGTCACCCCGTGGCAGTCAACCTGTTCCTGATACTGGGCTGTGGCACGACGCACAACATCGAATACCAGCTGCTAGCCATGAGCTTGCATGTCCAGTGGTGCAGCTCTCTAACTGCTGAGCAGTGACAGAGGGCTTTGGTAGGAGGGTGCAATTACAGCCTGTGTGTTGTCCTTTGGTCTGGTCTATGGGAGACCTCTCTGAAGCCTGCCTGCCACCTCAGCCACGCTAAGGGCATTGTATTTTCGGAAACATGATTTTATTTTTAAATTTCCCAATAAATCTCAGACACTAGGAATGTGTCTAGGAAACTCATTTGATATTCCAATTTTATGAGGTGAAATATAAGCAAAATGGTGAGCAAGTACAGACACTCTCAGTTAGCTTGGTGGTAAGTTAAGGGTGTTTTCTAGTCTCCTTGTTTCCTGTGCAGTAAGCACAGTGCAATACGTGAGTTCCCTGCTCTCATTATCTGACTGCCTCCAAAAATAGGTTCCTGCATATTTCACCCACCAGAAAACTCAGAGAAAAAAATCCTTTTTTTTTTTTTTTTTTTTTTTTTTTTTTTTTTTTTTAACCACTTGTGCCTGAAGCCATGCAGCACTCTGAGCAGCTACTAAGCAGCTTTCATGCTTTCTCCTGCTTCACAAGGAATCAGCTACATAAATGTCAGGGCCCTGAGGGCATCTACAGGCTTTGCTGGTCCTGACCAGCCTCTTCTGGGGCCTCCTGGGCCCAGGACCCCATTTCAGCTCAGCCTGGGATGTCAGCCCCTGCCCTGTGATGCTGCAGCAGGGCTGGATGTACATTGCCACCCCTGGGTTGTATACTGGGGCCTGGTCTCTGTCCTATCTCTGGTCTCATCTCCTTCGGCTCCTGCCAGCAGCCCCTGGATGGCCCCTGGCCCTGGTTCATCACTTTCCATGTCAGGGACTGCCGATGGACCTGTTACAACCCCCAGCTCTGCCCACCCTGTGGGATGGGGCCTGTTGGTGAGGGCATGGCCTGCACTGTGGCCAGCCTCAGCTCCCAGCTTGTCCCCCTTTGAGGGGGGCTCGTCCCCTCTCCAGTTTTCTGATCTCTTCCTTGTACTCAGGGAGCAAGGCTGGTGCCAGAGGCTTGCAGGAGCCAGGCAGAGAGGAAAAACTGCTCCCCTGGCTAGTTGCCCTCTGGCTAGTGCAGCCCAGCACGAGGTTAGCTGCCGAATGAAGCCAGGTCAGCCAGGACTGCCAACATCTTCACGATTTCTCTGCCCTTTCGCCTACTCTTCTATGAACTTTCTCCAGTTGATTCCCTCTTTCCTAAAGGAAAAGGATGTTTAAAAATAACCTGTGGAGCAGGTTATATATACCTATGAGACATAATGTACAAGATGTCACTTCATGGATACTGTGGGGACATGAATGAGCCTGTGAAGGCTGGAGTTACCCTGCACATGGAGTAAATTAATTGTATCTTCTAGTGAGCTGATCACAAAATGGACACAAGGCTCAGAAAAACGTCACAGAATACAGACATTATAGTCATAATGATGACAGATCTTATGATGTCAACTTGTTAATACTAATTTTTCCCAAGTATAGAAATGTTGATATTTCTGTCCTAAAAAAAAAAAAAAAAAAGTTGTACACATTACAGAAAGGAAAGCTGAAGCCAGACCTCCAGACCTTTCTTGCATTTTATTATTTGTTAAAATAATGCTTGTTAGAAGCAATACTGTGACATATATACTCTATATATGACAATATAAATATTGTCTAAACTGCATTGTTAATTTTCTCTTCCTTTCTTTCTTCCTTTCATCATTTTTGTTTCCTTCTGATGCTTTCTTTTATTTCTCCAAATCATTGGACATAACCAGCCATTCTCTTGGTTAACTCAAGTTTCTGAAATAACTATTAAAAAAGCTTTTTTTCCCAATAAATGAATAAATGAAATGCTGGATCACTTCTAAGAATACCACTACTGTATTTCATCCTCAGCAATGAAAGATTTACAAAGGGCACAAAGATTTTTTTTTAAAGTTAGCAATAAAAATATGGTTTAAAAAAAACTTGCTGTGCAACAAAAAAAAAGTATATATAAACATATATAAGAACATGTAACTACAAAATATCTACTAATATTAATGATAAACAGGAAACAGACATATGGCATATTATTCCAGTCTTTCATTTTCCCTATGTGAGTTAATTTTTTTATTCAAAAAGAATTTATCAAGCACAAAGCATATATTCAATTTCTCTTTGATTTCCCAGTTTTTCCCACTGTTACTGAGTCTGGGAATAACAAGTGGAACAATTCTGAATTATGAAGTGAAATGTGGAAAAACAGAGAGAGAGAGAAATTATGAGCAAAGTCTTAGAACTTCAGTTTCATGTTTGCAAAATCTTGTCTTTTCTGAGCCTTACTCTGAGGGTGCGATTCAGCTAACATAACCACAGCCATGGAGGGCTGTTCAGGATGCCATAGGGTATCACACAGGTCTCTAGCTGCTGGTCCAAAGTGTGTGTGTTTGGCAAGTTTTGTGCCACAGCTTTCAGCCCTGCACAGATGTCTTGTGTACCTGAAATGGCATGATTTCCCTCTGCTCAATCACTCAGACTGCTCCTCTAGATCTTGATCTTGTGCAAACGTGAGTGACAGCCACAAAAAACTCCCCATACCAAAGGCCTGATAAAGAGCAAGAAGCTTGCAAGCTTGTGTCTCTCAGAATACCTTCCGTAGCAGCAAATGACTTCAATGTTGCCACGCAGTGCAAAAGGACAAGGATGCATTATGCAGTAGATAAACATAGTGAAAAACAGCCCCAGAGAGACAGCACATTACACATCTGCATGGAGCTAAGAACAGATCCCAGCCTTAGCCCAGAGCCCCTTTGAAGAAGAGGAAGGTCACATTGCTCCTGCGGGAGCGGGAGCCACACCAGCATGTTAAGCACTACAGAAAATCCCAGAGAAGCGGGTCAACAAGACAAGGAAATGCAACCCTGATGTCTATTTCATCTGCTAGGTGGTGAGGAAAGATGCTGTTTCTGGTTGCAAATGAAAACCTGTTTTAGTACATCAGTACTCTCTGGAGAGTTTATTGTATTCACCCATCATTATCAGTTAGTTACGTGTCCTGGCATACATCCTCTGTGCTTCAGAAAGCTCAGATTCTCAACAGTCCCTGCATTCCTAGCAGTTAAAACTATCTGATGCCCCATGGGACAACTGGATTTGCAATGCTATTCAGCAGTCACAAGTATTCCTCTTTGGCATTTCGTGGAACACTGAAGGGATGAGCTATCACAGTTAAATAAAAGAAAATATTGGCACGTATTAGGACATGAAAGTAAGACATGGGCTTTCCTACAGGAAGCTCATCTGCTTGACTTTGAAATCCTGCAACTTCAAAGAGACTGAGTAGGAATGACAAACTGGATATATCCTTTCCCACAAAAGAAAAGGACACACCTGTTTTTCATAAGCCATTAGAATCCAAATTGTGAATACCATCAGCAGCAAAGGATGTGCAGTCTGTTAATTACAGATTAGATTTAGTGACACAACACTCTTACTTGGGAATACTTATGTCACTGACAGAGATTAATGCTGTCTTTAGCAAGCTAATTTATTGGATGCCAGCTTTTGTTATAATCCATCCTGTTGTGCTTAAAAGATCTCCAGCCTCACAGCAAACATGCTGATGGGCATTTATGACAAGCCCCTGCGAGGGGCTCAGCCCATTGCAGCCCACAGCTGTGTCTGCCCAGCGGCTATGTGTCCAACAGAGTGCCAGCCTCACGTGGCTGCCTGCTGAAGAGAAACTTGGGAGTGGAGAGGCAGCATAAGTTTCACACAGCAGCACAGAAACAGGGGGAGCACAAATTCATTTTCCCTTCCCTTCCCTTCCCTTCCCTTCCCTTCCCTTCCCTTCCCTTCCCTTCCCTTCCCTTCCCTTCCCTTCCCTTCCCTTCCCTTCCCTTCCCTTCCCTTCCCTTTTCTGTCCTCATCCCCATTTTCACCCCCATTTTCATCTTTCTTTCTTTTTTACCTTTTCTTTTGTTTTTTCCTCCTTTCCTTTTTCTGTATTTGCCTCTTGAGAAGGTAGATAAAACAAGAGATTTATGGAGCATGAGGTCCTTTTTTAAACAGTTTTGAGAGATGAATATGACATAAGCAAAATAATTACTTTCTCAAGTTTAATGGGCTCGAATCTGGCTGATTACATTTTTGAAGCTACATTTCAATACAACTCTGATCAGATCAGCCATTTTCCATAGCTAGTATTTTTGTCCTGTGTGTTATTTTAAGCTTATCATTACCCTGGGACTTGAATTCATTTGGAACTCATTAATAATCAGTATAATCCATTTTCATTAGAAATTTCTTACTGGAGCAACTGTTTGTGATGTAAAATACAATTCCCATGAAGTGACCATCTTTGTAGATACACAGCTGGTGATGCTGGATTAATACATAACTTTATGTTAAAGTATTTTTTCCACAAATAATAAAAGCCATTAATATATTCTTTGCATAGTGAATAAAAGATCAGAGAGATGAAAGGTACAAGTGGAAACAGGATCATTTTCTTGGTTACCAGAATCCCCCTTTCTTTGTGTGGTACACTGGAGCGATTTTATCTTGCTTATACATGCATCTTTCACCGCACAATGTACTTTTCTTCCCTGTATAATAGGGCTCACAATGAGAAACACTGACATGCCCGACCAAGACAGAGTCCTTCCCAACATTAGCACAATGGCTGGCAGTTCATCATGTCTGAAGAGACGATTTCAGAAATCAAAGATGCTTGAAAGCTGGTGAAAGAGAGGGTTAAGAAAAAAAGAGCACTTTCCACTTGGATCACGGATGGCAGTCTTCTCTGTTTTTCTCTAAACCTTCACTAAACAAACATATCTATGTCTTGACACTCTTCACAAGTTGCAGTTTTTGTAGAGATACTTGTACACGGGCTGACAAAGCTCTGCACAAGTATTCACAGCGCTCTCAAGGGGTGTCAGTAAGATATGCTTCCCTGAACAATGATGCACTGTTGAGAGGGGGAAGAGATTTTAAGTAGCTTTGAAAGAACGCGGAACAATTTCCTAGTTTTCTCTCTCCTCTGTGCATGTTTCTATCCGACCATGTGACAAAAAAACAAGCACAATATCTCTGGCTAACTTTGGTGAAACTGAGATTTAAGTAAGAGCCTTTTCTATAGCCACACTTCTGATAACTTCTGAATTCTTTCCTGAGAGGTGAGGAGGAGACTGGGGTTGGGGAGCTGATCCTCATACTGGAAGGAGGAGGAAGACAGGGACAAGGGCATGTACCCTAGGCAATTCATTGCCTGTTTTGTTGTTCAGCTTGACTCTACTTCAAAGACAGCAAGCATCTCTTGGCAAAAGTTTCTTTCAAGTGTGTGCAATCATTGATAGCGTTTCCGTTTCAGCAGAACCGACCTTTTCTCAATAAACTCATGACTGCCTCACTTTCAAATAATTTCAATTATTCCTTCTACCTGAATGGCTAAATAGAATAGAAGACTGTCACTGTGTCATTAAAATTGGCCTTAGATATTGGGATGATCCACAGGTAAATGACTGCTGCTGTATCAACGGCGGTACCAAAGCAGCACTGGCTCTGTCCAGGCAAAGAGCTGCAACCCACCTGCCCAAACACACACATTTCTCTGCAAACAGGGCCTCTAAAGCCCCCTTTAGTCCATGGCTAGAGTCTTGCCTTTCCACTGAGTTAATTTCTATTAACTTTCCCCTTAAAGCACCAGTTTCTCTCCGCGTAACACGGTGGAAACCTCACTGCCACCTTGGGTGGGGGCAGCAGCCCTGTGGGAAACCACTGGGAGGAGTCAGCCCCTTCCTGGTGACAGTGCCCTGGGACCTCCCCTCAGCTTTCTGCATGAAGAGACGAAGCTCAAGGTAAAGCAAAGAGTTTCCTCAGACTCTTTCACAGCTCAGAAGCACTGTGAGGAAAGAGACCTTCATCCTCCTAATGAGCAATTGTGTTCAGAGTAAATGCGCTCCTTGAAGGGCGTTAATGCTTTCATCACCACTGGCTAATGAGCCTGAACTTGCACCTTGTACCAGATACTAATCAGATTCCTCTCTCTGTGCTCTCTAAAGCAGTGCAATTTGGTCTGCCAGCTAGCAGTGATGCTGTTTAAAAATAACCTCACATGGGTGTTCCTATTCAGTATTTCTGTCACAACAGTTGCTAAAGGTCCAGGCCCAGGCAAGACTAGGGCCCATTTTAACACACATTGCATTCTTAATTTCTTTTAAGGTTGTCCTTAACTTATTCCACTTACAAAATCAAAAATAGTAAAGTGTCTTAATTGAAAAATAACTTATTCTTGTACAATTTAATTTCACTTTTTTCCCTCAAAATTTCAAAATACTTTGGTCCTTTTTTCTTCCTTTTTTTTTTTTTTTTTAAATCATTTGCATAATCCACAATACTTTCAGCACTTTCTTACTTTGCATAAATCAATTTCACTTCTTGTTCACCTCATCATTTTCAGAGGAATTCTTTTCTGCTTTACTGGACTTAAATTAATCCTCTGGAGGAAGCAGTGTCATGACATGGCCAGCATCAAAATCTGCATAATGAAAGCATTTTTTTCCATTTAAATTGGCACTCAAGAAGATCACTGCTCATTAGCAGACTTTAGATCTTTTATTTCATTTTAAGTGAGAAAGACAAGCATTCTTCCCCTAATATAAGTTTCTTGCATAAAAATTTATTCAGTGATCTTTAAATTTACTGCAGTGCAAGTTAGGTGCCTAAATACTTTTAAAAAACAAGTCTATGTGATTTGTAGAGGATTAACTTCACTAGCAAGACTATCAAAATTGCCATACTTGATCAGACTAGTGATCTGTCTGGTTTGGTTTCTCTCTGAGGTCAAAACCAGTTTGGAAAGATGACTAAATAATGGATGGATGTGGAATCACTTGTGATAAAGGGAAATTTCTTCTTAATTCCAGGCACTCGGCAGCTGCTTCTGCTGGTAATGATCTTAGATGAGGTTTAATACATAATCTGTACTGGCACTTATGAATGGGAAGAGTGCTTAGTATAATATCTATATCTTGTAGGTCCTTTCCGGCCTTGTGTGTCTATGATTCTGTGATTCTCTCCATCATAGCTGAAAATTCCTGGCAGTCGGGCGGTGTCCCTGGTGAGTGGAAAAAGGGAAATATCATGCCCCTACTCTTCAACAATTAAAGAATTGAACAAAGAGCACTACTCTTCAACAATTAAAACATGTAGGAGATGTTTCTTCTCAGAAAGAGTGGACAGGCATTGGAATGGATTGCCCATGGAGGTGGTGGAATCACCGTCCCTGGGGGTGTTCAAGGAAAGGTTGGATCTGGTGCTTAGGGACTTGGGTTAGTGAGTGACATTGGTAGTAGGGTGATGGTTCGACCAGATGATCTTGGATGTCTTTTTTCTTATTTTTTCTATGATTCTACCTCTCTTTACCTCTCTCTCTGTGGAGAGGAAGAGCACTTCTTGCTCTTAGTCCCATAACACAGCTGTAGGATGGTGCAGCTTGAGCTCCTCATGCCCATGTAGCCATGGTCATGCTTGGGCAGCTGGAGGCTGCCTGCTGTTGGCTTGTGTCTCTGTCCTTGCTTCAGGCTCTGAGATACCTGTCCTGCATGACTCAACTCAGCTTTCCCCAACGCTTCTGATTTAATCATCCCAGGCAATCTGCGCTCTTCACTGACCTTTTCCATTCTGTCCTGTCATATTTTCTCCCCAAGTACGTTTTACTGGTTTTGGTCCAGTTGCTAAAAATAATATTTTCTTTCTTTATAAGCTGCATATTTTTCTCTTGACTTTGCTTGCAACTCACTCTTTCTATTTGAATATTTTATAGGATCAATGAGAAACGCTAGCTGCTTGCCGTTTGTGAAGTTCCATGCATTAATGGAAAGCTGCTTTTGTCTGCTAAATACAATGATAAAGAACGTTTGAACACGGAAGAAAATGTTGGTGCACCTACCTCTCCTGCATAGATGTGTATTTTCCAGTCATTGACTACTTCTTTGCCATTGCTATGATGTAGAAGGAATCAACTGAACACAGGGAGACTCTGACAACAAAGAATGCATTTCAGAAACAGCATTGAATGTTATTCTTAATTTGGTAACATTTGTGAAAGACCTTTTTTTTTTTTTTAATTACTTTCCTAATTAGTATGTATTATTCCAAAATACATGCGTTTGATTTTAGAAATTGTTAGAGGAAATGAATAATTTCGCCACAATTGTTAAATGTCTTGCTTGTCTTATGTATTCAGTGCCAAATAAAAAAATCTGTTTATGCAAAATTTATTTATGCTAAGTCTTGAAAAAGATTTATATGCTAGAAAAGTGGAAGACATAGTGATCTTTTAATTGCAAACCACATTTTTTTAGAAAAGCTTCTTTCTTATATGTTTTAAAGTATACTTTTTTGTTTCTTCTTCCATCAGTCTTCCCCTCATTCCTTGAGCTGTTATGGAATATAAAAATAAAAATCAAAAAGTGCTTTTGACCTGAGAGCACCATTATTTTCTAATTTATTTATCAAAAGTTTTTCCAATGAGATGCCTTGGCTGGTCAGATGTATAGCTGAGTAGAATTCATCCTTTTTGGAAAATGTATCCTATTTATTCTGATATCTTTGAAGAACTGTATTTATGAAAGCACTCAGATTTTCTGCACTCATGGACAAGGCAGATAGAGTTGGGTGGGAGGAGAGGAGACTGTGTCACTCCATCATTTGGACACTGTCAGGGTGGGCTGAATTTGGTTCCTGTGCCCAGTGCTCTTTCATTATGTTGCAGTTGCTGGATGAAATGGTTAATGCATGTAGATCCATATAACTTGGACCTAAATCTTCCACTTCCTTGGTGATCATTCTTGGGCTGGGCAAGAGGGGAGTAGCCATGTTGTCAAAAGACGGGACCTTACTCAGCCCTGTGGATGAACGTTGATAAGGCATCCAAAAACTGCATGGTACTGACCTGGGGATGGAGGCATCTGATGAACAGAGAGGTGCAAGATTCTGGGTACAGCCTCGTGCTCAGCATTTTCTCTCCACTGGCCTAGAGCTGCCTCCCTCTGACAGTGTCATCTTGAGATGTTCCTGTTCTGGCTGTTGCTTCCTTGGTTCAATAAATTTCACCGGCTGAGAAAAAAAGAAGTAGCCTTCTACCAGCTCTGTGGTTTTCAACCAGAAGAAAACAATTCGACCATTTCAGACCCTCGAGACCATAGGGGTGCAAGACGGATGGTATGCTGTAAAACAATAAAAAAACATGCTGCAGAAAAGTTATGGTAGAGCTAGACCTCCTACAGTCCAGGTGGAAATGCCTTCATCTCCCTGAGTTCAGTTGGTCATAGTAACTGGAAGCTAGAAAAGAAACATGCTACAGAGCAGCCAACTATAGCATGTCTATTTTTTTTCCTTCTATTTGTTTTAGGTTTTCAAATAAAAACATAGCGTGCTCTTCATCCCAGGAGCTTTCACTCTAATGGGCTGTTAATGAGCTATCAATTACTTATGCAAAAGAAAATACACACATATGCACATGTTCCTCAGCTGAAGGTTTGCCGTGTTTGACTGTTGGGGCTCGTAGCCTTTTCCACCTGGGTCTCCAGCCCTGCGTGTATCTTTGCATTCACCCTGTTAAAAGATCTGGCATGTAGCACCATGAGCAAGACTTCAGACCTGAGGCTCATGGACTCGTGCTCTGCTCTCATGCAACACTGGCAATTCCCTGCATAACTTGATATGATGCACTTCTCCAATTGAGCACTTGCAGTGCATCATTCAGTCCTCAAGCCATCTTGTGAAGGACACTAGCTGATAATCTTATTTCTGATGGCACAATCTCTTTCTTGTCTGTGGATTCTTGAATTGCAAGGTCTAAAAAGCATTTCTGTCCATTCACAACAGGACCAGGAATCTAAACTTCCACCCAGCCTTTGTCATAGAATCACAGAATTTTCTAGGTTGGAAGAGACCTCAAGGTCATCGAGTCCAACCTCTGACCTAACGCTAACAGCCCTCCACTAAACCATATCCCTAAGCTCTACATCTAAACGTCTTTTGAAGACTTCCAGGGATGGTGACTCCACCACTTCCCTGGGCAGCCTGTTGCCTCACAACCCTTTCAGTGAAGAAGTTCTTCCTAACATCTAACCTAAAACTCCCCTGGCTCAACTTAAGCCCATTCCCCCTCATCCTGTCACCAGGCACGTGGGAGAACAGGCCAACCCCCACCTCGCTACAGCAAATTAATTAGTCATCCTCAATTAGCACTGATTGCTGTCCTGAGCTTGACCTTGTAATGAAACTGGTGACCTTGGCACAGGCAATACAAAACCTCTTGCTCATCCCAAGTTTGGAAACCACTTGCTGAACTCCAGTTTCCTCACGAATGAGGAGCCCTTGGCAAGACCCGGTGCAGTCACTGCCTCCCAGATGGGTTTGTGGGACCCAGAAATGTCAGGACACTGCTGGCCGAGTGCAGTGCTTGGGCTGCTCTGGGCCCTTTCCTTTCCTCAGGGTCCTCTCCTACATCTCCCTGTGAATCTCAGTCCCCGTTAGCCCTTAGGCTCTCCCCAGGGTGGCCTCCAGCCCAGGGACCAATATCTTCCCACCACCCACCTCCTCCCTGCCCCATTTCCTCCCCTGTCTTCTTGCAGAGCTCCCAGGAGGGCAGCATGCAGGAGTACTGCAAGTGGCAGTGAAAACAAACAAACAAACAAACAAACAAACAAAAAACAGAAAATGAAAAATGGTGCAGAAAAGAAGAGTCATGTTAAAAAACACATAGTCCTTCCTTGGTTGTTTTGTTTTGTGTGTGACTAGACCGTGTAAAACAAGTCTAACACCCCAGAATTAGCCAGGCTGCCAAGGGTTAAGGTATTTATGAACTTGTTAAGAGATGGAAACATTATGCACCCTTCATGATGTTTAATTTTAACTGCCACACTAGAGAGAGCCTTTGATTACATTATCAGTTTATTCTCATTGACTGTTAGTTGTTGTAGCTCCTTTTTTTCCACAGCGCTATTTCTGCATTACAAAAGATATTTCTCCTAATTGACTGGAAATGGAGGATTTTAATTAGCCACGCTTTTCATGCAGAGGATTCCAACTGCTGCAATCATGGGCACGCATAGGGTTAAGTATCAGTCTAAAAGATTAATTACTTTACCAGAATCATTTTATCACAGACACAGAAAATAAATCCCCTTCCCAGGGAACCACTGAGGAAGGGACCCGCACAAACCAATAACAACTGTTTGTGCTGCTGCTCGCACCCACAAACAGCAGCGATAAGACAAAAATCATTGCAGGGATCAAAGTCCCTGAGCTCCTTGGCCAGAGCTGGGCTGAACCAGGAGGTGCACTGCCTACCTGCAGGTGACTTTCTCTGGAGACATTCAGAGCTTGTGCCCTCAGCTGGCTTTCTCAGGATGGGAAAGCAGCACATGTGTTTTGGTGCCAGGCTTCTGCCCATGAGAGCACCCTGTGCTGCTGCTGCTGCAAGGGAACCAGCGCAGGGTTTCACTCCTGGCACCAGTTTGAAGCTCTGGTTTGGATTCCCAGAGGCTGCTGCTGGGATCTGCAAGACATGGACCTGGAGCTTCAGAGCCCCAGCCACACACATACCGGGGAAGAAAACGCACCACATTTACAGCAGCTCTGAACTGTGAAATTTCCAATTTCTCCTTAACAGGGAAAAAAAAAAAAAAAAAAAAAGCCAACATGACCCCACTTTTCCTGCACTCTTTCATCTTCCTCGCAACAACCAAACCAACTGGGACCAGGACACGGTACAGCAAAAGACGTGGCTGTTAGCTGACAGCAGAATATGGAGAACGTGCACCAGCAAAATGGGCAGAAATCTCTCCTGGAGCACAAACATGTGGCAGTTACCAGTACAGCACACTGAATATTACATAAACGTTGGGCTGCATGTGTTTTAAGGCTTGCCTGCCCGTGGATAAGGAAATTAATCTGATGTTTAGATTAGGTTCGTGTCTACACACTGTAAGTACGGATTTAGTGGCTTTTTGGCCAGAAACAAGACAGAACTTGCTCAAAATCACAAGCTTTAAAACGTTCTCTCTTCTCCAGGACTAATTCCTCAAGTCTTTAATTGTTAAAGAGGCAAAACTTTGTCTTGGTGAGGGCAGAGAAAAACTGCTCATGGAAAAATGTATCTTTGGCTGGGTGGGTGAGGCCCCCCCCAGAAAGTGCTGCCTCACTATGAGCATTGACCTGCTTAGGAAAAAAAGATGTATAAAAAGAAGCTCTCCAGGGCAAGAACTGCATCATTACACCGCTTTCATTTTCCAGTGGAAGGCTTTGTTCTGTGGTTTTGCAAAAGCAGCTCTCAGTAGCAGGAGCCATCTTTATTCTATCGGGCTGAGGGGCATGAAAACTCCTGATCCTCAAGAAAGTCCCTGTGCACCAGTATTACAGACACACTGAAAACTCCACTGGCTTCAAAAATACCAGGCTGTGAAAACAAGGGACTGGAAAGAAGAGACAATGTGACAGCTGTCTGGATGACTTTAATTCATCCCACCTGCACGAAGGTGTTATGGCTCAGTCTCACACAGCCTTTCTCCCTTGGTTCCCAGCACCGTGAGGTACATGGGATAAGGTAAGGCTCTCATCGAGCAACTGGTCAATATTTTATTGTATTTCCTTTTTTTTTTCTGCAGTTTGTAGCCCCAGGCCTTGTCTACTGCAGACTTTTCAAACCAGCTCTGAATAAAGATGCGTCTATTTTCCCCTGGCCTTTTCTATAGCCTTCATCATCATTACTTCTGACTGCCTCAGACACTGGCTTATTTTCACTGCCTTGTAGATACTGCCTCCTTTTGAGGACTGAGGCACTGAGAGATCAAGGTCTAGGTGCTGTGTGCCGGACTGAGACAGCTGAACTTACTTTCCCTGGAGTAGCACGCTCAAGAGCGCATTAGCTGTTCCAGACATTGCTCCCATCTACTTGAGCTGCACGTATTATCAGAATGGATAATTCTGCCAGGAAATAAATAAATAAATAAAATAAATAAATAAATAAATAAATAAATAGAATAAGAAGAAAGAAGAAGAAGAAAGAAAGAAAATGGAAAAGGAAAAAAAAGAAAAAAGAGCTCCAAGCTGGTCCTATAGAAAAGTGGGAACCCCAAATTCATGTCAATGTGTTTAAGCAACTGGACTTTGCAGTGACAAAAATAAATGATCATAGGATGCTCCAAGAGCAGCCAGACTCCAGCAGGTACCGCTGCACTATGGGCAGCCGGTAACAAAAGCTCTACTGGGTGCTGGCTGCTGTTATGTGCTGGGGAGTGCCAGGCTTGGGGGCGTCAGGGGAATTTCTCCTGTCCCGATGCGGTGCACAGCTTTTGCTTCCCAAGAATAGAGCCTGTGTGGAAGACTTGCCCCACCACACAGCCCAGCACAGCTGCCTGCTCCTGCCACAAGTAGCACGTCTCTTTGGTCAGGCCCCACCAACAGGGGATCTGCATCATCTCACATCACCTCCTGTGGGGAGGGGTCCCGCTGGGACGTCCTTGGGGTCCCAATTCTCCTGTCTGCTCTCCCAAAGTAACAAGCTGTGAGAAGAGTTCTTTTTATAGAAAGTTATGCAGAGCTCTTTGATTCTGCTTTGGCATCCCAAAATATACAACTTTCTTCCTGATACTGTATGATCTTCAGTTACCACACAAAAATAAATTATCTGCAGGAGAATAAGGGCAAGCTGAAAACTTATTTATCACCCAACCATTATAATGTGGTTGATGATCAAACAACCTGTGAAGCTGAGATAATTTTCTTCATCTTCAAGTAGCCACTGGAAAGCCTCATTACATGCCTGAAGTTGCATTGCTTAGCAACAGCATTTCAGAAATTCGAGTTATCAGCATGATCGCTAATAAGACAGAAAGCTGCAAAAGAATTCTGAATAAACTGGAGGCATTTGCATTTCAAAATAAATGAGAGTAAATGTCAGATTGTGTTTTGGAGTAGACGAACTCCTCTTAGCAGAGATGCATTGCATTTACTCAAGAACTTGTACAATATAGACAAATCTGAAACGTTTCTTAAATATAGCATATTTGTGAGCTTCGCATATTTTACTACTCTTCTAATGTTAGCTGTAGCTAAAGAAGTCTGCTTTCAGAAAAACATGCTGTCAAAGCATGGCACACACACAAGGACAATTAGAAGTGGTATTTTCCACCGCAGAACACAGCTATGAACAGGAGTTTCTGAAAGATGAAGACACAATTAGCCTGCTGCAATTCCCAGGATCCATTCGAAGGATAGTTTGGTTTATCTAACCATATTTGAGAACACTTATTAAACAAATACTCATAGAAGAAATTTGAAAAACCTTCTTGATCTCAATGTAAAAACACAGATGGATAAGGGTAGCATAGTTCACAAAAGCAGAGCAAGCCTGGGACTTTTCTGTAGCCCTGGATTTCTGCTGAAACATACAGAAAACAGCCATGGGGCTGACTGGTGAAAGCAAAGCAAACTGTAGTCCAAGCCCATTAGTGACACGTTGCCTTTCTCACCTGCTCATAATGTTGAGCTGATCAGCAACCAAGAACAAAAGTACCTGGCAGCAGCTGTGAAGCAGCTGATTTGAATTTGGCCACATTTTGTCTCCAGGGGATTCACCAGAAATGTTTTCTTCACTCATTCTTTCACAGGCATAGATTTTAGGTGTGGGGAAAAAAAAGAAAAAAAAAGAAAAAAAAAAAAAACCTCTTACGTCCTACCTACCCACCTGTAGCTCCTCCTACTGACACCTTCTCTAGCCAGCATATGTATGTGCATACAGGCATGCCCAAAAGTTGTCACATCCCACCTGTGTGAAACCTCCTCTGTGGCTGCTGGGGAAGCTTCTTGGCCAGCTTTGACTCATTGCTTCAACACGTTCTCACTGAGCGAGGGAAGGTGAAGTTTTTCCAACAGCACCACTGGGGACAAGGAGAGCCAAGCACAGCAGTGACAACTCTGAGAGCACGAGGCACAAGAATGGCCTCAGAAAATCACTAAGGGTGCAAGGGGAAGCTTTCAGAAAGGAGGAGATTCTGGGACAATGGTGGTCTGTGGGCTTGAGTTGCCTAACCCATCACAGCAGCCTGACAGGTGACCACTGGGGGCACCTTCTTTCTCTCAGACCCCCTTGCATTACGCGGGACACAGGATGAGCCTTGTTTGCCTGAACAAGTGGAAACTCTCAGCCTTATTTAGTAAACACTACTCTGTTAATTGTTAATTAGGCCTAAATTACTAGGTTCATCATTCACTGTGGTTGATCTCAATGATTTTGCGAGTTCACTTTCCTTCTGAGGTGCAAAGAAAAAGAGCTGGATAGTCAGGTCTTACTGCTGGAAGGCTGACACATAGCGACATTAATTGGAGAGCTCAGTCAGAGAGGTGTAGGAGGTGACATTTCAGAGCAATACACACCGCTCCCGTGTCCAGAGCACAGCTCATCCCCATCAGGTTGGCAGCTGCAAGTCCTCAGCACTTCTCCAGTCAAGCTCTGGGGTCTCAAGCTTTGCAGTTAAGGCTTAGCTATGAAAGGTTTGTCTTCAGAGACTTGTCTTTACTTAATTGAGAGTGTCAGATAAGCTATAAACATTGCAAAAGACAAGGCTGCCGACCCTACCTGGAGCACAAGTCCCCTTTTGCATCCACGATGGAGAGATCTTATTCCTTCAGCACTGTAAGATCTGTACTTGTAGAGCCTATACTTATTTATTTTTTTTTTAATTCTACCCAAAACATTAGATATTTCCTTTCCAACTTCCTCTCAAGAAGAGGGCGAGACTCATCGTTTAGGTTTTCTTTTACTATCAGTTTCAGCATATAAGGGCAAACATTCCAAGCCAAGTTTTCTCTAGTCTAGAGGTCAGTCAGTGGGAGAGCTTTTCTACCTGCAAGGGAAAAGCATGAATCCAAATGACAGGCAAACAGATATGAAGGAGTGAAAAAGAGCTTGGCCTTGTGAAAGAGAGAGAGGTAAGGCGGTTTGGGTACATCAGAAACACGAAGATGCACAGTTTACATGTGCCATGATTCTTTCAAATAGTGTTCTCAGAACTCCTTTTGTAAAGTACAGTGTTCTTGTTGTGCTGAATTATTTGGGTCTTTTCTAACCTAAAGTCCTAGCCTGAAGTTATTTCTCCCTGCAAGTAGATGTTATTTTAATTTTACAGTTTTAGGGGAAAAAAAAAAAAAAAAAAAAAAAGCCAATACATGTGAAGTGGTATTTCACCTCATTTCAAGGCCTACTGTTGGAAATAGTTTGGGAAATGCTCTAATTCTGAATGCTGTGAAGCCTCTTGTATTTTGACACCCACATGTAGTTCTTCTGGCCTACAAAATAAGCCAGGAATGGAAAATAGCTCATTCTAAACCTCAGTCATATTTAATGCTGAAAATAAAACATGTAGACAACCTTATAATTCTTATAAATAATGATTCTACAGTCCAGGGCAATAAATGTGAGAACTATGGTTTATGATAATGTATTCCGCGGTGACAGTAGAAAAATAGGTCATCATTTTGAAAAGGAGGGAAGATATCTATCATGTTGAACACACCAACACGAAATTCAAAGTAGTTTCAGGGGGAGAACAAGGCAGTCAGTCCATGGCATTGTTCTCCTGACTCTCCATGTCCCCAAACACAACATGTGTATCAAGAGCTTGTCGTGACCACTGTGCGGGGAGGGCAGCCACAAGTATGAATCCCAAGGCCTGTCATATTTTGTGTTAGGAGATATCTATATATCTGCATCCCAGAACATTGATCTGGATGGCATTCACCAAAGCATGAGGGGAGGGGAGGGGAGGAGCATGGTGTGAGGGAAGGCTCATTTCCACTGAACTTGGGCAGGATGCTGAGCCTGTGTTTTAATACATATTTGAAACAAATCCTCTCTCAGCCAGCCAAAGGCAAAGGTTCCTTCATTTAATTGGTCTTCCAACCTGTCAGTGTTTGATTTACTTTATTCTGATACTTTTAATTTTTCAGTCCTAATTGATTCATATGTCTTATCCCCCTTATCAGTAAGTTACAAAAGAGGAATTAACTGAATATCACTTTATTTTGTCTTTGTTCTGCCTTTTTGCCCACCACACTTTCTTTAGCAGCTGCTTTTAACAGAGAAAAATCTGCTCAGACTTTTCTTCCTCTCAGTCTTGTTTATCTTTGCCCAGTGTTCCTGAAAGCACACTGCTTATTCAGTATCTCAGGAACAGACTGCTTCTGCAGACTGATCTCTACATCAGCTCCCACTAATTGGCCTCCAGCAGCCAGTTCAGTGGAAGTCTTGCATCTGAACACTAATTTTGGAATAAAAAGGTTAATGGCAAAGTCAACCAAGGCCCATTTGTTACAAAAATAAGTAAACTGATTTGACTTTATTTGACTTTGCATCAAATAGATGCCTATAAAAAGGCCAATAATAAATGTGCATCCTAAAAATAGTTCCAGAAGCATTGAAAATTTATTTTCTGATGAGGAAAGAAGGGCCTCAGCTCACCGGTAGTGGATATATAGAGCCTGGTTGTCTTGGGCAATACTTTGGGTTTTCTTTGCACATAGGCTTGAGAAAAGAGTGCTTCCAGAGGGAAGCAGACACTTTTTGTTCTGCAATAGCAGTGTCTGCTCTTCCTTTTGCAATGAAATAACAGACGTCTGTATCATTCACCCCATTAGTTTCTTCCGCATAGAGATATATATTAAGAGCCTGAAGGTATTCTTGCAGAGCTGACCTGGCAGAAATTTTCAGTGAAAAAATTTTATAGAGGTAATGTTGCTGAAAAGAAAGATCTGTCACACTGTGGGATCATGGTGTGCTTGAATCATGGTCTTGTTTTCCCTTCACATTTGTAGACAGACACAAGGCTTAATACAGAAAAAATAGTTCCTGGATTTTTTGTTTAATTGTTTTTTTTTTTTTTTTTTTTTTTTTTTTTTTTTTAACAACAAACAGTGTTATTGGTTTGATTCATATTGTAAGCTTTTTTATTTTATTTTATTTTATTTTTCCAAATTTTAAGCAAAGGCTACTATGGGAAATAAATATTTACCTGATGACCAGATGAAGCAGACTTTTCCAGTCTTCAGTTACTGGTAGGATGGGAACAGCTCACAGTTCTCTTTGACCATGAAGGTTCCCATCTCACCTAAAGGTAGGAGTCAATGTGTGTGTGTCACAGGAGACCTACAGATTTCATTGACTATTGTGGAGCTTGAAACTTCTTGAAATCTGGAGCATTTACAATGATGAAGCTGTACCATCCCCACCACCCTAAGAAAATGAGATATTTTCTTAGAAAATACCTTAGAAAGGAAAGACATCCAATTTTTGGACATTATAGATGTGCATCCCAATGCACCAGGAGAGGAGGGAATTGTCTGGAGAGTTCAAGACCCAGCAGAAAGGGCAGAAGAAAGGCTTCCTGTACACTGTGGTTTCCCACGCTGTGATTTTTTCCTGCTAATGGCGGAGATAAGACACTTATAGAAAGGCTTTGACTTTACATAGTGTAATGCATGCAACACCTCTCTGCAAAAAAAGGGCCTTCAAAGAGAGGGGCTTCAGGTTTCAGTTGTCAGAATTACCAGGAATCCTGTTTTCATTTAATTCGTCTTCTAAACAGAGGGGCAAGTGAGACCCTGGAGTACAGTGTAAATATATATACACATATATGTTTATATTTGGTATATATTAAAAAACATAACAAAGAGTTATTTGTATTCCTGAGGAGAGAGGAAAGGAGAAAAATAAAAAAGGTCTCCAGCATAAAGTGCAATTTTGAGTGTTTTCTACCCAAACAACACTAAATGCTCAGAATCATCTCTCTCACCCCATTCATTAAAGCAGCCTCTCTTCCTCACCTACTTCCAGAAGTATGTGTGTGGCTTGGCTCAGCTTGGATTTTAATTCTTGGCGTCTACCTTTGAAGTGTCCTAGTAAAAGTGAGAAAGAAGCCCTCGACTCCCCTGTGCCCAGGACACCGCCTGAAGGTTTTCCAGCAGGAGCTGGTGAGCAGCCCCTCCCCAGCATGCCAGTTCACAGCAGCAGCCCTCTCAGATGTCCTTGCCACCCGCCCTTATGTACCTTCATGCACCCCACAGTGTTGTCTGAAAGGGCTCCAAGGAGGAAAACAGGCAGGTGTACCGGTCTTTCATAATGGGAAATCCCAAAGGAGGAAGGAGACGGAGGAAAGAAGTCCTGCAGGGCAGACTTCTCAAAGACTTCTGTGTTCTTCCAGTCTAGCAAGGGGAAGGAAACTGGGCTGAAGTCAGTCTGGGAATTTACTGACCCCAGGCAGTAACAGCAGTCAATCTGGCATTATGTTTATATATATATATAGTGTTTTTCACAGCTACAAAATGAATGCTTTCAAATTTCTTAGGAGCTGGCCTTCAGATATTCTCTAGCAGAAAAACTCACTCTGACTTCTATTAGCTCAGCTTTAATCTATTTAAAAGCTAAGCTAAAGAAAAATTCTCTTAAACAATATACATAACATGTGGATGCCAGAACAGTATCTTAAAAAAATAAATGTTTGCTGCTTTACATTAACGTTGTGACAGTTGGGTAGGGATGTCTATGTTTAAGTGCAGAGCAATGCTGCTGAAATGCGATATAAAAATCTGACTGGCTTCCATGGAAGATGTTATCTTTGCCAAAAGAGCTTAACATAGAAATGCCTCGTATATTTCTTTCAAAAGTTATCCTAAAAGGCTCTGTGGTGGACCTGAACATGACTGCTAAGGAAAGATGCTAATAATTTTGACTTCAACAGCTTCCTCATGGGTATCCTGTAGTTTGACTAATCATGCCTCCAGGGATCTTGGTGTGGCTGTATGGATTTCCCACACAATATATGGGGATTGACTTTTATTTTATTTATTTATTTTTTCAGGGTGTGGATGGCTTTAGTTGTTAATCTCTGCAGATTCCGACTGACCTCTCATCCATGCGTGGTTCTCTTCCTTATAGCTGGTTCAGCCTGCCTCACCTGTCCGCCCTTTTGCAGCAACTGGAAGATTTCTAAAGGTATTTGGGAGAGTTTTGCTGGCAGGTCCAGTCCCAAGAAAACAAGAATCTCCCCTTGTTTCCCTGATGGTTTTTTGTTTGTTTGTGTGTTAGCATTTTTGTTTGTTAGTCTGTTTGCTTTGCTTTTCCCAGGGAAGGCAGCTTTCTGACCACTGAGAAAAATAAGAGTGGGGGGTCTTTTGTGCATAGTGAACAAAATACTACAGCTAAAGGAAATGTAATTCCTGTGACTGCAACTGGTATCTTCTTGTTTTGCACCTTCCTCTCCTTCTCTCTCAAACCCATTTCCTCACGCCGGCTGCCTGCGGGGGAGACCCTGGAGCTCCATCTTCTGGTCAGCCTGAGACGAAGCTGCTGGGCCCGGCTTGGGCCCCAGGAGAGCTGGAGGATGGCCGCGGCAGGTTTCTGGCAGCCCCTGGCTTTGTGGGCAGGATGGCAGCCCCTGGAACCCCTGCAGGGTAAATGATGGGCCCAGGCTGCCAGCTTAAAAAATAAAAATAATTTTTTAAAAAACACCTTGCCCTCCCTTTTCCCAGGGAAAACCGAAGCTTCTGCAAGGCATTTGAAAAAATACAGCTACAGCTACCAGGCAGATAAGACTTCAGCAAGAAGCCCTTTTAATTATTTTGCTGCTGGTGGTGATGCCATGGGTGGGTGGGGTACTTGCAAACCCATTGCTGGGAGCCTGACAGTCGACATGAGCAGGTTTCCCCAAGCCGAGCAGAAGCACACATAAATATCTTTAATTGTGCTTCCAAGCCTGCTGGATGTTGTCTGTGCTTTGGATTCACTGAGGTGCGGGTGATTTAAGCATGCCTGGCCAGCACTGACAGGCTGTTTCTCTTTGTTGCAGGAGAAGCCGAAACACTTCAGGCTGGAGTTTCACCTTGATCTCCCGTACTCAGCAACCCAACTTTCTGTTTGGATTTCAAAGCCACGGCATTAATTATTTCTTCTGGACCACTTCTCCAAGGCCAGGGTAAATGCAGCCAGCATTGGCAAGTAAGCTAGAGGGAAGGAGGTGACCTCAATGCAATTAAAGGAAATATGGATCCCAAATTCCAGTGAATCCTAGAAAAGTTTAAGTTACTCGGTAGGCCACGTAATCCAACCTCATGTTCAAACCAGAGCCAACTCCAAAGCTGCATTGCAGTCCCAAGGTAGCTCCAGCTGAGTGTTGAACATCTCCAGGGTTGGAGACGCCCTGTCTCGCCCAGGCTCCAGTTCCAGCACAAGACCCTCTCACTGAGGTGTCTGGTTCGGGGTTGAAAGTTTCTCTGATGTAGCTTGTGACTGTCACCTCGGACCCTTTCCCTGTACATCTCTGAGAAGTCTGCCTCTGGCTTCTCTACTGCCCACCATCAATTTGCTGGTGAAGTTCAGAAAGCAATTCTTCCTTCAAATGTAAGGGATGGCACCAGAGGAGTTGCAGTAGCTAGGGTAACGATTGTATCATCAACGTAATTTTTTTTTTTTTCTTTATGTAGAAAATAACTCCGCTTCCACTCACCAGCCTGGGAGGACTAAAACTCATCCACATAGCGTGCTGACCTTGATCTGGGTCTAGAAAAATCTCTTGCACTGCTGTGACTTGAGCACTTCAGATACTTACCAGGCTGACCTGCAGGAGAAATTAGGGTGCAAATGGGAGCCCCTGCTAATAATGCATTTAATTTACAATAGGTGCACACAGTATTTATATCGGGGATATTATTCTGATTTAACGTGATCAAGTTATCTTACGTCAAGTATTTGCAGAAACAGAAGTTAAATATCTGCAATTATGTCTGAAGGCCAAATGATGGGAGGCTTTTGCAAAGAATTCATGAACTGTGTTTGTGCAAAAATCTAGTACTGAACAAGTGCTGGACATGTTCAAAAATTTGACCTGTGTGGACACTATACCACAAGATTTTCCTTTCAAAGAAGGGAAGAAAAAGAAAAAAGGGAAACAGGTCTTTACAAACACCATCATACCTCGAAGTTGTCAGGAAGCTATTGAAAGCTCTAGGTCCTAACAAGACACACAACAACAAGTTCATCCAGGAACTGAGACACAACGCCCATTCTCTCTTTTTTGTTAACAAGATACAAGGAGTAGACTTTCCTTCCTCCTAATTTTCAACAACAAATCAGAAGCAGCTAAGCTGGTCAAGTTTCACCAAAACACATCCTGGTTTAACAAACCATTTCTTTAATGCTCGGCCTCTCGTATAGCAAACTGCAAATATAACATGCCTGAGCAGCTGAGCAGAAAAAGTGGAGCAACCTTTCTAGACCCATTTGAAAAGTAGGTCTGTGTCCTGCAGAAATTTTGTCTTTTGTCTATTTTGCTCAGCATTGAAGGAAGTGTATGTGAGTGGCCCCAGCATAGGGTATGACCTGTAAGCACAGCCTTGCTGTGGATGTTATTAATAAAATGTTCTAATTTTCCCAGCACCCTCAGGACTATGGGATGGCTAAGGTCTGGCCAAAACATTGCTTAAAGGAGAGGATGTGAGCACTCTTCTCCTTTTCTTGAGATACTTACCAAAGGGTGAAGTCATCAGTCCTACATGTAGCTGCACAGAAAGATTAAACTCCTTAACTAAATTAATTGGAGGCTCCCAATTGAACCAAAAGTTTTCTTTTTCCTTCTCAAAGGCTCACAGTTGCTCAACAGGCTGGAGAGCACCAATAAGCCACAGGTTGCTGGGTGCAATGGGGAGATGTGGGGAGATGGGGATGGCCTTCTTCTGCCTCCCCAGATGGAGCCATGGCTCCGGCTCCAGCTCCTGGCATCAGGAGGGGCACCCAGCCAGGTGAAGGGCTTGTCACCACTCTGCTCAGGGGTCTCCTCTCTGCTACATGTACGCTGACACTCAGGTCTTGCCACAAAAACCAGAATTCTCATCTCTCCTTCTATTAGTTCCCTGTAATCCACAGGACGTAAAATATATTTTTCCTCCTTTCTGCTTTGCTTGTTCTTGTATTAAATTAAAGTTAAAAAATCACATGCTTGCTATTCCATATGTTATTTAAAACATAAAAATTTTCAATCAAGTTTGTATATCGTAAGTAAATTTGAAAAACAGCATGCCTTACTTGAAATCCCATTTCTGGGACTTTCAAAAGCAATACCAGCAGTTTCCGTTACAATTCTTTTAATTATTTTTTGCTTTGATTAAGACAAATATATTTCCCAGAGTTATATATTTGCACAAAAAATACAAAATATAGGAAGATCCTATATCAACAAAATACACAAGCTTTGCAAATTACCCAGACTGCAAATATTTATCACTTGAACATCTGTCAGAGCTGTACTCCCCGGAGACATTTCTACCAAATTTTTACTCAAAGTAGATGGAAAGTGAGAAAGAGAGCTTAGGGGCAAAATTATACAGTGTGAGAAATAAAATCTGAGCAGGTGCCTAAAGTACACAGGTATTAATTTTGTCCGCTAGTCTTTGCTAAATAGTGCTCAAGGTTTCCTCTGTTTTTTAAGCTTTGTTCCTCTGTTGCCTCAATTCAAGAGGTTCAAGTGGGAAGGGATGCTGGCTATTTCCGAACATAATTTCAAACAGAGCTGAAACCGACATTTTATTTCGGTGGAGCCCAGATAACAGACAAGCGTAATATTACTTTTTATATGAAAAATTCCTCCTCTTATCACAACTTGAGAAGGCGTGAGTATGCCTGGGAAGCAGCTGCTGGAGGAGCCGGTCTGTATCCACTCCTTACGACTCTCCACCCCAAGAGATTCATCTGACACCTGGCTGGCATCCACCTCTTGCACAAACTTTAGCTGTGGTCCCTAAAGGTAAAATGGCAATCGAGTAACAAGTTTCCACCCCCCGTGGTAAGAACTCTCAGCTGACCAACATACTCAGAAAGCCTCCTGGATGCTGCCCCCTCCACCAGCTGCAGCTCGAGATGCTCCTCCAGCTCTCGGGGGCCAGAGCATGTAAGCACCATATGCCAGGTCTTCTGAGACAAACGTGTGTAATAGGCTTAGGGAGATTTCTCAGTTCTGCTGTAATAAGCAGCTAAGGGTGGCTGCCTGGGGTCAGACCCAAGGCAGCTCAGGGGGGTGTCTCGGACATGGTTGGGACAGCCAGAGACCCGTGTGTATGGTGTTCTCCTGGCCCCCGCTCCTATCCAGCCCCTGAGTTACATGTGTTTGCTCTGCCTTCAGCAGATCTCAGTGGGTTTTCTTCTCTGATTTTTCCTTCCTCAGACTCGGCACTGTTAGTTATCTTTGCATAACTGGCATAGGAAACTGCTGCTCACCAACCACCCAGCACAGGGCCAAGGCATGGCTGTAAAAGCAGAGGGAGTGACCTGAGTGCCAACAGCTGTTTGTCTGTCTGTTTGCTTTCCTAAGGCATCATTTTGAAAGGTGAAAGCCGGTCTGAGACAGGAGAAGCTTTTCCAGCAGGAACACATGGCCGCTTTGCACAGCTTTCTTTCTCCATGGGAAGAATACTTCCCAATTTCTGACTTTCTGTTTACAATCAGGGTATCCATCCCTAACCAAAGCAGAGGTCTCCATCTGCCTTTATTCCCACAGCAGCTCTTTGATTTTATGACAGTGTCAATATACCATGTTAAAACCCCAAGGTTATAAACAGGACTATCCATCATTTCCCAGACTTCCTTGTAGACCTTGTAGCACATTCTCCATAGCTTTGAAATTTGACATATTTATGGAATATTTTTTTCCTTGTATTTCACTACAGCCTCTAGGAGAAGGGGAGCTGCCCAAAGCACCCTGACGCTGATGGTTTCATCTTTGCTGTTGGTCTGGGCAGCTTCTAGGTACTGAGGGCAACCAAGGCTCTACGCTGAATTCTGAAAAGCAGTCGTTGGCTGTCCCCAAAAGGCCTGAGTTTCTGCAGGAAGAGGCTCAGCACTTTTTTAAAAAATCACATTTATTTCAGGCTAGGTCCCTGAGAGCATGAGTATGCCTTGGCAGCTCATTTTTGCAAGTGAGGGTTTTTTGGATGCCAGCTCAGCATTGCGCTTGATGTAAAAAATAGTACGATGCCTTACTCATGGAAAGACGTTGCACCCTTTTTTTCCTATTTATTTATTTATTAGGACGTGGGGGTACTTGATCTGCAGCTTCTGTGTGGCCAGAAAAAAATTAATTCCTTTCTTGTTTAGATTTCTGACCTACCTCCAAACTTAACACCTTGCTAAACCCATCCCCACTCACAACCATTTGTTGATAAAAAATATGTAACTGAGCTGTTTGCTTTGAACCTGCTCTTTCTATATTTTTTCTCTTTAATATTACTAACTTTCAGGTTTTTTGCATGCTTGCAGATTCTGCAGCACAGAATGTCCTCCTGTCGTCCTTGCTTGTGATGTTCAAAACCTGCTCCATCCCTTTGCAAGTGACTTTCTTCCATCGGCCTGCAAACAACAAAAGAGGCTTTAAAGATAAAAGAGAGAGGAAGCCAGCTTCTCTTTTTAATAGCCTGGGGACAGGACACCATCCCCTCGCGCAGGAGAGTTTGACTGCAGAAGCCTGGAGATGATTGAATTGAGCTCACACAGATAATGTCTTGTTCCCACAGGACAGCCCCAGGTGGACTTTCAGCACTAGCCTGCGCTAAAGCAGACATAAAAAACCTCAAACACGATCTGGAATCGATATGATATTATTCTTCCCTTCTTTTGCTTCCCACTTCGCTGTTGTCAGCCTGGCAGCGCAGTGACCTTCGCAGTCACCTCTGCAGAGATCCCGCTCCCCCCTGGGCAGCAGCGGATGCTCCCCCTGGGCCAGGCAGCATAAGCCTCACATCTGAAGGTTTGTGTCTCCTGCTTCATGCTGTTTCTGGCTGAAGGTGGAATAGCCAGAATCGTGTGCATTAAAAAATGGTACAGGTTTAAACTGGAGGGTGACATTTTGAATGTTTTTTTTTTTTTTTTTTTTTTTTTTTTTTTTTTTCCTCAGTGTGCCTGCAGCTCAATTTGTTTCCAACAACCATCCTAAAATTTCCTCTTTCTAGAGGGGTGCTGGTGCCCCCTAGGTTCATATTCATTTCTTCAGTCTGAGCACATATTTCTTCACAAATGTTCTTTCTTAAAATCCCAGAAGTTCACTCAACACACGATGTCCTCTAACATTCTGAAGCCAATATTCAAAGCAATTTTCTAAAAAAAAAAAAAATCACCTTTATGCAACAATCTACTCTTTGGCTCTTTAGAAGTAATCTTCTTAGATTGATAATTTAATTTATTAAAGAACATGTTATTACATTGTCTAGGAACATTGCAGTTCTGCATCAATAAAACTGCAGCCTATTCTTCATGGGGAGAACAAGGCAAGTCTTCTGAAAATAAACAAATAAACTTTTTTTTTTTTTTTTTGAAAGTATTGTTCTAAGTAATTCAGAGCAACAGTGATTATTCAGCACTTGTATACAGAGGAAATTGAAGGTGCAGGATGATAACAATCCTCTTGCAGTTTTAATTTCCTGCATAAAAATAAACTGTGTACAGATTAGGGAGATCAGACAACATTCAATAGATTCCTGATTCAAGAGGTGTAATGATCACAATAAGCTGACATGAGGCCCTGAAGAGTAGGAATGTGAACAACTTAAGGTCAGAATAATGTGATGATAGATCAGGACATCATGGGCCTGTTGTCAGATGACACGTTCTGGCCATGGAGATGTGTGTTAGCTGAGCCTGCTGGTAGTACCATGGTAAAAATGAGTAACAGTAGGTTATGTCTCCCCTTCACTGAGTTAATGATAAAGTTGGTGTTGTCTGGTGGTAGATGTCTTACTGTAAGAGCTGTGACCCATGCTTTCCAGTTGCTAGCTACTTCAGAGCTGTACTTGAAGGTGGAATTGATCCCTCCACATTGGCTGGCAAAAAAGCTAAAGACTTGAGGAGGAGCCATTCTCTTCAAACACAGCAAGAGATGATCTTTCAGGATACGGTAACTTTACCCTTGCAGGTTTCCCAAACATGCCCTCTTTTTTCCTTCTCAAAACTTTGTCCAAGCAGAACTAGGGCATCTCTAATGACTGTTTTCTGTCTGGCAGCACCAGCACTTGCCAGGAACATGGGGCTCATTGCCCCTGGGCATGGGCTGTGCCTGGAGAGGTGCTGGAGGGGAAAGTGGCAGCCTGAGGCCATCAGGCAGTTCGCTTTGGTCCTGTTAATACTGCAGATGCACTGTGAAGAAACAGCTCCAGATGCAAAAGCAAGACAACATTTTTCTTATTTTGACTGCATACATATGTTTAATACGCTACAGGTATTGATGGTGAAGGAGATTTTGCCCTTAAGATGGTGAAACAGGCAAACAATTAACGAGTCAAGTGTTGCAAGGAGCGGGTCCATTTCTGTTTGTTGTTCCAAGGTCTGGGACCAGATTCCTGGCATTGCTAGGTGCCTAAAGATGGAGAGGCCTGTTACTGAACACAAGGGGAATGAATCAACACCAAGGTGATTTGAAATTCTGATCCGAATGATCATGGCTACATCGGCAAGTTCCTAGAAACTGGAAAAGGTGGGTAGATCCTCAGCTCATAAACAGCAACACAGCGTGCAGCAGTGAGTATGGTAGCTCAGATAGGTTTTGGCATAGCCCATGAAGTGGGTGAGCTTTGCTTAAATGGCATTATGCTTTTCTAAGGCAAGGCAAAAGAAAATAAAAAACTAAGATCTCCAGATGTACAGTTGTACTACATTTCCAGGGCTTTTTAAAATGCAATAAGAAAATCTTGAAATCATGTAGAGAAAGGTGCTGCTAAAACTCAATACAAAACAATTTTTCTGTTGTGGTCACTGCATGTTTTGGAGCATGGCACGTCATCAGTATTGGCTATCTACCATGTTTGCTGAAAAAGTGGTGTGGGGTATCTGTGCTCAGCATGCTTGATGTGCTCTGTTAGCAGCGCCTTGGTGCATCATGGCCCAGTGCTAGTGCCTGAGGCATGGCACCAACCTGAAGTCAGAGCAGGGCTCACATGGGCCCCCGCTTGTCAATTGCCTCCTTAGTGCATTATGTGAAAGAATTAACTTCAGGAATTAAATCTAAGACATTCTGAGACTTGGATGCTCTGTTGTTCCTGATACGTAGCATTAAGCAGTTTAACACAGCCATTACTGTAATGTATAGATGCCTTGCTGAGGGCTGAAAATATCATGTAAAAGGAGCTTTCTCACAGCTTGTATGTATTTTTCAGAGCTGATGGTTCCTTTCTTCTGAATATATATATCCCATATATAACTCTCTGCCCTTGTGGTTTACCGCTGCCCTCTCAGTTAACAGCATAGCAGGGCAAAAAGCCAATGTTGGCATAGAGGGTAGAGCACCTTAAAAGGTGAAAGTGTTTATTTTTGATTGCAACTAGAATTGCAACTGCTATCCAACTTTGAGACCATCCCCCAGGAGCAAACTGCTCCAGCACGGGTCCCCCATGGGCAGCAGCTCCCCCAGACCCCCTGCTCCTGCGTGGGCTCCTCTCCACGGGCTGCAGCTCCAGCCCGGGGCCTGCTCCTGCAGGGGCTCTCCATGGGCCGCAGCCTCCTCCAGGCCACATCCACCTGCTCCACCAGGGGCTCCTCCACCCATGGTGGGGCTGCAGCGTGGAGATCTGCTCCATGTGGGACCCATGGGCTGCAGGGGGACAGCCTGCTCCACCAGGCACCTCTCCACAGGCCACAAGGGAACTGCTGCTGCATGCCTGGAGCACCTCCTGCCCTCCTGCTACACTGACCTGGGGGCTGCAGGGCTGCTTCTCTCACACTTTCTCACTCCTCTCTCCCAGCCGCTGTTGCTCAGCAGTTGTTTTTTTTCCCCTTTCTTGGATCTGCTTTCCCAGATGCCCAACCAGCATCACTCACTGGCTTGGCTCTGGCCAGCTGTGGGTCCCTTCTGGAGACGGCTCTGATCTGACATGGGGCAGCTGCTGGGCTCTGTTCTCACAGGCCACCCCTGCAGCCCTCCTGCTACCAAAATCTTGCCACGTAAACCCAATACAGGGATAACATGATGCAATAGCTCAGTAATACTGAGCTGGTTATATTGCACAACCCTTGTGGTATTAATCAGATCACTTTGCATACATACAACATATGCAATGCAGCTGAGCTGGTGCCAGTATGAGAAGTTTTATATTTTTACTATCGTGCTTATGCACTTTTAAATTCAAACTAGAGATGATGCATAAACAGAAAATTGATTTTCTTTCCTCTTTCCATTGAAATGAAGTCCCTCAAAATCTCATCTTACAGCATTGCCGCCACAAGTATTTTAAAGACTTGCTATGAATAGAACCACAAGCTCCCTTTTAAAGTAAGCCAACTTCTCAATTTATTTGGAAAAATAAATCCAAAACCAAAACAACCACAAAATGTCATTTGGGAGCAAGGGAGGGGCACAGGGCCAGGTGGAGGCTTCCAGCCCACGCAGGAGATGTGGGGTTTTGCAGAGGTGAGGACGAGGCAATGAGTGGAGGCAGGGAGATGTGGCCATACCTGGGAAGGGCCCAGCAGACACCATCCTCACCTCAGCCTTCCACTGAGCTGGACCAGCCAGGCTGTGCCCAGCTCCTTCCTCAGCACCAGCAGTCAGAGAACTGAGCCAATAAAGTCTTTGGAGAAGCGCCTTGAATTGCTTTGAGCTGGAGGAGCTGCAGGCTTTCAAGGCAGAGCTTTCCCTAGCCAGCCAGTTAAATAAAACATGGTCAGACATAGCTGCGTGGAGAGAATTACTAACCAGTGAACATGATCATAGATGCTGTTTTATGTCTCCACAATATACCTGCACAGAGAGGCTCATGCAAACCATACAGAGCTTCAATAAAAAAAAAAAGCCAGGAGGCAAGAAATGTTCTTGGCACTGTTAGGCAGCCTGGGGGGAATCCTGCCAACACAGTGCCACCATCACTAGTGCCATGCACGATCCTGGCTGATGCCCAAGCCACCTGTAGGCAATGAGCTGAGCCCACACAGCACCTGCAGAGGGGAGCAGCCACCTGCAAGCTCCTGAGCTGGTCTGTGGGACTTGCAGGGGGTGCTGGATGGAGCTGGAGGGATGTTACAGGTGTTTCCACCAAGCAAAACTACTTTAAAATACATAAGCTATTCACGCTTGCAAATTAAGTCTGTTAAAGTCCAGCCTCAGCGCTTCCTCTCCAAAACCAAAAGCAGGCAATGTTCCTGATTTGAGGGTGCCCACTTCAAAATGCTTGGTCTCTTCTCTGAAGCCTTCCTTCACCAGGTGGTGAGAATAAGTACTTGTACCTGTAATCCACCGCTTAGAGCAGTCGAGTCCTTTCACGGTTTCCTTTTTTTCTCACTAAACCTGTCTCAGACTTTCTGCCAATTTCCAAGTGCAAAGAACAATCGCAGAATGGTTTGGCTTGGAAGGGACCGTAAAGCCTACCGAGTTCCAACCCCCTGCCATGGGCAGGAATGCCTCCCACCAGCCCAGGCTGCCCAAAGCCCCATCCAGCCTGGCCTTGAACACCTCCAGGGATGGGGCATCCACAGCTTCTCTGGGCAGCCTGTGCCAGGGCCTCACCACCCTCTGAGTGAAGAATTTCCTAATTACTTCTGATCTAAACCTACCCTCTTTTAGTTTAAAACCATTACCTGTTGTCCTGTCACAGTACAGGCCCTGGTAAAAACTGTTCCTCTTTCCTTTCTTAGAAGTCCCCTTTAGGTACCAGAAGGACACTACAGGATCTTCCAGAGCCTTCTCTTCTCCAGGCTGAACAGCGCCAGCTCTCTCAGCCTTCCCTTTACACCTGAGAGCTGCCTGCTCTGAGCACTGAATTACCACAGCTCAACTTTACAAGTGAGACAAGGCAGGGACAGAGCACTAGAAAAGGACTTGGAAAACCCAAACCCCCTACGTGCTTTGCCATTGACCCACAGGGTGACCACAGCCTCCCTCACCCCTCTGTGCTTGAGTTTCCCCATCCTGATGATGCAAAGTGCTTGTTTTAAAGTGCCCAAGAACTACAAAGGGAAAGCCAGGCCAGCCCCTGAGTAACCTGGTCTGACCTTGAAGCTTGGGCAGCAGCTTGGACTGAGTGACCTCCAGCTGTCTTTCCATGCTTTTCTGCAGTCCTGTCACTCTCATCACTGTCACATGCTGCTTCCTTCAGTGCCACCACACCATCCAGCACTGGGGCCAGCACAGAACTTAGCTGTGCACCAGAGACTGCTGTTTCTCTGATACTTACCCTCCTGGGATCCTGACCAATTCCAACACCACAACTGCTCTGTCACAATAGAAATATGAGAGATTTTGCTTGGAATTCTGCTTTAAACATTAAATCAGATTAACAACTCTCCCGGCACTGGCAGAGAAGGAACCTCTGAAAAGCCCTTTTCAGACACTTTTGTGTTCTCAAAATTATGAGGCACCCCACCAGCAGAGGCAACTTTTGTAGAATCACAGAATCCAAAGTCCCCTGGGAAGCTTTTACCTTTGATAGCTGACTCAGAAATATTCCGCTAAAATTACAGTAAACACCTGCAGCCAAGAAGAGAAACAAGTGTTATCGGCCTGCTTATCAGCCACCAGACCTCTAGCACTCACGTGAGCTATATTACAAAGCTGTCATACTAGCCATTTTTTTAGCTCAAGTAAACAGCCCCATAAACAAGGTTTTCTAAATGATCAATCCATTTGAGGCTGCTGTTGCGTTTCTGTTGCAGGGTGAGACACACAGTATTTTTGCAGGCCAGGGAGACATGGACAGAGAAGAGCAGTACTGAAAACTGGCTTGACACAGCAGGAAAGCACATGCCGCATTAAAGCAGCAAGGCTTGTCCGGGAGATGAAATAGCCCCTGCTTGTGCTAGCGTTCAGCCAGTTAGATAGTGCAGCAAAAACCTCAAGGCAAACAGTTTCATTAAACATTAATTTGTGAAGTGCTTCAAAGTTAAGGTTGAGGCATGCTTCTGTGTAACACGTAATATTATTCATCACCTAAAAAAGTTGTTTTGGATGCAATTAAGGAATAATCCTAAGGCTCTCCATGGATTAATTCAATAGAATTCAGTGAGATCCTGAATCATTTAAGAAAGATGAACATACAGCAGAGGAAACGTTTGCAAGTCTCTGTTTAAATTTGGCAGATCTGAGGAAAAAAAAAAGCAGTGCAGAGGTTTAAAGCACATCCTTTGATTCATTTGTTTTAGCGTTTTGAGCTTATTAAAACAGCTTAGCTTCTAAAAGATGGCTACAAGCTGTTTGGTCATTCATGGTGTGGGGAAAGTTGGACAAATGGTAACCCTCATGGCAGAGCTAGTTTTGAGGTTTTGCACAGCACGAGCTAGAACTAACCTAATTCTCTAATTTCTTGATAGCTCCTGCGCTGAAGCTGCTGCTGTTGCACTAAATGCTCAGGAGCATCAAGGAGAACCTCCTTCCAGGCAAGTGCCCCGTGAGCACTGGGGGGCTGTGACCCAGGGGAGGTCAGAGTATCATGGGATGGTCGAGGTCAGAAGGGACCTCGGGAGGTCATTTGGTTCAACCAAACGGGCAGCACATCCCTGCTGGCAAAGCAGGTGCAAAGCCTGCATGCTGTACAGTTGGTCAATGCATGTTTGTAATAACAAGTCCTAAAATGCACTACAATTTCAGGAACTGTAGGCTTATTTCCTTCAACAACTTTACTATTGGACATCTCCCCAAACTCCCTGCTGCAGAGCAGCTATTTCAGAACCTCATCTGCCTCCTTTAACTCCTCATCAGATACTGTGCATCACCACAAGGGGAACAGGAAAAGATGCAGAAACCTGAATGATTTAAGAGAGTAATAGTTATTGTAAATGTGGGCTATCATTTACGACTGGGGCAAGCGAGGATTAATTTTCCACTGTACAGCCAGCTCTAATATTCCTTGGTATTGAAATTACAAATTAACTGCATTATGGATGGAGAGCCACTGGCACCGACTCTATTAAAAACCAGCTGAGGCAGGAGAGCCCAGCAGCACCACGTTAGCACTGCTCTGGAGCCAGCTCCAGTTTGGAAGCTAGTATTTGCCTTTATGAGCAGGTTGTAACCACAAAAGTAAGCCTTCCTACAACTCCATGTTGTAGCCAACGTGATAAAAAGCCATACAACTCTCTCTGCATTCACTGCCCACTGGTAAAGTATTTTTTTGTATCTAAGGCATACCAAATACACTTCAATAACATTATAGTTTTCTTATCAGGAGCTTGCGTATCTGAGAAACACCATGCCAGTATCACTGGAAAGGGGGAAAAATGAAGGATATGTGAAGAGGCAACAGAAAAATCTCCATCGTGAAATAACAAAAGAGTAAAGAATGGTTTCAAAACCCCAGCTGCTGACAGAGAACCGAAGTGTTAATTTGCAACTTACTGAAAACTTACCACTATCAGCAGCCAGCATGCTCTTGCACTGTTCCAAGCAGTCCAGTCTCAATTGTTTCCTGTATCACGTATCACTTTCCTCCAGATTAAACAATGAGCAATACAAGTGAACACGGAAGTGCCACACACTGAGGGATCACACCTGTGTCGTTCTTGAAGGATGGAGACCCTGCAATTTCTCTGCACAACCAGCTTTAGCATTTGACAACCTTCACAGTAAAAGATTTTTCCTGATGTTTAGATGGATTCTCCTGCAGTCAGTTTGTGCCTATTGCCTCAGCCTGCTGCTAAGCTGTGCTTATTCCCCCACCCACCCCCACCACATTGCTAGATCACATTGCTAGATCCCTCCCAAGCCTTCTCTTCTCCAGGCTGAAGAGCCCCAGCCTGTTCCCGTTCATAGCAGGGGTGTGCTGCTGGCTCAGGGCCACTGTGACTCAGAGCTTCTCCAAACCCTGCCTAAGCAATGGCTTCCCAAGGCATCACTCAGATGGCAGAGGTATCTTCCACACCCTTATTCGACCCTGCTCCAAGCCAGAAAAATGGCAGAAGTCCAGCACAGCTCATGGCTCAGGACTGACTCAGGAGCAGGGAGAGGAAGGAAGCTTTTTATTAGCCAGGAACAAATTTAGCAAGTCCCCAGGACTAAGAGATTTACAGTAAATGCTTTTATTATGAAGGCTTTCGTAATAGCTTCTTAGAAATTGGGAGTGGTTAATAAAAAACTTGTCCAGTTCTTACAGCATAGCAAATGATTTAAGAATAGTATAAAAGAGCATGAAATGTAAAGTTCCCTACTTCCCAGAGTAGCGTAGCAACACGAATAAGGCTACAGCTCCCCAGCCAGAACTATAAAAGTATTCATGTATCACCATAGGCTGTAGAAAGATTATAGTCTTTTATTGGTTTTCTTGTTTTACAGATTCAGATTTAACTTTCAATAATAAAATTCAATAAATTGATTCCCTAATCATAAAAACTTGTTTTACACAGTATGTACAAGTACCCGGAGACTACAGCCACACAGACATCACAGCTGGAGCACAGACCTTCACACGGAACAAGCTGGGGAGAGGCGCTCACTGCAGCGACATACATTCAGAGATCAAGTTGTGGATATGCACAGTGCATTTGGCACAGCTCACTGAAGATTGCCCACACAGGGACAGTAAAAATGATCCCAACTCAGTGATACACGGATTAGTTCAACTACATTAATTCCACGAGGAACACTTACTCACAATTAAACTCGCCATCAGAAGAGATTTGATTAAGTTGAATCAAATGCAGCTGAACTAATCATTTTTTAGTTTCATTAAGCATCCCTCTGTAGACAAATCCTAGACCATGAGGTCTGTCTACGACATAAAACACATCTTTTAGTTGAGATATGCAGGAGTCTGAGGACCAGTGGCAGCTCAGGTATTAAGTATTCTTTGGCAGTTTGATGCAAATATCAAAAATAGATTACTTTTGAGAACTAAACTAAGCTTTTCCCATTTTATATTTCTACTGCCAGCACCAGAACTGCTTTAGTGACACAGTAAGATGTATATATGGTAACTTATACACCACCTTACATTTTGATAAAACAAAATTCGTAACGCAGTTAAACTTTAGAACTCAAGATTCCCCTACAACAGGCTCACCATTCACCACAAAAAAGTTAACATTCAGTGAGAACGCTTTCCTGTGGTAATGACAAAACCTAGGAAACACTACGTGACTGCTCATCTGCTCTGCAGTACAGTACCAGTGAACACTGGAGACCTGCAAAGGGCATTCCAGCTCATAGGGAATGTTATCTGATGTCAGAAGCATTAGCTGATTAAACATCCCCATTTCCTTCATGAGACAAAATAGAACTCTTGTAAGTGCAATCTGATCTTAGTATGACAAAAAACGCAGCTAAGTTTATGCAGTCTTAGAACACTTTTTTAATCAAGCTACAACAGTTAAAATACTGTTTCACAAAGAAGCAAACATTCATTTAAAATCTCACAACTCCCTTTGAAAAGGGGAGGGTTTCCTTCCTAGTGACATACCTATCCTGAAGGAGATAAAGCCAGGCTCATTTTGAAGAGGGGAAAAAAAACCCACATACTTCCAGAATGAAGCATCACAGTTCCACAGCCTGCAGGGCAGGAGGCTGAAATATTAATGTTCGTCTCCAGTAATACAGCTCTGAAGATATTGCTTTGCTCGAATGCTGCTATGAAGACTTAATTTCAGATTACTCTCAATACTAGGAGCACAACTAGAATAGGACATTCCACGATGAAGACTCTAGCTAGTGTTGCTATTTAAGTTATCTCAGTTGAGATAGCATAGAGCAGCTTCATTTGACCTTATTTCTTGTCTGCTGCAGACTTCTGTCTGAGCTTCTAATGCACAGGTCAGGACAAACCTAATAAAGGGTTTAAGCAGACTCCCCTGCTGGGTACACAAGCACAACAAGCAAGTGGCATCAGCCATGGTAGTGGACCAGTGCATTTTCAGATTTTTCAGCAAGTGATACCAGAGCCTTAGCTAGTTTAGTTTGTCACCTCAGGCTAGAATTTTATGTGGAAACATATATAAACAATACACAGTACTGTTTATGCCCAAGGAAGACTGACCTGATGGTAGGAGAAGCTTCGCTCAAGGCTGTAAGAATACTATGCATTTATCAAAAAAAAAAAAAAAAAAAAAGAAAAAAGCACAGGATGGGTATCTATAATAAGCAGACTGCTTAATCCACTTACCACAAAAGTGACATTCTTTTTTTATGGAACCTTTTCCATATTTCTAGAGCTTGATACCTACTGCTGGCTCAGCCCTGACAGCTAAATAGCAGCCTATTCTTATAGTTAACAGAACCAATATTGACCTCTGAAACTCACATATTACATAGTAAATACATAGTAAACCAGGTGATTAAGTTCTGAAATCCTGACCATGAATAATTTAAAAAAATATAAAGCTGATGCACATGAGAGGTCTTCCTCAGATTTAAGAATGTCCAGAGACAGAATTCTTGTTTACATCATCCTCTGAGTTTGACACAACCAAATCTTTACATGCTCTTTTGGTCACTGGGACATGAAAGTGAGGTTAATTCAGCTTTGACCAGCTTTGCTTGCAGCAACTGTCATTTTCATCAAGCAAACCTGTGAATCTCCCCTTCCCCACGTATTCTCACGCATTCACACAGACTCTTTAGAAAGGTAAGACACTTTATTGAATTGGTTGATAAATTAAGAAAGGACTATGAACCAGACTTATGGGTCACAGGTGCTTGTAAACAGACATCAATCCCTTTCTGTGGAAAGCATGACTCAGTGCGCTCAGCCAACAGTCACTTTCCCCAGCGTTGCTCACAGGCTGCATAGCGATGGAGGGCAGAGAAAAAGTCTTCATAGCTGATGTTCTGGTGGGAAGGCAAAGAACTGAGAAAGCAAGTTAGAAAAAGTTAAAATAAGCTTTTATAAACATACGATGTATACGGCCAGTAAGGAATACCACTACTTCATAACATGGAAAAGTTATTCTCAATGCTGTAGTTGTCATACAGCTCCCTAACTAGCTGCCAGTATTGCATCACCCTCTGAATTAAAAAAAAGCCTATCCATTGAGGTACATACAGCACTTCCAATTTGTGCAAGAGCTGGAGAAGCAAAGGTCTTTCCACACATTTTAAGTGTCCTATAAGTGCTCTCTGAGAGCGTGTATGTATGAGACATACAGCATGTACAGTCAGTTTAGTTGCTGCCAAAGAGGCAAAGCAATCCAGAGGCATTATCATCTCATCTGTCTGATTGGATAATGCAATAATATTATACAGGAAATAGAAACCTGCATAGGACTCAAAAAACCATGTAAGGAACCCCAACAGAACCTGAATCAAGTTGTTCAGACTAGAAGGTGGCAGAAGTTGTTTGTTAAACCTGAGAAGTAAAGCTTGCTATTGTCTAATGATGACTGATATAGCAACAAAGCCTGGAAGTATGACAGGTTCTCATTTAACAGCTCTTAAATCCTCATATCAAACTCTGGACATCTTTGTTTAGACATTTTTTCTTATGGCTATTTCTGTAAGGTAGGTGATGTATTAAAGACTAGTAAGATATTTCAACCTGCTCCCACAAGAATTATAAGCAACTCACATGATCTCTGTCAGTCTGATGTGCCATGGAAGGAACCCTAATGTGCTGTCCACAGGACCAAACTTCAAGACTAAATCAGGATCTGGAAATCCATTTGTACCTGTAAGAACAAGTTAAATTAGGTTTTGTCAAATTCACCAGATTATTTATTTTAAGTCCTAAAGCATCTGTTTTTTAATTGAATGCAATTGTTACTGTTTTTTTTTTTTTTTTAAATAAAATAAAGCTCCTGAGGAGTCAATAATTAAGACGTCAAGAGAACAGACTGTTCTTGCACATTCTTGCACAGCCTGAACAGAACTAACTGAGCAAAAGCTTAGCCACTCACTGCAGGCCCAGATGGACTTTATGTCAGAAGTTTAAGACTTGGTAAGGCAGCGATATGAGCAGTTGGATTGTTTTGAATAACAGCAAACCATAACAACACTGCTGCTAAAACCAACCTGTTCTAGTTCTGTCTCAGCAAACTTGATTTCAGTAGCATAGAACATGCTGCACCCTGACCCATACTTACTACAGTCTTAATGTGGATTTGCTGTCAAATACATTAAAAGGACCACTAAAAAAAAAAACCCTCAAATTCCATTGAAAAAATAAATTGATATCAGACTATCAAGAAAACATCTTGTAATAAATATCCTGTCAGATCCACAGTCTTAGACCTCTCCGTATTTAGCTAGCCATGCAGTTTAAAAAACAACTTTTACAACAAAGTTTCAGACAAACTGTTGCAGGTGACATCTGTCTGGTTAGATGAGTGAGAAAAAAAAAAGAAAAAAAACACACCATTACCTTGTTCTTCCTGTTAGTAAGCAGACAGCATGATCCACCCCAGGGCAGGTCTAGATGGTGCTAAAGGAGTTCGCTAGGTGCCCACATTCTTACTACCCATACCTTAAGACCCCAGTCACTGTTATTCAGCTACTCTAATCCCAACTCCGATGACCCAGGCTCTGCCCAGGCTCTGGAACTGTGCATACGAACAGGTGTTTAAAAACCAAAAAGCTACATTTCATTCCCCAAAAAGATAAGACCAAATACTGTGGTTTGATACACAGTGAAGTGTCCCCAAGGTAAGTAAAGCTAATTAACTTTTCAGTAGCTTGCTGTCTTGCTCAACATGAGAGCTTCCTGCTGATCTTCTGAGGCTGAAGGCAATCAGTGGCCAAATGACTTTATCCACCTTCCATACGCTTCTGCCATGCCTAAACTACTCCAGCCTAGCTCTGACCGACAGGCAATAAGCTTAGAACAGTCTTAGTCCAGCTTTCTCTGCTAATTCTTGCAAGTTGCTTAGGGCAACTTGTGGAAAACAACACCAAGGGGGACCAAAAAAGTAAGTTGGCTTTCATGCACCTACCCAGCTCACCTGAAAAAGTGTTCCAGCATTCATAGCTCTACTTTGCTACAAGGCTGCATCTAGTCACAAGTACTGCACGGTACGTCCCATTACCCCTCCCATTATCCATTAATTCTACAAGTTAACTGCAGGAGTGCTTAGGCTGCATAATCTCTGCCTTCAGCAGATGAAAAGCTTAATGCTGTCTACCCACTCCATACCCACTTCAGATGTTATCTACCAATTTTCTCACTTTTTTTTAAGCAATCAGGAACCTTATACAAGCCTAAAATTACTCATAGGAGGAACTTACACTGGAAGAACAAAACAGGGAATTAAGATCCCATCTGATTTCCCTCCCCCCAGGTTTTGAAACTCAAGATTTCAAAAAAAAAGTCTGCATCCTCCCTTGTCACTGAATCACTGCAATAGTAATCTTTCTGCCAGAGGTAAATAAGCTATTTTCCCAAGTGTGTGCATTTCTAATGAAGTATTTAGATACAAGAATGCCTTGTGCCACCACTCAGAGCTTATCTCAAAGAGAGAAACATAAAGCAGAAGCTGCTGATTTGTTGGGAAGCTAGTATGTTAGTCTGAAACAGCTTTGCAGGGAAGCAGTGAATACTTAAAGTGGGGATTCTGGTGGAAGCGGACAGCTTTACTCATCAGCTGATTCAGAAGCTGAGTACTCCTCAGCTGGCCAGTTCAGCAGCAGGATCTTCAACACTGCAATGGCTTTTCAAACAGGAAAAGACCTTCAGAGAGCCCAGTTAATTCTAATATTTCCTTCTGGTTCCTATCTGAAGAAGCAAAACGAGAACGGACGCTGTAGCATTACTGTCAGAACAGCCTATTTAAACACAGTACTGTGCTTTCCACCCTGTATCCATTTCTCTGCCTTCAAATATCAACATGATAATGTAGCTACTTCTGTGTGGCAACACTCTCAGAGCTGCTAAGGTTAAAGTGCTCAAGTTTAGCACACAAAAGACAGAAGGATTTGAGAGCAGAATCTGAACAGAAAGCCAAAAGACTTGGACAACCAAGGGACAGGAATCTGGCAACATCCCTTCTATATCAGGAATTCTATAAGGAAAACATGAAAGTTTGTAGAGTTGGTAGCACCACCCTTCTCCACATAGATTTTTTAGGGCAACTTACAGCTTTGTAATCATATTCTGTACTGGGAAGGTGGACAGCAAGCAGAGACAATACTGTAATGTAGTGGCACCTGCTTTTCTGATAAAAAGACGGTTAGCTGAGGCACTGCTCAGAACAAAGTACACTCACTTACAGTGAAGAAAACCCAGGCTGTAAGAATTGGAGCAAGAATGGATAAAGAACCCCAAATTTCCACATGACAACCCAGAACTGCACCATTTTAGAACCAGACTTCGATAACAGCATCCTGAACTTGAGGAATTATAAAACTAGGTTACCAGGTATTTAAATTAAGATCTGAAAAAAAGAAAGATTTACAGAAGTCACCGTGACCCCTAAGAACATAGCTACTCAAATATTGCTTTTTCAGAATTCCCTCTCAATTTAGATCAGCAACTCAGACCTTCACATTCCATACCTTGAAATTAAGGATGCACGGAAGCTAAGCCTGACTACAACTAAAACAAGCAGTTTCAACAGCTAAATTGGTCATCGAAGAATGGTTTTCCAACTGTCCTAAACATTAAAACCAAGCAAATTAATAAGCAGTACTAGTTATAGGTACTATTCTTAGTTACAAGCAACAGGTTAAGCTGCCTACTTTGAGAAGTTTACAGTTTTGACAGTCTAAAAATCAAGATTTCTTTTCCTGTGTTCAGCTATCATGCGTTACTTGAACAATACATCTGCTTGATTTTTAAGGCTACGCAGACTAGACCTAAAGTTTAAGATATGCAGACACTTCAAGTACAAGGATAGAAGATCAGAAACACGTGTTTGAGAAGCTTCAGTTCAGCAGCACTGGCCAAAACACATACATGGGCATCACTGTGAAGAACTGGTGCCAATGAGCAACTGTTTTAGAGAAGCAATTATTCATTTCCTTAAGTCACCTTTGGGGTATAATAGTTATCTAAGACATCTACATTACTCCCTGAGGTGTCATATTAAACACCTGTTTAAACACTCCATTACAGTGAGGAAGTATCATGCAGTACGCTGAAGGGATAGAATTTAGTTTGACATTAAGATTATAGCGTCTCAACTCCCACTGCAGTCAATCTGCCCAGCAATTCGGCTGATCAATTATTTGAGAAAAAAAAAAATCATCAAATTCCAGTTAATGGAAACCACATGTTAACAGCGTGCCTGCAGACATCCAAGTTCGAGTGTGCTAACTGAAACTCAAACCTTGCCAGGCTAGCCAGTCACAACTAACATGCATGGATCTTCTAGGAAAGAAGTATTCCAGTTCTGTAGTGTGACAAGGAATTTGAAGGTTTTATCTAAACTGCTCCTCCTTCATGTGAGACGAGGGCAGCCCTGCCCTTTCCACAGCTATTGCATGCAGCCATGCACCTCAGTGCAGAGTCAGTGATCTGCATGGATTAGTAATGGAAATAACTAACATGAGTTACATGGAAGCAAAAGATCAGCAAGTGCACTATCATTTGCACCCAGGGCAATAGTTCGGCAGCAGAAAGAGCTTTAATTCCCCTAACTAAATCTAGAAAAAGACTCACACAGGCTTGCAGCTTGCTATCTTCTAAAGAATTAATCTTAGGTATAAATCTAGTTTCAACTGATCTCAGCAGTGCTTTTTTCAGAAAGTTCATTACATAAGTTACAAGCTCTGTGGGATGTTCTGTAAAGATCAGACTCCCAATTTAGCTTAGGGTTTCCTTTCAGGCTCTTTATTTAAACAGAAAACAGCAAAAAAAATCAAGAAAGGTTTAGCGTAAGTCTGAAAGCAATGCTTATCATGATAAGAACACAGATTAACATCCCCTCCTCCCCACAGACGGTGTCATACTTACTACTTAACAAGTTGTCTAACTCGTTCACGTCCAGGTCTGTATATGTTCTTTGCTGCTGTGCTACCAACTGACAAAAGTTCTGAGCAGCTTTTATTATGTCTGCTTTTCCATCTTCTGGAGACAGCACCTTCAATGTAGATTGGCAATTTAAAACTGAAAGTACAAAACACAGTTTAAAAGCAACAGAAATATGGTTGCTTTGAACGTGCTTTAAATACTGAAAGTAACTTCATATATTGTACAACTAGTCAGAAGCATACATCATCCAGCTATTACAGAAACGGGTAAGAAACATCCAGATTTGCTGTATTACTGAAAAGCAAGCTTGAAGCAACTATTTTGAGGAGTCTTGTGAGATGCCGTTTAATCAAAGTTGTTCTTGAAATGCAGAGACTGTTCCAGGGAATTTACGTTGGTTTTTATCACGCTGCCAGGCAAAAGCAGTAAGACCAGGCTGCAGAGCTACTGACTTGAGGGTGGCAAGCAATGCAGAAAGACTTGCAGTTCAGTGAAGAAAAAGAAAATCCAATTCTTATCCTATATGAGGAAGGTGTTTTAACAGCTACTTTGAACATTCATGTGACAGTATGAGTAAGTCGAGGCCCTCCCTGAATATGATAACAGGATATCCATAGCACTTCATCCTTGATGCAAGAGTTGCAATATTGATCTAAGATTACTACAGAGAAACTAGGTAATAGTACCAGAATTTACCCATCAGTCTGTAATTATGACTGTAATTAAAGAGGACATTTCACAACAACCTTATCCACGTCTACACTATTGTGAGGCAGAAGTGGAATCCTCTCACCCAACACAACTTTCGTCACAGTACGTTCTGATACAGTACCTAGGAGGCAGACTTACAAAGGAAGCTGCAGACTACAAATCACCAGTGTACTAAACCCAGCTTGAGGTAACTGGGTTAAATACTAGCACTGTTACTGTGCTTTGTATCTGTGCACACATTAGACTGATACAAAACATATCACAGTTACTTAAAACCCAGTATTTCGTAAAAGTGCAGAATCTGACTACAAAAGACAGAATGCAGTCATAAGAACACTCAAAAAAGCTCAGTCTATCAAAGGTCACCACAATAATTTTCTGGAAAACATTCGATTTACTTGTCATATAGAGAAATAATCTTTAACATCCCATCAGTATTGATGGATGAAAGACATGTAGCTTTACTTTTGGCAAGAAATGAGAAATTGTTTCCTATTATAAACTGGACAGATACCAGTTTGTTCGAAGTATGAAGCATCTGGTCTGGCAATGGAGCCCTCTGTGTAAGAATAAAGGATTCTATCTAAAGATAACAGAAGACACCTCTGCTTTTCATGACTTCCAGTACGAAAAATTCCTGAGATTTAAATGTATCCTTTCAGTCAGGAAGTCTGAGAAGTCTTTCAGTAGTTCATTTGAACTGGACATAAATATCCCAGTTGAGGTAAGTGCAGCTAAGCATGCTAGAGTTTAAGACATTAACAGCAGGTCTACTCTGCACTTTACTAGTTATTTCAGCCTTCACAGGAATAAAAAGAATGCTAAACACAGATGTTTCCATGTAAATGCTAGCATCTTAGCCTAAGGTGCTTACAAAGGTAACTTAATGCTGCAACACTGGACTTCACATTGCCCTATACGCTATTGTAGGGGAAGCAAAATTCTGTTAGCAAGATGTAGTAGGAAGACTTACAGAAAAATGAAAAATATGATCGTCTTAAATCTATTATTAAAACTTATGCTCCGTTTAAATATGATGAACTGTAGTTAGGAAAGCTGTAAATATCAGCCCGTCCCTCTGAGGCACAGTCCTAATTTTAAAGTAATTTAATACATTTACATGGACTCCTAGTATGTATGTCTATCAGCATACTTCATTAAAAGTGAATATTTACAACAGATGGTATTGAATAAGGAACGCTCACCTTGAAATATTTTCTTGTTTTCTACTTCCTACAAAAACTACTATCAAAAGATTATTTTTTTAAGCCCTTTCCTGGTTACCCATTAATATGGCAACCAATGATATTGATCTTCCCCTTCTCCCTCCCAACTTTGACGCATGAGCATAAGGTTGGCAAGGTGGAAGTACATGCACTGCAGCCTAACATCAATTCCCTTACTCAAGCTCAAGTGCGTTCTTTCAAGTCTCAGCAAGATAATTTCTCACTCTAACCACGAGAAATTGAGCTACACTGATCCGTTAAGGTGTGCAGCACAATACCCAGGCTAAAGGGAAGATTCACCTAGGCAGTAATGATTGCTAGGAGCAGGGAAGAATAACACCTCACTATTAGTTACGAACAAGCAATCACAATGAAAGTTTAATACTAGCTCAGGAAGGCCGTACATGTTCTGATAATCAGTAGGTTATGAAAAAAAAGGTCATAGTACAGAGAAATGTACTTAAGTAAAAGCAGTTATGATTGATATACAGCTATTTAAAGTCATACCAATTCCCTGCCCAGCCACAATTCACCTTACCTTGATCAGCTTTCTCTTGATTTGCAAATTCCATGGTGTATTTGGAACAATCTAGTCCTAAGAGTTCCTGCTGCTGTTTCAAAATTTCATCCATCAGTCTTGAATTATTCCTCTTGAAAATACCTTTAAAAAAATAAAAAGGTTGCACGTCAGCCACCTTCTGTAGAGTACTACAAAAACAAATCTGACACTGTGCAGGAAGAAAAAAGAATCGGGCGGTCAGTGCTGGTTTCTAACTGGATTTCATGAGTATGGTAAGAATCCAAAGCAAATGCTACTGCACGTGACTAATTTCAGTGACCTTGCAGGAACATATGCAGGGAGACAACTCTCATGTGTTCCTCTTTTTCAAAATGTTCCTCTTCTACTCAGCCTGGTTTAAGTAGCAAGCTGCAATTGCATAACAGACAGTTTAAGAATCACTTCACTGTCCTTGGTATGCTGAGCACCAGTTTAATAGCAATACCCTACCAGCACAGGAAGACCAAGTCACCTTAACACCGATTTTTATCGCTGCCCCACACTGCCAGGGATTCGCTATCAACATCAACTACTGCTTACTGCCACATTATTAAGGCCATGGGCTATCAAAGCAAGTCACCACAAAGTGAGCCAGAAGGCTACATCAGCGTGCCAGGTGACATTGCAATGCCTCAGATTTCCTAATATGAGAATTTCACAAGCTACGTATTGCGAGGAGCAATGCAGTCCCCAAGGCCTTCTTGATACTTGTACACTTAGTGTAGATGCATTTTGAGCACAAGAGACTACAAGAACTTGGTTAGGCAAACATACTTGGATTTCTGTTCTGAAGTACATTCTAGCTTTTAATAATGATGCCACGCAACTATTTCTAACCACAAGCCACAGTAAAGTGTTAAAGCTTAAATATTTACAATGAAAGAGCGTGGCTAAGCATATTTACTTAGAAACTGATAATGCCTTTATCACTTGGCATTCGGGGTTGTTACTAAGAGCTTAAGTTTCATTCAGGGATCCTATATCAAGGACTTCTGCTGACCACTCTAAAAGCATGCGCACACACAATCAGCTTACCACTCAAGAAACACCGAGTTTGTACCCAACTTCCCAGTCATGCTTATGATTTAATCACCTCAACCTGATTCTGGGATTAGAAGCTGCCACAAACAGCAGTTTCCACATCAGTAGTGGGCCAAGTAGCACAGAAGCTTTGGGTTAAGACCATGATACATTAGGAGTTAATTTGCAACATGAAGACATAGAATGCATTTAATATACTAGTGAGATCGTGGGTCTACACAGACTTCATTCGAGGTTCTAGTCGGTGGTTAACACGTGTTTTTCTTCACACCCTAGCCAATTCCTGCAAAAGATATAACTTACTTCATTACACATCTTAGGGATGCTTATAACTGATTTCACATACTGACAGTTGAGCAAATCTCAGTAGCAATCTTGATGGACACATGCGTCAGACAACACTTTCACTGATGTTGGATTCATCACAATTGTTATACTTTGTGCTCCTGCTTACCAGCGTATATTCATATATAGCAGATGATGAGATTGCTTTGTGCAATACTGCTGGATAGGACTACTCGGATGAGCCTGCTTTGCACTAGCATTAGCACTTAATGTCTTCCTTACACTTCAGGTCAGCACCAGTGTAGCTACAATGCTGCTAATTCAGGGCAATCTTCAAGAAGGCTGCGTGTGCCTCACACCTATAGCAAGTCGCTTGGTTTCCAGCCACTCCAAGATCAAAACATAACCTTCAATATTCACAAAAAGAGTTGGCATAATCAGGGAAAGCTCCTGATCTGGGAAACAGCTGCTGTTTCCTTCCACACCCAACACTAACACCATCAATTCATTTTCATGAGAAGGTATTGCTATTCCAGTCAAAGACCGGTGGGCCAGATTTAAGGATCTGCTCTTCAGCTCTTTACTAAATGAAGACTCTGAGGAGAACAGACAGGAGAACAAACTAAGGTGCTTACTGAGCTCCAAAACAAAGTCCTTCACACACACAGTACATGCTGAAGACATTACCACATGCATCGATGAAACGCTGGTGATGATCAGCTAGAGCTCACTTCTACTCGCATTTAGCTCATCCATCTCCTTGGTTGTTCAAATCTAGGTCCTATTTTGTTCTTGGAATAGCAGGTAAGCTGTAGCCTGTTGCAGTTGTATTGTGCATTTGTAGCATATCTTTTGAGAAGGACCTCCGCACTGAATGCCAACTGATCCACCAATCTTGACACAGCTGCAGTTTGCCTGCAGTGATGACCCCGAAGCACATCAGAGGGATTTCATTTAAAATCAATAGCATCTGGGAACTTCACTCTGTCACTCTTTTCTCACTCAACGCACAAGAGACTTTTTCTTATGGCTGCATAGGATAGCGTAGCTGTAGGCAGCAGCACACACGGACCAAACTCACATTTGACGTGAAAAATTATGCATGTGGTTGTAGCTCAGATACACACCCCTTTCCCTTACAGCATCTCAGAAATTCAATTTGTCTACAAGGTGATTTTTTTTAAAAACTTAATTTGAAAATATATTCAAGCCAGTTCTGAAGACACTGTTGCTAACTTATGCATGATAAACATAGTGAAAAAGTGTGAGTATAGCTATTATAGCAATAACACAACTCCAGTGTCCCAAGGCAGTGAAGTAAGCCTTCATTTAATACTACCTTCCAATTTTGTTCAGCCTTCCATACAAGTTGAAAGCGAGCCCATAATATGATTTTAATAGGAAAGTTATTTGACGAGAGCTTTAATGATTTCTACTACTACTGTAACTGTTTGCTGATAAGCAGGGAAGATTCCAGCACTACCAGGGTTTCTGGTATAGACCAAACATGAGATTTTCACTATTCCTAATTAGAAATAATTCTTGTTTCTGAAAAGCATGCTAGAGGAGTGTGTATATTCCAGCAAGTTAAGTGTGTTAGGAATTATGCATATTTAAGCACTACCACTCCCAAAGCAAAAGAATATAAAACTTCATTTATTTTATTCTTTTAAAACAAATGCTGAGAATGTGTTAGCTATTTCTAGGTATAGTTCTTTCTACAGCACAAGCTGCAAGCCCACTACTTATCGTTAGTTCCCAGCCACTCTACAGCCGAGGCAAACCAGAGGAACTTGGGCTTTCTGCCGTAGCCCTGCCATTACACAGGTCTTTTTCCATAACACACCGTGGGCTCTGCTGTAGAGTAGTTAGAAGCCACACCATTCGCAATCAGCTGTGGTGCTGCAGCATAGAGACCATCAGTTAGAGACCAACGAACAGATCATGAAGGTCCGCAGGTGCAGCAGAAGCAGGGCACAGAACTGGGGGAACCCCCGGCCCCGAGGAGCACCAGATGGTGTCAGCCACTCATCTAGCTGGACAACAACAGCCACTGCCTGCTCACAGCCTGGTAGCCCCATGGGGTTCAACACTCTCAGTTGCCCTGCTATTTAAAGCAGCACAGTCTGGTAAGACACGGGAGAAGAGTCTCTTCCCTACAAGAGAACCTTACTAAAGCTAGGCATAGGGAAGAACACATCTCCATAGCATTTCAGATACTTGCTTTTTCCTCAACTCTCTTCCAGTGCCAACAGAGTCATCCAGTGTGAGAAGCATCAGACCTCAACCCAGTTCAAATAACGTACTTGCAAGAAACTGTTATAACACATGAACAACTTCTGCCTACATCCCCACATTGGATCATGCTGGCTGCAGTTTAGTGGAAGAAAGTAGGGTTTGTGTCATTAGACCTCACAGGACGCTAAGAGCTAGGAAATGCCTAGGCTCTTCTACTCCAAGATCCCAGAAAAAACTCCAAGCCTTGTTTGAAAATAGCTGAAGTCAGTTCAGTTTCATCCAAATTGAAGCCACTGAAGCCATAGCTAACCAAGCAGGAAGAATTCAGAGCAGCACTAGGCAACCACTCCTCCCACATTTCTTCTTGAAGGGACGCGATGTGCCTGGACAGCAAGAGCTCACCAGCAGGCAAGACAAAATATTACTGCTTCCATACTACCCAGGCCTGTTAGAAGATCACCTTGTACAGATTAGCATTAGGCCGTATTACATGTGTCTAGTAGACCATAATACATATTACACTTGTCTCCCCCATCTAAGTGAGCACACCGAGTACACAAACAGTTCTATGCATTGATCACATCTACTCAACTACCAAATAGTCTGGGGGAGCCTACAAGTCTAGATTGTAGCTAATAAAAATGTATCCGGTTTCCTACTGTACTTTATTCTTCCAAAGAATTTCTAAAAGAAAATTGGTCAGAAGTAAAAGCTCACTCACAGAGCTAAATCCCGTATAAGGAAACTCAAGTTCTCAACAGAGTAAGTAGTACTACAGGCTTTAACAAGACTTCAAGCAGAAGCATCTCTTCAGGAGCTCTAAGTATTGAAATGCCAAGGCTCTGCATGCCCCCTGAAAACGCTCTAGCCTTGTCCCAGACTATTTCAGGAAAACTTCTGATAACAGAAATAACACTCAAGGAACATCTCATGACTAGCAAATAACTTTAACAGGAGAAGGTATCTAATACCGGTCAAAGGCTACTCAACAGGTTGGCTCAGCTGCTGCTACGTAACTGCAGCCACAGCCTTCTGACTGCGGGAGAGCTGCATTATTTCCTCCAAGATAAGATCTTGACTAGCACAGATGGATATCTACCCAGTAATAGGGCTGGGAATGCAGAAGTCCACAAAAATAAATCCTTGATCAAAAACCTATTTAAATCAAGAACTAGTCAATCTGAATTTGATAATCAAGGCACACACCGTAGCACAAACCTTATTAGTGCTTTGTTTTGTTGCATAGTCACAAAGTATTTTGAAAATTGGGAGAAAGAAAAAGGCCCCTAAATACCAGGCGACGTAAGAATGCCATCTTAGGTTCTGCTTGGGAAAAATGTTTGTTTTGCACACCACAGGACCTATCACACCACATTTATTATGGCACAAGGCAGCTATCTGTATTACAGTTGTCTTGCATTATGCAAGGACTCTTACTCCAGTCTTCTGGAATACTGATTTTTGCAGATTCAGAGGAGACAGCCAGGTACCTGGTAAGATTCCACAAATACTACTTGGTGTCTCTGTACCGTACTGGGTTCTCTTGCAATCATCCATGAGACTCAGTTAACTGCAGACAAGCTGCCCTTAGAGTTACTAGTGCAGCTGCTGCAACACACCAGGGTGAGCTGGGATGCAGTTACTTATTTTAAAGAACAAAGGGTATCTTCTCTTTAGTCAGTTTGTCAAAAATACAGAAAGTCACTACTATAAACACACAACCAGCTTATCTGCTATTTCTTCTCAGAAGAATGCCACACTTCCCCCTTTTTCCCATAGGCGATCCAATTAAGGTCACATTTTTAATTTAAGCCTTCTACAGGAAGCTGACAAAAACAGTTTCCTTCCAGAGGACACAGCCATGGAAAAGCAGTCCTGTAAATAACGTTTCCTGCTTCAACAAGAAAAATCTCACTACTACAAGCACGCAGTGAAGGAAGAATCAAAGCACACTCCACTCCATCTAACTGAGAAGCAGAGCCCTGGTCACACCTTTGCTGGGTCGATGGCTGGTACAGCTGTATGAGCACAGCCCTCCACAGCAGCAGCTCGGCACACCACAGGTAAGTCCCACCACCTGAGAAGATGAAAACGAGCAAAGCATAACTAAGGTTCACCCTCTGCTACTGAGGGCAGCACACAGTGAGTGATTTTTTTCAGCTTCACTTACTAGTGTTACTGCTGAGGGCTCCCTCCATCCGTCGCTACCATTCAGAACTGGACTTAGCAACAAGTCTGCAAGGCACTACAACGCCCTACTTAGCCATAAGCCCATCTGGAAGCACTCAGTGTTCAATCCAGGAAGTGTAAGGGGCTTAGCACAGAGAGAAAGGCTAATACCTGCTATCACCAACAGTCCCGGTACACTCAAGCCATGTGAATGACTACTTGCTCAGAGCTCGCTCTCTGACACCGTTTTAAAAGGCTCAAATTCCTTTTGCTGTGCAGAACAGATATGGCTGCTATCCCAGGAAATGCTCTGAAAGCCTGTGAAGAACATGGATGTGTAATAGCAGGCTAGTCTCATCAAGTCTGAGAGTTTGGCAAAAGCTAATGATTTAAAACTACTTCATTGCTGTGGATTAAGGCTTGCCTTCATCAATTATGTACCAACAAATTGGAACGCAAGCTGCTAATTAAACCAGCATATTGAAGGAACTAATAGCATTAGCTATGGAAAAATATTTCCTGAGCTGGAAGTCATGAGATCACACCTACATTTTCAAATTTTAAGGGTATTAACAAAACTTACACCCATGCTTAAGTTGTGTGCTAGGAACTAATACATGGGAACAGCAAACAAACTCTACACAAAGTCATTTATTTCTGAACTGCTGACAGAGACAATTGTTCTGCAAGGTTATGTCAACTGCAATCCTCTTCAGAGGTCATAACCTCGTCATTTCTGGCCATCATCTTTGCAGTCCTGTAACAGTCAGACTCGGATCTGACTGGATCTCAGCACGTGTTCTGGAGAAGCAGAAGTAGCTTTTCCACAGTGAAAACATACATGATAGAAGTGCTGACATCTCCTTTCCAGACAGGATCTCAGTGACAGCGGCTGCGAGTGCTGTCTCCCTGCTCAGTGCTGTTCACTTTGTAACCATTCAAATCTGAAAAGCAAGAGCACTAAGAAACGTGATTCTCAGCTCGATCTGTTCCTCAGGTCAGCTCACGTACATATTTGCAGAGCACAATGCAGAGATCTAAAAAGATTAAGTGTACATAAGCAATAGGCAATATTGCAAATACTTGGAGGTTTGACAGAAAATACAGGGACCCTCAAGTCTCTCTTCAGAACATGAGGGAAATTCCTACTCTTGTTTACTACCAATACTGGGTCTGCTCCATTTGGTCTGGTTGAACGCTTTCCAAGCTGAGAGCAAAAACATCAACACATAAATGGCTTCTCAGAAGGCACTGTCTTCTCTGTCCTTGAGATGACGGGCAAACATTTTATACTGTTGCTTGGCTTCCAAACGAGGAAGCAAGTATTCTCCCACTGAAACACAATATAACCAAGTTCTGCAACTACCCTACACAGGTCAGTTTAAGTTGGTGATCGGTATTAAGCCCAGGTACTTATAAAGATCTCGGAAAGTTTGGTGAAAGTCAGGCCACTTGAGTCATGTATTTCATATGAAGGACCAGACACAAACAAGAGCTGTCAGTGGCAGTCATTAAGAAAAAAACATAGAAGCCTATGCTCAGGGAAAGGCCTCCTCAGATGCTTTTGCTCCCTTGATCACAACAGATATCACCTATTTGGTAGGATGCACAGCTGCATTTCTCCTGAAAGACCACTAGAAGACAAGTGTTACAGATGATACCTCTACCTTCCATAAATATACAGAGCTGGTCTAATTTACATGACATCTCTAGATGGCCATCAGAAGTGGCTCAAAACAACAGCTGAACATTGGTGTCTGACAGTCCCACCACTGACACTAAGCGCACCAAGATCTTCAGTGTGAAGCTTTCTCCTTTAGAGAGGACAGGAACATAGGAGGCCATCCATCCCTGGGATTACCAGCTCTTCTGAGCTGAAAGCTTGCCTAGTCTCAGTTGCAGATTATCCCTCAGCAGCTGGGCAGGAAGTTCAGCTAAGGAAATCTTGAATGCGGCTGGTTTCATCTCCTCAACAGGAAACAGCACGAGGATGACTTTTTCAGGATTGCTGCACAGAATCTGAGCAATCTGCTTGCTCAGATTGCTTCTGACAAGAAAGTCAGATCTAATCTTTATGATTCTGAGTGGAGTGGAATCAAGGTATTTACAAAAGTGTGACGGCCTCAAACCTGAGACCCAAGAACAAATGAACACAGATCAGACACAAACACCACCAGAGCTTTCACAGGTGCTGGCCCAGGCCTAACTCAAGCTTCATGTACCACAGGGGCTTATGCTGAATGCAGACCATTTCTTTCATCTCACCACACCAGCAGGCCATACCCATTCAAGTTCAACTACCTGTCAGCACTGTCTCTTCCCAGGAGAAGAAATGCAAGAAGACAGGTGGCTACTAACACCCACACCCAGTCCTGGATGTCCGTACCCTGCTTAAACTCAACCCGTAAGCGCACGAAGCCCTCAGCTCTCCACCAGCAGACCCAAAGGGCACGGCGCCCGGGTGCCAGGGGCTCTGTCCAGCTCGGGGCCAGGCATAACTCACCGTTATGGTCATAGACGCTGACGTAGGAGATGCCCACCGCCATGCACCACACCACCAGGCTGGCCATGTCCGCGTAGCTCGGCTCCTCCTCGGTCACCACCAGCCCCACGTGCACCGGCAGCTTGCGCAGCGCCCTCCCGTCGGGCCGCCAGCGCTGCCGGCCCAGCGCCGCTCCGCGGGGCCTCCTCCTCCTCGTCCTCCCCCCGCCGCATTCCCGCCGCGGCGCGGGGCCGGCCGGCCGCAGGGCGAGCGCGGCGGGGGCGAGCAGGGCGCAGGAGGCGGCGACGACGGCGGCGGCGGCGCGCGGGGCGGCGAGCAGGGCGCGCTGCAGGCAGAGCAGGGCGCGCAGCAGGGCGTGCAGCGCGCGCCACGCCAGGCCCCCCGCGCCGCTCATGGGGGCGCGCGCAGCGGCAGCGGCGGCGGCGCCAACGGCTGCAACGGCCGCAACGGTTAACGGCTCCGAGGCGGAGCGGGCCGGGAGGGGCAGGGGAAGGGCAGGGGAAGGCCGGGGGGTGCCGCCGCCTTCAGGAGGGGGCCGCCGCCCGCCCCGCCATCGCCTCAGGGAGCCCGCGGCCCCCGCTCGGCCGCCGCCGCTGCCGCCGCCCGCGCCGCCATGTCCCGGCCCCTTCCCCTCTCACCCCCACACGCGCCCGCACGCCGTTGGCCGCCCGCTCGGCCTACGTCACTTCCGCCCACGGGGAGCGAGTGACGTGGCGCTGCGGGGAGGGGACGGGAGGGGAGGAGCTGGGAGGGGCGTGGCCTAAGGGCAACGGGTGGGGCCCGCTGCTGGTGGGCGGGGCTTAAGGCAGAGGGGCGTGGCCTAATGGTGAGGGCGGGAGGCGGCAGCCAGGTGTGCCCGGCAGCCATCATGGCGGCGCCCCCGCCCCCAGGGGCGGCCATCTTGTGGGGGTCCCACGGGGGCTGCCCACGGCCGGCAGCTGGTCCAGGAGCTCTACCTGGGAGAATTGCGTCTCCTACGTGAACCCCTCGTTTTTTGGAGCCTTCCTGCCCTGCCTTGTAACAACCCCCAGCCCAAAAGCCCCGGAGGCACAAGCTCAGTTCCTCACAAGCAAAACACGGAGCAGGAGCTCTCAAGTGCTCCCAAACAGATGGGAAGGCTCAAACGTCACAGGCACCTAAAGCACTCTACTGAAACGCTCCATCAATACAAAATCAAATGAGAAATCCCGTACCATGAAAACGTTTTCTCGTGTTGAGAAAGTAAATAAATCATCCTCAGGCAATACCCAACAAAGAGCAACACCCAACAGAAATAACACTGAAACTGCTAGGGCTGCATCTGCTGTTCTATAAACATCTAAATCTTCTCCTACCATCAGCATAGCTGCTGACACATTCAAAAGTTGAACTGTAAACCTAAATTAACTTTCGTCTCTTTGTTTAAGTTGTGCAGCTTAATGTTTGGGTGCCTAAGAAACCCAAGCACCAGTTCTTTTGCCTCGGTGTTGTAACGAACTAGCTGCACTCTGACATCTGGCAAAACAGACTTTATGAATGTGAGTGATTATTCGGTTACTGAATGCCAGCAGAAGATAAAGAATAATAGAAACTGTTTGCTTTGAAAAGTAATTTGCTGGTGTTATTGCTCCTTACTTATCAGTGGAGATTTATGAACTGCCAGGAAGCCCCTTAGATTACTGTTTGTAATTCACTGGTTTTAGTGGTCTTGGTATTCCAATTTTGTTTAATTTTCAAGCGCTTTGGGAATTGCTTGATAATATTTGCACATACATCAGAGCTGATGCATATACCGTGGAGCCCTTTTGTGTTGCAAAAGCCTGGAAGGTTCCCACCAGGGAAAGGGGGCACTTGCAGTGTGTGAACCCCAAAGTATTATACATACTGCAACTGGAGCTATGCGGTAGTCAATTAGCTATTCAGCTACCAAAATAAACTCTTGAAATAACTTCGTCTCATTGGACCTTATCCTGATATTTGGCAGGGGTAGAAAGCTGTTTCCTGAGAATATCCCTTTTTCTGTTTACAGTCATAGAAATGGGTCAAACTCACCCCAGTGTTTTTATGCATCGCTATTAATTAACTTTGGAACAAGTACTAAATCTCATTAACCAGGACTGATTCTTCTGTTTGTTGTAGTTGCTAGATGAGCCTTCTGTGCTCTGCCTGGAGCTCAGTTAATTTAGTCTAATGTCATTTAAAATAGTCTAAAATAAATAAAAGAGGAAAGTATTTCTGGAAAACTGAAATTCATTTTTCAAAAGCAAGGATCTCTAAACAACCCTGAGAAATTACCCACGTCAGTGTAACTCTCCATCTCAAACTGAGTTTAAATGTGTTGAATGCCAGACTACAGGTAATAGCATCTTGCAGTATTGCAGAATTTTATTTATGGGGTTTTTATGCAACTCTAAGAATGCTCTACTATAAAAAGGTCCATACAGAGTTACAGAGTGCTTTTCTAAGAGATTGTTATTGTATTCTTATTTCCCTCAAGCTACATAGTACTAATGGCATTGAAAAACGGCCAATTCTTTTACAATTTTCAGTTTACAATGGCATCGTTATTATAGCCCTTCTGTCACCAGCTATTAACATTTATACTATGAATTAAAGAGGAAAATTTAATGGCAGCCCAGCAGGCTGGTTGTCAGTAGTGATACTGGTGGTGGTGGGCAGCTCTAGAGAGCCTTCAGATTCACCGTAGACTAACCGCGGGGTTAATCTAGTTCATAATCATAGTAATCATCGTCTGTGTTTACTGCGACGCTAGCGGCCTCATTGAGTTTCATTTTCTTTCTGTCCTCTTTGCCTTTTTCCATGGAAGACAGATTATCTTCACAGTGCTGCAGAATCTTTTTGGAAGACATCCAGCTTTCTCCTCGGCTCTCTGCTGGTGCCGCGCACTGCCCTCCCCTGACATCCGTTCCTTTGGCCATCAGCACTCTTCTGGTCCTGAGAAGGTCACAGGTGCAGTTCCAGGGGTTTCCGTCTAAATAGAGATGCCGGAGGCGAGGTAAATACTCCAAGACTTTGCGATCCAAGGCAGATATCTTGTTGTTCCGTAAATTTAAAACCTGAAGCTGTTTCAAGTCTTTCAGTTCTTGTTCTCCAACGTCCTCTATGTCATTCCCCTTCAGATCCAATCTAGCAAGGGTATCTGGAAGTCTGAATAAAAATAAAACAACAGGAATATGTTATGTTCATTATATTGATTCTGCTTGTCCAAGCACATCTTACATATTAAATAAAACTACCACTAACAAAAGTGTAGTCTTTTGGAAATAAAATAAAATAAAAAAGTAGTGGTCCTGAAATGTTAATATTCTTTTTTGTTTGTTTGTTTGTTTCTTTTTCTATTCTAAAGTTGTTGGAATACTATCTATGGACACTTGAGCTGTTTTCCCAAATTACTGCAGTTCTGAACTGTACATGTGTGTGCAGCTGAGCCTAACAGCAATTTTAGTCCAGCCATACAATAACAAAAGTTTTTAAATATAGTTTATTTACGATCTTTTTTTTTTTTTTTTTTCTCCTGCTCTAGTCAGTGAAAGCTGTTTAACAGAAAAGCCATTTAATTGGTGTGGAATGTTTTTAATAAATTCAATCTGATGTTAACTAAAAATCATTTTACTACTGTAGTATGCAAGGTGATGAGGTTAAGAGCCAAGGTTAGAGACTTTAAGGAAATTTACTCAATATAACTGTAAGGCAAAATATAAATAATAACACCAAGAACTATTTAGAATTGAACAGCAGTGTCCCACAACCAGTGAAGGATGAGGTGGGTTTATCTCAATGTAATGATTTGAGATACCTTTGAAAATTAGAGGGTACACTGTGACCCTCACTGGCAGGTTTTTGTGAAGCTGAGTTTGACCTCTTAGGCTGAAAGGCGATTGCCATATTTGTGCAAATCTCACAACTTCATTGGGAATATTTCAAGAGTAAGGCAGTTCTGCATTGTGCTATATTTCCTAGGTGAGATGAGGATTTCACATGTTGAAATTCTCACACATCTGAGTCATTGCACAGACCCTGGTCTTACCAGCGCTTGTGGCTGCAATCAACTTGTGTTGAAACGTAACCACAGTCAGTGATAATAGTTGCTCAATGTGACAAAAGGAGCTAGTCTGGGGTGAAATCCTAGAGCCAATAATATCAAAGTCAATAGGATATCATTTGAGATATTTATCCAAACAGATTACAGGCTAAAACCTGTACAGTGTAAACCTGTAAAGGCTTTGCAGATGTACTGCTTGACTTTAGCTTTTGTTGATCTTGAGGAAATAACTACATCGGAGCATGTGATTAATGATCCTGCTACTGGCAGAGAAGCCGCGTGCATTCAGGAGCTCACCGCAGCAGCCATACCACTGCCACTCCAGGGAATATCATCAGGCTCTTCCGTGCATTCTGACTGCTCCCTGCAAGATTTTCTGGAGTTTGGGCTCTTCTGTATGAGTCATGAAATACTTGGACATGTTATGGATATAAGTTCTGATGGAGACAATTTCATATCATTGTTTCCTTTTCAGAATAAAAGGAAAGAACCTTTCTTTTTTCCAATTCCCACTAAACAACCACTAAGACTCGGTAACTGTGGCAAATTAACTATATTCTTTAACCTGTGACGCAGGTAACTGGTAGTTCTCACATAGCTATCAGAGTAATACTTTTATTTCTGTATGTCCTTGCAACTGGTGATCAACAGGTAGATGCGTGGACACACACAATTAAATTAGGTACATAAATTTTAGTTCTTGTCATTTCTTTCCCACTTCATGTTTATAGCCTCCCCTTGAAATCTGTGTGCATTGCTGAGTTGAAAATAAAAGACCCAATATCTCCCTAAAAGCTTCACTGTTTAAAGGCTAATAGAGGACTCCTTCCTGTTAATTCTTGTGACTACAAAGGTTGTAAAATAAGATGGATTAGACAATACTAATGTAACTAGAAAGCATTAAACATTCCTGTCAAGGCAGACTGAAATCAAATATTTATACACCACTAAATCACTTTCTGATTATAAAGCTTCAACCAAATAGATTCAAATGCTAAAGGACCTCGTTCTAAGCAAATTGAAATTTTACTGCATTATTTATTTGGGCCAGTTAAACCTGTCCACAAGCCATAAAAATAAAATTTACTAGTGTGGTTGTGTTAAAAAAGCTGATGTTAATGGAATTACATTACTATTTTTATGCCATCTTATTGCACAGTTTTTTTTGAAATAACAAAATTGCCACTTTATATCAGAGCAGCCTCCATTTGGCTTAACACAGCACCACTGATAATGGCCAGGGCCATCACTCAGATGAATGTGAGAGAACCTGTGAGCAAGGCATTAAGGAATCCAGTGTGCCCAGGGGATGTTTCTTCTGTGCTACTTTGACTGGAATTTTGCTTATAGCCTGAAGCAGGACAGTTATAAGCCTTCCAAATACCTTGTAATGTGTGCATTTAATGAAGTTGGGGATGGTAATATCCACTGAAGAAACATATTAGTTTTGACCGGACTCAGCTCCAGCAATCTTAATACTCTGACAATAATAAACTCAGTGCGGGTTGGTGGAAACATCAGCTTTAAAATTGCCATCTTTCTGTTTTACTGAATGCTCTATTTATTTTGTGTTATGGGAGAAGACAAATGTGAGCAGCAGTGTAACTAATCTGTAATCACTGTTATACTCTCCCAGCAGATTCCTCCTATTCATGTGTTGATTAAACAAAGTAGTCTTACTGGCAGCGAGAGATGAGAAAGGAGGAGGATCACTGGGGGCCACAGATGTAATGAAAGCAGCTGCAGTACTATGCTGACTGCTAGCAGGAGTGCTTAATAGTGCCAGTTATGGCAGTGGGTTTATGGTATGGATGGACTTCTACTAGGACCAGGTCTGAATGCAAATATTTTCTCAGTTTGGCTCTCATTCTCGCAATGTAAGGGGGGAGAGATGACACCTGTGAAGCAGCTATCCTTGGAGTCACTTACCTCAGTGGGATAGAAATCAGGAGATTCTGTTCCAGTGCCAGGTTAGAAAGCTGTGCACACTGCTGCAGAGCTCCTGCCTCAAACGTGCTGACAGCATTGTTGTCAAGGAACAAGTGTTTGAGGTCTTGTAGACCTTGGAAGTCCTGCGCTGTCACCCTCTGAATCAGGTTATTGCTGCAGTCAAGTTTCTGCAGCCTGCCTGGCAGCCTGGGTGGCATGGCCTGGAGCTGGTTCTTAGACAGCTCCAGCGTTGTTAAGTTAGGAAGAAGCTGGGCACCATCTACTGATGTAAGCTGGTTTTCTGAAAGGAAGAACTCGGTCAGGTTTTCTAGGTGTTTCATGTCTCGGAGTCGTACTGTTTTGAGCCGGTTCTTCTCTAATTTTAGTGAGAGCAAGGACTTAGGTAGGTCAAGAGGCACTTTTGTCAGCAAGTTGCCGCTTAAACTGAGAAACTGTAGGTTTTGGAAAGATGCAAAAAAGCTGGTTGGGAAGGAGTTTAGTTTATTATCAGCCATGCTCAGATACTGCAGCCTAGGCAGCTGGAGTGGTGCAGACACAGATTCCATGTTGTTGCCATCCAGAATCAGACTCTGTAAGTTGCAGAGGGAAGAAAACACACTCCAAGGCAGAGTCGCAATCAGGTTGTTCCGGATATCAAGCACCCTTAGTTTCATCAAACCTTCAAAATCCGATGCGTGCAAAGTGGTGATAGAATTATCAGCGAGTTTTAAAATCTCAAGGCCGGATGGGAGGCAGGTGGGTATTTGCTTTAGCTGATTTTTGTAGAGTTCCAGGGACTTCAAAGTGTTCAGGGCTTTGAAAGTATTGTTTTCTATCGATTCTGTGCCACTGCACGACAGGACCAGCTCTTCAAGGGCCGACATTCTTCTGAAGTCAGTAATCTTAAAGAGATAAAAATAATTCATGTGACAGTACACAGTATTCATGAATCTCCTCACTGATTACTTCTTCTGGGTGCTCTGACCATTGCTGGCTGATATTCATAAAGAATGAGAAACTAAGAGAAATGGAGCAGTAATGGTAGAGGTGTCACTGTAGGCACCTGCAGTTTGACAGAATTTACTTACATTTCTAGAATTGTCTGAAGACCATCTTGTGTCTAGTTTTGAGCAAAGACTCAGGTCTGAAGAAGGAGTTTTTCTTTTATTTCTGCCTGGCAGATACCTATGTCAAATGTTTAGCTAAATGTCAGCAGTGGCAGAGGTCCTTACAGGGGGCAGATGGTTGCTGTATGTTCACTGTGCTCAGCAGAGTTTGCTGGTGCAGGTCTGGGTTCATCAGACAGACATTTCTCTGTATCACCACTGCAGCACGTATTCCCTAGATGAGTGGATATTGTTTCTTCTCCCTACTATGAATTTTTGGCAGGAAACGAAAATCTGACACATGTATTTCTTCATTCCTTCCGCTCTCTCTCCTGTTCCTTAAGGTAAACACCTCACATTTGGAGATGACCAAACCAAACATGTAAATTTGTTCTGAAACTAATGTGAATGGTACAAATTGCTTTTACAGCAACTTAGTTTTTGTTACTTAGTAGTAAACAGATGCTTTGTGGTGGTAAATGAAACTTAGACGTTGACTGGGATCATAATATATAGGGGCATAGTGATTTTTTAATTATTCTTGTGCTTTGTTGGAACCTGCTTGCTTATCATGCTTTCCATCTTGTGTCTCAAGTTAAGAAACAAACCTAAATGAACCTGGCAGCCTCCTCTAAGCCAAGAAATGAGGAAACATGGAATGAGGGTAAGTAAAGGAGTTGTCAGAGCACACCAGTTACTTAAACAGTAATTCTTTGAAATTTTCAGAGATACTGCCCATTGACCTAGGTGCTCGATTTTAAAAAATGCATTTATATGGGAATCACAGAAAGCTCAGAGTAAAATGAGCAGGTGTTCTGCATGGGAGAGGCAGGAAGGGGTATTCTTCAGTTAGTTTTCCTTCAGGTGTCTGGTAAACATCTCTCTGCAGATCTCAGTACACATCAGTAACAGATGTTAAACTAACACAACAGCCTGCATGCCATTTCCCCCAGAGCTCATTAGATACCAGCACATTTTACTCTCATTGAGTAGCACTACAAACATGTTCTATAGCATAATCCCATATCCCAATGAGGAATCTACAAGGAAAGCAGTACAAATCCTTTTGCAGATAAGGTACTGTACAGTAGTTTTGTTTTACAATCCTCACTGAATGCATTTAACTATCATAACTGTGTATCTTGAAACAGCTGAAGAAAGTGACTGTTAAAAGGTTCCTTCATTTATCCAATTCCCTCATGTTTGTTTGAGTGGTATCTCTTTACCTTACCTACAAACTCTCCATTTTAACTTCTGTTAAAATTTGAGCCCACACAGCTGTGAAAGAGGAATTCATTTTGAATTTCATTTTCATTTTCATTCAGATTTTATTTGGCTTTGGTATCCCCAGGTGTGACTAGATTCTAGCTATGTTCAGTTTGCCTTGTAAAGTTGTTTCTGAGCACTGCAAGATTTTAATGCAGTTAGTGGGAAAGTGTAGATACGGAGCCTCTACTGATGCAGGTTTCTCTAGCAGTTACACTTGACTTCAGTGAGGGAATGTACTCACTCATGACTAAATTCTCATGACTAAATAACAAAGCTGGCCATTTACTGATCTCCTATAATTGCAGTTTTGTAATATATATATGCTCATTGATTTGTTATAAAGCAACTGTAGAATTGTGTGTCCAGTTTTGGTCACGGCCGGGAGGCTAACCTCGCAAAGGTTCATCATGAGAAGTCCGATAGGAATGAACTGCATTGCTCAAGAGCAGAAAGGAATATTCACACACAAGTGATGAAACAGTCCTAAGGAAATTGAAACAAATGTAAACCTTTGTAGGTTCAACACATTTTCTTCTATTAGTTCAAAAGCAGTATTTCCTGCTTTTCCTCAGTTGATCGCAGTATATCTGTATCTGTAAGAAGCTTAATTTTCATCTTATTAAGTGGCAGCGAGCTATGCGAAGGTCAACGTACAGACATTCATTCTGTGATGGAGGATTTAGCCTTCTTAATGTGGATCACTACAATTTCTATTTTCCACCTATTTGGTAGGCTTTGCCAGGGTTTTTGGCAGTGCAGTTTTGAGACTTAAACATGTATCCATGCTGTTGCAAACCAGACAGTCTTTCTAATTGGAATCAAGACATATTTGAAAGATTATTGGCCGCCTTTTTGCTTCAAAATGATGTTTTATTCTCTAACTAGACTGACAGTAAAATGTCAGTAATAGGGTTTTACATTTTAAAAATATCTCCTGAAAATGGATCTAAGAGACTGTTGTAATAGAAACTTTTTCATCACTTTGTCCTTTTTTATTTTCATTTTTTACTTTTTTTTTTTTTTTTTGATTTTTTGTGGACTGGAATTTGTTATAAGCAGTTCCTTAAAGTAGTCCCCTATTGTGGGGGTTAAAGAAGCAATTTTCTTTTAGCAGATTAAACAAAACAAAACCACAACAAAATATTAATATAGTTAGAAATAACATAAATGTTAAAGTGAGTGTAAAAAGGTTATAGTAGCTCTTCAAATCAAGGATAAGGCAGAAATTATTGTAAAAAAAAAAAGATGCTAGAAATAGTCTAATTTTGTTACTACAGGCTCTGTTTTTAACAAATCCCAGTTTACAAAAATACCAAAAACAAAAACCCCAGCCAATCTTTTCAATGATAATCAATCCTGTCTAGAAAAAAAAAAAAAGAAAAAAAAAAGTAAAGTTGATCTGAGTAAAACAGATCTGCTTTTCTTCTTCCTTTTCTTGAGAACATAGTGGTTTAACATATAAACATATCTTCTTTAAATTTCTTTACCATTTGAATATTAACGAGTGCAAAGGGATGTCCAAAAGTAATTGGTGCTCAGTTAGAAAGAATATTTGTTTATTCTCCTGAGGCTGCTAATTGCCAAACCATATAAAAGCCTGTTAGAGGTCAGCTGTGGAAAGTCTAGGCTTACATTCAATTTCTTTTTGAAAATATTTTCTTTTCTCTAAATTGAGACAATTGAAGTAATTAAAAAGGAAGGAAAAAAAAAGACACACACTATAGAGTTCCTTTAGCACTTCCAGACACATAGTTTACAAGCAGAAATCAAAACCTGTTCCTACAAACACTATTATGTGTGCCAAGGGAATTGTTCAACTGAGTTAATTAAGTATATGCATTTACGATGTCAGGACCTCAAATGCATGATTTGTCTCATGGAGAGAAAACTGAAAAATATAATCACAGACCCCATTTAATCTTAAATAAAGAATCTCCATAATTACAGGCAGCTAGCATAAAAGGGCTTATTTCCTTTCAGTAATAGAAGTAAGGCATACTGATTGCTCAGTTAAATCAACGTATAAAGAGAAAAACTCTCCTTAGATGGTTTTACACCCTGTTGGTTCTGAGCAGTCATAAAACATTTTTTTTTATTCTATTGCTTTGTTCACTTATAACCAATGTTTAAATGCTTTATCACAAATATCTGCCTTCTTTAGTCAGACCCTAGGACTGCTTTAGTAGTGACTGAAGGTTTTACAGCAGGTTGGGGCAACCAGCCTGAGAAAGGACAAATGGCTCATCTTCATTATTTCAGAAAGAAAATGATCTTCTTTTTGCAAGAAGATATATAATAATTCATTCAGTAAATAATAATTCATTCAGTAAATAATAATTACTGATAATAATTCATTCAGTAAACTATTACTTTAACAAGAGTACACTGATATAGCTAAATCATACCAATGAACTATGACTCTTTTAGCTGCGTGAGCTACAGTAAGAAAACCACAGATACCAGTAACAGCTAAAAGAGAAGTAAACTCTTCCCCAGGGTTAAATAGCAGAATTACTCAGGCTGTTTCTCACTGGGCAGCAGGTGTCCCAGATGTTGCTTTCAGCTGCCTTTTAGCCCATTTTATTCAATCCTGGGAGCAAAATCAAACATGCATTTCGGAGCAGTTCAGGATATGTTCTTTGTAAGAGGACAAGTACACTTAAGAGCAAATGTATCTCTTTCAAACAACATTTCTTGTAATTGTAGTAAATTGATACACAGCAATTATGTACAATATAGGTAGTTACATTTCCCTTGTGTCTATCTATAGAAAAATCTAATTCTATTAAATAAATAGGGTGGGAAACAGAAAAGCACTGCTCTGGAGTCCAGTGCAGATGGAGCATAAACTAGTAATGACTTTAATAATTCAGTGATGCCTTAAGAAACCTAGAATAAACATTTTCAGGAACACAGTTGGCAGCTTCAATTAGAAGCTATTGTTTATATGGGTTTTAAATAGGCCTAGCATTGCTTTTATAAACATCTCACAGTCTGCCTTGGAGTCTAACAATGCATGACCGAGTCCTGATTACTAACTCTGCTGTCATTTCTAGTAGCAGTTGTGCTTGAAATTTGCAATGCAAGCAGGGAAAGAAACCCTCACTTTCATCCTAGCTATGTAAAACCTTTTCCTTCACTATGGAAAAGTATGGCATTGTATCAAGAGCAGCAAAAGCTTTCAGCAAATTAAAAAATAACTCTTCAACAGAATGGTTATTTGACCCTATAAAAAGAAGTCAACATTTGGCTCCTTGTTGTGAATTACTATTTTTTGAGTTGCATATAAAAAACCTTTGTGACAGTATGAGCCAGTGCTTAGGGACCACAGGATAATGAAAGCACTATGAATACATATTTACATATATTTATAAAGGTAAACCAAAACCATATCTTGCACCATTTTATCGGTTTTTAGAACCTGGAATAAGATTCTCCCTTCTCTTCAAAGTCATCACCACCTGGGAAACGCATCTTTCAGTTACAGTGCACGTATTTATACTGCAAGTATTTATACTGGATTTCTTCCTACCTGGAGTCGTTTAATTTTGCTGTGGCTGATGTAGAGCCTCCTGGTAGTGGAAGGAATCTCTCGGGGGATCTCTGTAGCCCTGTAGCATTGCACTGACTGGGCAGAGTCACAGCTGCATCTTCTTGGGCAAGTGGTACTCAAACCACAGTGAAAAGAAAACAAAAAGACTAAAAGGTAAGATAAATGCATCTTCCAAAATAGGAGCTCCCAAATTGTCTCAGCAGCACATAGTGTGAATTAAGCACCAAAGTCCTTTTATACCATGAAAACTGATAAAAGGATATTATGACTGTGTATTTTATCCCAGTGAAAAAACAGCAAAAACAATACCGTAATTTGCCTGGGTTAAAATGTTGGCAGGCATTACAAAGAGTGAGAAACTTAAACAGTGATAAGCCAACTTTACATTTGCAGGTATGTGAAATTAGTGTTATTTATTACCTGACATCTAATCTGCAAACATCCATATTATCTCCAGTTTCCTAGTTTTGTTAAATGTGCCACCACAGAATTAGTGGAGAAAAGATAAAGGGCTGTTTTATAGCGGGGCTGTAAAACCAGCGTATCTTCTGTGACCCAGCATCAGAAACTGTGAAAAATCACTACAACCAACACAGAAGCTTTTTCACTCTTCTTTGTGCATTGTTCAGACCAAAAAAAAACAAACAAACAAATGAAAAAATAACAACCCAGGCAGCTATTCAGCTATTATTTTAAAACTAAAACATTCTGTTGGCTCTCTGGATGTCTGTGGTACAGCTGCTGTATGCATGTTTTAAAGATTGTGCAAAAAACTAAATTACCCATGCTCATTTAATTCACATAAATCAAAGTTTAAGTGTTCTTGCATTTGAAAATTACAGATGTGGAACATTGGAAAACATTTTGTATAAATCGAGTGGTGGATGATCAATAAAATAAGACCATGCACCTCATGGCAGGTGGAGAACACTAAGGTTCCCCTCTGTTTAATCTCTACTTATTAGTGCTTTTCTCATGTATCTATTATCTCTGCCAGCTAGAGATGTAAAGTTTTGAAAGGCTTACATTTTGGCAAGAGATGATTTTAGGAATCTTCAATGTGTTTTTTATTTTTCATTTTTATTTTTTTCTCCTTTGTATTCAGCAGTTTACAGCTCACCAAGCAGTGCACCTAGGAAACCCTTCTATCTTATCACTCTGATCTGCTTTGTTTTGTTATCCGTTTCCTTCCTTCCATCCTCTCTATCATATTTTCAGTGATCCTATTTCCTGATTTCAGAACCAGTCTGGTTATTTTTCTGAACAGACAATGATGTCAAGTTGATGTGACAAAGGGATACCTAAACTGGGGACAGTCCTCAATGGGAATGCTTATTTCTTGCTGCTGGTTTTCCACCAGACAATTGTCATATTCCTTACTGGAGATCCTTCCTTTCTCCTTTTTCCCCTATGCTGCAAGGACAGAACTGCAACTCAGTGTCTGTTAAACCAAGCAGTGAGAGCAGAAAACCTATTCTTAAAACAATGCGTTGAACTGGCATTTTTAATGTGTCCAGAAAAATCCTGCCTGACTTCTGCCATAGTGATCAAGTAAGCAAAAATGAGTGGGTGAGCAGGATTAGCAATGGTGTTTTCAAACAAACATTTTAACATATTGTGATGTAGGGTTTGGTAGCTGTTTTTATTGTTGTTCATTTTGTTGTCTTCTAAAAGAATCAGAATACAAAAGTGTAAAACCTTTCAGCATGCTGACAACTCCTTGTGGTATATTTTAGCATGTCCCAGAACTGTCTTTGACCCTACTTTTTCCACTCACTACAATTTAAATGCTGAGCTCAGTAAGACAGTAATGTTCAGGATCTTACGTAGGTATTCGTGTTCCTCAAAAATGCCATCAAAAAGCAAATGCTTTTTGCTCCAAAGGGTCAAAGAAAAGGCAGATCAAACCTTAAGCTTTGCAGTATAGAGCTCTAGAGTCCTGCAGAGTTGGACTGAAAATTCCTTTAAATAAGAACCATGTGTTGCATCCTTCCCTATTTTGTAAACTGGAAACAACTCAGCTGATGTTAGAAGTTACGGCTGTAGTTACAAGGCAGCACCACAGGAAGGTGCAATACTCTTCAAGTACGTATGTTAAGATGTAATTTTTGTACATTTAACGTAAGATTGCCTTTAGAAAATCAACTAAAACTAAGGCAACATTAAAATTAGAAGAAAAAATTGCAAAACTATTTTAGAAGTTTAGAAATTTCTGAATTAAGATAGGTGATAAAAGCTGAAGGTGGATCCTTTATAATGTGCTTGATGGTACAAACTGCACAAGTGAATGTGTATTCCTACCACAGAAGACACAGAGAAGCTGAGCTCTTACAATCAGCGTGGTCCTTGCCTTTGGAAAGGAGACACTGCAGGAAAAGACCAGTTTAAGAGCTGCAGAGGGCATGGGTAGGAGCTTGGTCCCTGAGGGATATCACACCCACAAGTAGTTTGGCAACTGGGAGCCGCTAAGTGATGGCGTATGCTTGAAAGAATCCTTGGCATATTTAGCTGCCATATGCTATCAAGTGCCTGCTATGGAAGACGTGTGAATTTATAATTATTTTTTCTGGAGGTTTTTAACTTGGATTTGGACCAGTTTTTCATAGGGACAACAAATGGCAGTTGTCTGCTGCAAAGGTTGCCTCCAATCAAACTCTTCTTGCCAGAGAGGATAGGTCTGCTAAGAGAAACAATCATAACATTTTTAGAAATATTACGCTTCCCTTGATCATCTGTTGAAATAATTTAAACTGCTTTCCAGGATTGTTTCTTAAACAAAGAGCATCAGAGTGTTAGACTGAATTAAGAATGTCAACCTAGACACATTGTAGACAAATGATTTATATCTAATTGATGTAAGGGTTATACATTTATCAACATCGATTTTGTGTTTCTTCCTACAAAATAAAACTGCAAGTAGAGTTTTGCAGACAATCAGAAGCCTGTCTGAAAAAGGTGTCTCAATCTTCTTCATAAGCTAAAATTTTTGTGGAAATATTTATTATCTGCTTTCACAGTGTGTGGAGAATATGCTTTCTAACTCCAGGCGAGTTCATCTTCATGCACCAGGAACAGCTGCTGAATGACTTAAAGCAGACTTTTCCTCCGCGTTTAAGTAGGTAGCTTTTTCTTCTTCTGCATTGGCTACATAGAGCAGATGAAAGTGATAACCCCTTTTGAATTTCTCACATTTTGCCTGTCTGTGGCATTTGTGTATTCCAGAGGAACTAGCAGAGCGAAGCCTATTGCAAAGGAATAAAACTTTGTTAAACAAAAATCCACATATCCAAGAGTTTCAGTTACCGCTGGTTTTATGTTAGTACTGAGGAATGCCAACCAAGATCAGGTGTAGCTGTGGAAGACACCCTAAACAACAAATAATCAGCACCCACCTGGAGGAGGTCAGTTTAAATAATTTCATACACAAATCCCATCAATGCTGCCATAGCTGGCCTTCAAAGTATCCTTACTAATGGCATCTTCTTGCTGGAGAACTGTTATTCGTTAATTACTGAGCCATCAAGAGCAGTGACCATAAAACCACAGATTAGTATGCTGACAGTTTCATTGATATTATTTTTACAATATTTTATGTTATTCCAAGTTAGTCCCAAAAGGAATGAGGAGTGGGGAATAAAGAGGGCAGATAAAATTGTTGAATCCATTCTCAACTCAGAATTTAAATACATGGGTCTTCTGTATAGGACCGTTTATGTAAGATCTGTAATTACTGTATTTGAGACTGCGCCTCTTGCAGTGCCACCTAAAAATAGAGAGGCAGGGATGGATTGTGCAATTGATATTGGAACCACAGAAATTCTCTTTCAAGGGCTTTGCTCATTCAAAACTGTTTCAGATCAGTAGTTAACAAAGGTGACCTGCAAGGGCTTCTCACAGGCCTGCATGAAGTGAGCTAGTACTCGCTCTCCCGGCTTCTGTGGGTATCTTTAGCCTTTAAGAAGAGTCTGCTAGTGACTGCTCATCAAACAGAACCAGAATGGAGCTTAAATTGTGTAAAAATTGTCTGCTGTTGAAACTGTCAGACATGGAGGAGTCTGAAAGAGCAGCTTCCTAAATTATACCCACCATGTGCACAAAAAGAGGGCTTCATTCTTCCACACTGTAAAAGTCAAATATTTTTAGCACGTTTTACTGATTTTTAAAAATAAAACAAAAATTCAGGATGACAAGAGTTAAGCTTAAATGGATATGTAGAAATAAGCATGGGAAGAAGACCTCAGTAAGCACCGTAAAAAAGAAAAGCTGGTCCAAAGAAGTGACTCGTGGAAGTTGTGTGAAGAGAGATCAAAAAGGGCAAGAATGTGCCCTCAAAATAGTCATGAGTGAATTGTTGCTTGCATGGAATCACTGCACAGACTGTAGAAGGCAGCCAAATATGAAGTCCCTAAACCTGCAGAGAAGGAATTGTCTAAAGCATAAAAATCTAAAAGGCTTCAGTTTTGTTAGCAGAAATTTTCTGTAATGACAACAAAAAAATCTCTCTAAGTTTCAGTGTGTCTGGATAATTTCATCCTCTGTAGCGTGCTTTAGAAAAGTACTTTCCAATCACCTAGCCCAACTCCACTTTTAGAACAAGAAATCCTTGCTTTATCATCTCAAGTTATCTCCCACTCTTCAATATTGCAAAATATTCTTTGTTTTTGGTGTTTCCTTTCTGGTGCCCCTGCTTGTAACTGTACAACCAGCCTGACAATCAAACCCCTCTCTGCTTCAGCACTAACCACACAAAAGTTGGCCTTGACATGTGCACATGCTGCAGCCCAGCGAGCACAGCTGGGCAGCTGCAATTACAGAGGTTTACAGGTGAGCTGACCCTCATGTGCAAACACACATGTTTTTGTTGTAAATTCTTTGCCCAGAGGCTAGGTCTAACCAAAGATTTGTAGAGTATCTCACACAAGTTTCACAGTCTTGGCATGGACACCGAGTATGAAATATACAGCAAGGAAGATGCTGGTCAGAGTATTATTTATGTCTTTTCCTTTTGCTTTGGGTATTGCTTTGCTTTGTCTTATATGAAAATGTGCCCTCCCCATGCAGAGGGTCATCTACTCTTTGAAAACAAAGTAATTTTTCAGATATTTCATCAGGTACTCCAGTGATAAGTCAAAATATGTAGATTTGAATTTATAAAATACTGTTTGTACTCAAATATGCTTAATAGCAGAGTAGCACAGAAACTTCACATTCTTTATGCTCCACCTTGTCTAAAATAATTGAAATTATATCAATTATATATGATGAAATTAGCCTGTGATAAGCTTCACCTAGCTATGCCACATGATAGGTAAGGTCAAATGAGCAGATCAGGAAACTTTCAGTGAAGTCCTTTTGACATAAAAAGTATTCAGTTATTTATTTATTTATTTTGGCAAAATTTCCTGCAACTATTTGATAGAAATGTTTCTTGGGCGTAGCAGAGCTGTGTCCACACATCAAGGATTCTTACTGACAGACCAGTTGATTCAAATGATCGCTGTTCTTTAAATATTCTTTGATTATTTTGTTGGTGTTATCAGGGTGGTATATACTACAGTTTACTTAAAATAAATTTAATCTAATTGAAGGACAAAACTGCTAAGCTTTCTTAGGTTCAATTGCATAATGACTGCATGGCTTGCTGACAGAAAGGAGTTAAGGTTGTGTGGGTGCTTTTGGCAGACATTTCAAGGGTAACTGGAATTGATCAGAACTTTCTAGGGCTCTTAAAAGTATAGTTTTGAGATAATTAAACTATTCTTGTGTTTACCCTTATATTAGTGATATCTGCTTTTATTTTCAACCCCCTTTTCACACAGTATTTCTGGTGAGAAACATAAATAGTTCCTAATGTTAACTACATTTACTAAGATTCCATGTCACAACTGCAGATTTTTTTAATTATATATAGCATTCCTTCTCATTTATCCATAGTCCAGCAAGTATTAGCTATTATCCTACAGGTAGGTCTCTAAAGAGTCATATTTGAGAAGCTAATCTTTGAGTGAAAGAAGCAGAGACAAAACCTTGTTTGACTTGTGAAATGTAAGGACTTGCAAAACAAAGGTAGTGCTGATGAGAGATGAAAGAATTCAAATTAATGACCACAAAACTCTGATACCACTGTAGATAAACACAATTTAAGATAGACCAACCCTAAGCTGAAGGGAAAGGATATTAAAAAGCAGAGAGTGTGTAATTCTTTAAAAGAGATAATCATACATAAACTATATCAACTATAAGTCTTTAAAGGCAGTAGTTGCTATAGATACGTTACATAGTAACTACGGGACATTTCCTTCTCAAGATAAGCAGGTGCTCCTTAAATACATGATTGAAATACATGAGCAAAAAATATTTATGCTTAGCTAAGTTAGATTACTGTTCCATTAAAAAAAAAAAAAGTCCTGAAGCAACATATTTGCTTGTGTGATTGAACTAATTTAAACAATGTGATAGCTTAGCTTTTACTACAGCAAATACTTTGATTCCCGCTCAGACCTTGCTGGTATAAAGTCAAAATAGCCACAGAGAACAAACGTTAGAAAGAAGGTTGAATAAATGCTGTATTAAACTTGGCTCATTACGAAGCACTTGGGCGACAGTCTAAAATTTAGACACTCAAACCCTTTGCTCAGACAGAATCTGGGTACCCCAATGTACTGAGCCAGTAGATTTCTTTCTGTGGGGTCATCTAAAAGGATTTGTAGCTTTTGTTTCCATCATAGATGGGCTTAACAGTAAGAGTACCTCTCTTAGGTTCCCCATCCTACCTCAAATTACAGTGCAGGCAATCTGAACAGTAAAGGGAAAATGAGCAGCTTTGTAATAACAATCTGGAAGCTTCTTGTCAAGCCTGCGATATCAGATCCCAGAGGCGATGTGATACCTACTGCTAGTGGTGAAGGGCTTTTATCCAGCTCTCCTGAAAGCACAGACTGTTGGAAGTACAATGCTTTCCTGCTTTAACATCTCTCTTTGTGTTCCAGGAGAGTGGTCTAACCACTGAGCTGTCAAGTGCTATCCTTCTGTCTCTCTGTGTCGAAATCAGGTATTTATGCAAAGTGGAGCCATGACAGACACTCAGTGCAGGCCACCTTACACCAGGGAGCAGCGCATGGAGGATCCTGGTGCCATTGCCATTTTGTTGGCATCTGCTGCAGCCAGGGCAGTCCTGCTCCTGTTTCTGGGGCTGTGTTGTAGGCAGGACTAGGGTCCTGACCTGGATTTATATCATCCTTTTTCTCTTCTGAGGTGGAAATTTAGCGCGAGAGATCTCTATGAGACCTGCTAATGAAGCTCCCTCTGAAATCAACATCAGGATCAAACAGAATATTTTCAAGGAAGCCAGGTGTCACTAGAATGCCCCAAAAAGCGCTGTGGTATCCATGTAGTGTATGCTTGTTCCCTGATTATTTATTTATTTATTTATTTATGTATTTATGTATTTCAGAAGCAGAATGAGCTAGGAAATGTGCTCGTGGCATTGCACATCCAGCTCTGAGCTTTGGCCCTAATGGAAGTGCTTGTGACAACTGTGGCGAGGAAGGACCTCCCTGCCTCAGGGGCGGGGTGAACGGATTTGTTTCAGTAACTTTAACTTTAGTAACGTTAATTTGTTTTAGTAACTTTATTAGCACGCCACCTGCGTTGGTGTAAGACTTACACCTGACAGAGGTGTAAGTCTTCCACGGGAGAAATAATACGAGGGGAGGGAGGGGGGGAGGGAGGTGCCGTGAGAGGCCCTGCCCGCCGGCCCCTCCCCGCCACATCGCTGCGCCTCCCTCCCGCCGCGGGGGCGGGGCGCGGCCGCCATCGTGCGCTCGGCGCTCGGCCGCTGCCTCCTGGCAGCGCCGCGGCGCATGCGCGCGGGGCTCCCTCCTCTCGCCGCGCTGCGTGGCGGCGCCGCCAGCTCCGGGCCCGCCGCCGCCGCTCGGGGGCCGGGGCCGGGGCCGGGGCCGGGGCCGGGTGAGGCGAAGCGAAGCGAAGCGAGGCGAGGCCGTGCGAGGCGAGGCGAGGCGAGGCGCGGGGATGGCGGCGGCGGCGGGCGGCGGCGGTGGCGGCTCCTGCGGGCCGGGCGGAGCGGCCTGCGGGGTCGGGGGGGTGGGCGGCGGGGCCCCGGTGCCGTCGCCGTCGCCTTCGTCGGGCGGGGGGGTGTCCATGTTCCGCTGGCTGGAGGTGCTGGAGAAGGAGTTCGACAAGGCCTTCGTGGACGTGGACCTGCTGCTGGGCGAGATCGACCCCGACCAGGCCGACATCACCTACGAGGGGCGGCAGAAGATGACCAGCCTCAGCTCCTGCTTCGCCCAGCTCTGCCACAAGGCGCAGACCGTGTCGCAGATCAACCACAAGCTGGAGGTGAGGGGCTGCGGGGCGGCGGGGTGGGGTTAAGCTCCTGCCCCACGGGCTCCTCAGTGCCTCTGGGGTGTTGGAAGGAGTGGTGTGGAGCAGCAGATGCCTCCCAGGGGTCCTGCGTTTGCGTTAGGTCCCTGGGGAGTTCGGTAAGCCGGTGTGAAAGGGGGCAAAGATATGTCTTTAAGATACCTGAAGCGTAGTCAGCAGTTTAAAGGAGGATGTTATGCCTCTTTACAGGTGAACAGAACGAAAAAAATGGGTTTGGGATAGACTTGGCAGGTCCTCCTGCCCCCTCGTGCTCCAAGGGAGGTCGGATAGGTCTCTGCTGAACTTGGTCTCCTTAAATAGTGGAGATCTTGTGTTCTGTGAGGAGAGTAATGACCGTCAGTACTGCTGGGAAGTTGTCTTCATGTCTAAACCAGCGTTTTAGTAAGGGTGGGAAGGAAGAAGCATTCGCAGGAGCCAAGCTGGCTGGTGCTGATGTTGCTCAAGAGGCTCCGGGTCCTGTGACTTGTGCAAGAACCGGAGTGCTCTGGAAGGAGATTTTGGGGAATTTTACAGCCTTTTTGTAACTACTGCAACCTGAGGCTTTGTTTTTGTAGGCTTGGTTGCCATTTGTCATGTCCTTGACAGTTGTGGATGTTAGGCGATCTCTTGTCTTTTAACATTTTATAGGACTGTGCTGATAAGTCTTCTCTAAGTTATATTTTCCCTGGGCTAAAAAAAAAAAAACGTTTTTTTTCAGTATCTCTTGTAGGCTGTGCTTTTTAGAGTTTCATTAGTTTGTTCTAGTATTTTTGGAATACATAGGAGCAAAGGGAAGAACTTCTTAGAAACTATGACAAGCCACAAATGTCAGTTCTTCAAGCCCTTTGTATTTTAGTTTCATAATAAAGAGATCGAAGAGTCTTCAGATAGTGACTTGCTCTTCTGAAGGTCCGCCTTGCAGTAGGAAGTGAAGTAAATGAGCTTTGGTTTTAATCTGATCTCTTCCTGGAGTGAGGACCTTGTTATGCAAACTGTCCATAGAGTTTAGCTGAGAATTGGTTTATTTCTTGGTAGAATAAAGATGCCATTAACCAAGCAGCTTTGTTCATTGCAGTCTTTATTTCACCAGAGTACTTATTGTAGTGATGTTTACAGCATTCTTTATGTTGCTGTGTTGTCATAGATGCTTTAGTATTCAGCTTGCATGCATACTGTCAAGCTGTACAGTGCACTTAATTGTACCAGTGTAGTAAAATAAAATCTAGGAGTTGGCAGTGGACAATCAGTGCTTATTGCATACTGCACAGGGAAGGTGGGCATCGTGTACAGACTTGTAAAGCAGATGAGTTTTCAGGTTATTTTAAGAGAATGAGTTGATACTTGGTAAATATTTCTTTGAAACATTGTTTCAAGCTTTCCATTTTGAAAGGAAAAGATGAAACAAAGATCCTGAGAGAGATTTTGGTATCTAATTACAATCATCAGGGGACCTGGCATCGAAACAACAATTGCCTGTGCTTTAATCTTGAATGAGTTGAAGAGCAAAGGAGCGCAGTTTAAATATCATGATTATTGTATATGGCTAAGTGTGAGAACTAAATGTTTGATAAAAAAAAACGATACTGAGAAGCCTGAACTGGTGACTAAAATCCTTTTACCTTGTGAATTATTTTTGTTCCTGATATTGGTATTAGGCTTCATACCTGTAAAGCAATTTTTATTTCAAATAGGCCTTTAGAAGGTTATAGTGTTGTTAATTTTAGGATCTCATTATTAGAGTCATAAATTTGAAACGGAAACTGCCACTTCTGTTGAGAATGAGTGTTTTTATGTGCACAGACTTCTGGTCAGAAGCCTCATTGTCCAAAATGTTACCTGTTTTGAAAGAAGTCGCTAACATGAACACTGAAGTTTAGGATGTGATCAGTAGCTTTACTTTTAATGGTACAAGTTACTGTATTTCATGATTTTTAAAACTGCAATTATTTCTTAATAGCTGACAGTTGTAATTTTATAGTGCTTGTGCATTTTTATATGAAGCTTTCATCACATTCATGACTGTTGTTAGTCATAGCTTATGTAGGTACAGATACTTGTCAAGCCAATGAGGTAAAACTGTCTGTGGAAACATGCCTTTGTTTGGATGAAAATAATACTTTGATATGTTAGTTAAGAGCTAAGACCTTACTCCTGCAGCTACATTTGCTTGCTCTCACCTTACTGAATGAGTGGTACTGTTTTCTAAAGGAAAACTAAATTAACAAAAATTACCAATATTATTCTATTGATTGTGAATTGTTTATTTAAGCAGAATTATCTGGTCTTGCTATGGTTTTACAGACAAGAAATGAAAAATGTGGTTTCAGAACTCACTTTATCAACTCAATCAGCTAAATATGCATTCTCTGATTGATACAACCACTTTTCAGAGATGCAAGGTAATTGGTTTGGTGGATGGAAGCTCCTGCTTTGGGAGTTTGGTGTAAAAACGTTCTGGCATGACCGGTATGTATACCTACTGCTAGAGAGAGGAGTTTAGGTAAAATACAGTGTGAGGGATGTTTCAGAAGAGGGAAGGAAGCATTCCAGGCAGCCTGTAGTTTCCAGAGAGGGAGTTACACACGGCTGGTTGAGAGGTAAGTTATTTTTGGAAGGAACCTGACGGCATGCAGATGCACAGCAGATGTATGCAGATCAGTTTACTTGGGCTTTATAGTGATGAAAGGTGATAATTGTACTGCTGTGCTAATAACATTTATGGTCCCAAATGAACTAAACTAAAGGGAAGGAGGGTTTGTTTTCTTAGTTTTTCCCTGCTGGTCCCAGAGGGGCAGAGTTGAATTAAGTAACTTACCAAAGAGGAAAACAGTGTTGGGTGATGGAAGCCGCTGTCTTTTTGGAGACCAGCTTGACTAAACGAACGAAGGAGTGTATCTTGCTGAAGGATAGTAAGGGCCTCAGGCTGTTAGAACAAAAGGAGGTGACAGCCATTTTGGAAGAGATTTTTGTTGGGCTTTGTCTCCCAGAGTTATAATCAGCAGATGCAGGCTGGCAGGCAGTGTGAGGTTTAAGGAGATTCTTAATTGAGGGGAAGTTCATGGGAATTGTTTCTCGTGTTTGACCGTTGTTTGAGCTGAAAGAAATACGGTGCTGACTGGCGCTGTTTTAATGTTTCTTTCAGAAAATAAAAGTTCTGTAGATGTAAAAGTAGTAGGTTAAGAGGCCAGTGCAAACTGAGCTTGACGTTGGTACTTTGGCTGCCAATCTGATCCTGTAATTTTAAGTGAACGAGCTAGAATGGAATGTCTGCTAGAGCACACCCTGGGTCTTGGCACTTGGGTGAGCCCATGGACATGCTGGGGTTTGGGAAAACAGTTAAGAATATGTTTTAGGTTATTTGCATGTTTAATGTTATGTCCTTGATGATCTTGGAATCGGGTTTAGGGAACTTCTTCCTTTGAGCCGAATTCTTCTGTAAGTGGCTTGTTACTACATCAGCTAAAGCATATATAGTGCATGTAGGTAATGTAAAGATACTTACAAAATTACAAGTCACCTATGTTTATTTCAATTTTACTTGTATATTATGTATGGGGTGGTTTTTTCACACAGTGTGTAAGTCCAGCTTTTGGAGCATGCTTTAGAACTGTACCTGCTTGGTTGATTAGGAGGACTTTTTAAACATGGTAGGAGCACATACCTTCTTTTGAGGTCCTTTAATCCTTATCCCCATTTTGTTTTGTAACAAGAAATGCCTCTGTGAAATGCCAAGATGTTTCTTGGTCCCATGACAGATGTGCCTATAAAACTGGGAACATACTTATAATACTTCAGTGAGAAAATTATTTTTTTCAAATGTTCTAAAAATTTCCAGTATTTTACTGAATTGTTATTTTATTTATAACACTCTTACCTTTTGAAAGTTTTTCTCTTTTGGAATCTGTTGTTTCTAGATGGAATGTGGTCTGTTGTGAATGAGACTTGATCCAGCTCATTTTGTATTCTAGAATTCAACTGATTTTCAGATGTTCAGCTAGCGGAAATGCAGTAAAATTTTCAGTTGGTTTATATCATGTCATAGTTTTGATCCTTTTTTTTTTCTCATAATAACTATACCTTTCTAAAGGGATGACCTAAGTTGTATTTTCCTGTATCAGGAGCCCTGGCATTCTAGAGGTTTAACTACCTTACTTTAGTTTTAGTCTGTGTGTAGTAAAGTGCAACTGTATTTTCTTCTTTTCTCATTTATTTGGAGCTGCCAAAGAGTAAGCAATAGGGAGCTAGTGTTTTGGTTCAGAATTCGTAGTTTTATTTACTGAATTATGCTGCATAGCTAGTCTGACTTCCAAAATTATGGCAATCATAAAGCTACCAATATGACTTCTAAAAATGGATTTATGTATTCTTCATAAGCAATTAGAGGCATGGACAGCCTGAAAAAAAGCGTCTTTGTGAGGCAGCCAGGAATTTGGTGCTGGCAGCAAAGTGTACTGGCAGTGATTACATAAAAGCACTGGCCTGTTCTCCTGCAAGTAGGTACAACGATTCAGTCAAATACAAAGCAAAACAGTGGCAAGAAACAGTACCTAAAGCCAAGGCAGTAATAGTACGGTGCTGTACTACCAGCTATTTTAATGATAGCAATGAAAAAGATCAATGATTGGCATATAAATCTTAGGTGATATATCAGCCTACATAAAAATGGAAACAAATTTTAAGATGTTTTACATGCGTTATGGTGTTATCAATTGTTTAACTGTTGGGAGGAAGAGCGTGCAAGTAATTGCAAATCCAGAAGGGTCTTAGCAAAGAAGATAAAAATGAATATCCATGTTGTTTTGCATCCTTCTGATTTGCTGACCAGTGTTTTGAATAATTTGTCAGGATCACAGTGGTATCTGAGGAATGGAGCAATGCGTCTGTAGGTGTCTCTTACGGTTTGCTTTCTGTATGGGATCTATTAAGGATGGATAAAACAATCTATAACTAATTTCTGCATTCACTTTTTCACTGCAGTTTTGCCATCAGTAGCTATAAGTGTACACTCAAGGGAGAATTGAGTTCTTTTTTTTCCATTTGCTTCTGGCTCTAGTCTTTATTTAGGGAATTCATACTTAAAAATTTTGGTGTCAGTATTCTTATTAGCCATATGATAAAGAACTTTTTGTACATTTTTTAGTTAAAGCTTTAAATTTAAGTCACATGCCCTTTTTTGGGGGGGGGGGGGGCACAAAAATAATGCAATAAGTACTTTCAATTTCATTACAGAATCTGTAAATACAGGCTATTAAAGTAATTTGAAACAGGCTACTCATGGTCATGGAGAAGTGGTAAGTTGGTTTTGTTGCAGGCAGGGTTTTTTAGTCAACAAGGGCTATCACTCCAAAGTGTCTCTGTTATTCAGAAACTCGTATTTTGTGCAGTGCTGTCACTTCGGCTTTGCAAGGAGCACAGTGAGAGCAGTAAGGCTCTGATCTGTTTCATGGTTTCTGTTTCAAACAAGTCCTATAAACGTGGTAGGATTGTGTGAAGCGTTGCAGTGAGTGGTGCTTAGTGCGAAGGAAGAGCCAAACAGCCAAGCCTGAGGCCGGGGCAGAGCAGGCTTGTCTTTCAGGGAGCTGTAGGCTAAACAAATTTCAGCATTGAAGTGACATGGGTGGAATAAAGGAGAAAATAGTTTCTTCCAGCAATTAGAGAAACATAATACTCAAGGAGCTTCAGCCACGTCACATCTAGGGGCTGCTGCCAAAGTCAGGGGTCCCCAGGAAAAGTTATTAGTGTGTTGGCTGCGTGTTTTGTGAGCATCCGCCACAGGCTCTTCTGCTGCTGAACCACCAGCACTTGTGTGTCTGCTGTCTGCGAGTATGTTTAGGCCTCCGGCTGTAGGAGCTACAGATGTCATGTCTTGGCAATTTGATTTCTATCCTGCAGTTGTGTAATGTTATGGGAACGCTTAGGAATAATGGTTTCATTGTTTGTAAAACATCAGTTTTTTTTTTTTTAACTTACTTTTGGCTTAAAGCAACATTTCTGTCTTAAAAAAAAAATTACATCTTGATATTTCTATTCCTTTTTTGTGCTTATACTAAGGCAGAAGATGAAGAGCAGTTGCAGTGTTTGCTTTATGGTCCTAGATCCTTCAGCTTTTAAATCAGGTTAATACTCCTGGTCAGGAGTGAATGTTTAAATAGATGAACACAGATGTTGGTAAACTTTCTGGAGTCTAGTATAAATTACATGAGGACATGCTGATGAAAAAAAAATAAAAGAATCTCGTATTGATTTGGATTTGATCCCACAGCAAGATTAATCAACAGGGACCTTTATTGTAATCTTTGCTGTTGTAAAAGGTGCACCCTTAGGTGTTTAACAGAATCGATGAAACTAGTGAAATCGCACTTTCTGCTTTTCCAGAAAGCTGGTGCTTTGTTAATTTTTTTGTTTGTTTGTTTTCCCCTAATGTAAACAGCAAGTACACTCCGAAGTCATTGAGACCTTCTGATTCAGGTACCCCAGGTTCTCTCCTGTGATCTGAGTTTCTATGCCATCATTTACACCATCATTTGTCTATGTATGTTTTTGGTTTGTTGTCTAGACCAGAGGCAGCAGCACGGTCTACCAGCTCAGAAGTGCATGGATGCTGCTTTGCCACCTGGCTTTGAGTTCTTGTCTGTGGGTGGATTAAAGAAATGAGCTAAAGTCTTGCTTTTCCCTCAGCAAGGGCACGGATCAGTTGCTCTTTCTTGCTGTTTTGGGTAAGACTTATGTGTAGTAGGAACTTTGATCATAACACACCTGTACCCCTCTGATGAATTTGTTCTGAACCTCAAAAATGGATTCAGCTCTGATTAGCAGAGGAGGGTGGAATAGAGAGAATTAGCCACATAAATAAAACGGCTGCACAAGGCTGTCTTGTATAGGAAACCAAGACAGAAAAGAGATGTTACCAGTTCTTGTGTTTCTTTATTGCTAGTCTGCTTGGTTTAGACATTTCTTGAAGTCCTAGCTGCTGGAATTTAGTGATGCTATGATGGGAAAAAAAAAATCTTCCTTTAATAAAGTTATTAGGCACTCAGGAATTTAGAATAAGCTTGGTAATAGACTAGGTACACTCCAAAGGTTAGAAATTAAAAGAAAATGAAAAAAAATGTTGAAATAATATTTGTTACCTTAAAAGCATTTAATGAGTGCTTGGCTTATGACTTTTGGTTACTTGGAGGCTGGTAGTACAATGGAAGTTTTTCTATGTAAGTAGCTTTCCTTGGCCAAAAATCTGTTGTTGTTTTTTTTCCCTAATGTTGTGCCTAGTCATTTTTGAAATACTTAAAAGGTTCTTAACACAAACTAGAAATTGAGGTAGTGAAAAGTGTATTATCACAAGCCTCCAAAAGCACTTCTTACACTTCTATATAGAGAGAATTCAGGCCTTTCTCTCATTTTTATTGATTGTGGTAATGCCACTGCCTTGCCGTACTCATACTCAGGCCTATAAGATGGCTTTCCAATTCAGCCAGGCTCTGCTATGAGTTCTCATATGTGGGCAATGGCTAAGGTTTAGATACTTCTCCATAGCTACTAACTCAAATACAACTCTTGTTCATTCTGCAGAAATTATTGGGATGATAGCTCAGAAGATGAAAAAGGTTTTCCTGAACATTGCTAAGAACATTGCTGCTGTTTTTTCTGCCAGCGCCAGCTCTCTGCTTGCCACCTGCCCTAACATTTACATAAAATTTTATAATTGTGTGCTTCCTCTGATGCTTTGTATCTAGGAGCCCCTGATGTTGTCACCTTCTAGTTCTTCATTCAAGCACTGATGATTACGAAAAACTTGTGGTTTTAGCGTGCCATCTGCCTGCTTCCTGTTGTGCAGCTCTATACACAAATGTCTCTGTACTTCTCTTTCATGTTGAATTTATTCATCGTTTCCTTCTTGCATTTACTTTGTAAGTTGTCTGGGGCAAGGCTTATGTTTTTGGTATGTGTAATGCTTAGCATAGGCTCTGAGGATGGCTCTGAGATCTTACAGAAACAAATCCATGAGTTTTGGTTAATTATTCTAACACTCCCTTTTCTGTGAAAAATGTACAAGCAGATGAATGAATTATTTTTTTTTGGTTCTGACCAACATATGAAAAAATCACAGGATATGACCTACATATGGAAAAATTACAGGATATGATATAAAGTAATCAGAAGAGCACTGTGATGGTTTTGTTTCTAAGACGCATAAATTCTCTCCCTGCAGATGAAAACAATTAGTTAAGACTCCATTATAGTAAATGCAGTCAATTCCAGCATGTAAACTGAAATTATTATATCGACAGCTTAACATACATATTTAGCATAAGACCATTTATATCAAACACAATTTTTTGATAACTCATAACTGTTTAAACAAGAAATATGAACTGTTGATTAAAAATAGAAAGTCGTTATGTCTGCACTGTTTTGTTGAGAGGTTCTTTTTTTTTCACTTGTAATAGTATTTTTGAATGCTCTGTGGAACAAGTGAATTTGTTGCTTAATGCCATGATCTATTTTCTTTTATCTCCTATGGGGGGAAAAACAGTAATTTATAAGTTCTTGAGTTATTTCAAGTTAAATTTGGCTGTGATTCTCATAGGTATAAGATCTCTGAAGTACAAACACATGGTAAATAGCAAAATATGCCCCAGAATTAAGTATTTAGTTAGCATTTTTTAACTATTCTTCTGTTATCATCTGTGTGTTTCAGATTGTTTGGAAGATAAATACTCCGTTTTAAAGTTTGATTAATTTGACTAAGATCCGCAATTCACTTGAATTGCATGGTTTGTTTTTTTAAGAGTTTAAAGGGAGATTGATTATAAGACCAACGTGATAGTAATCTGAAGCAATTGCTCTTTCTAAAATAGCATGTGCTTTCTGGTACTTTGGGTAGGAACAGAACGAAAAAAAAATGCTTTTGGATTTACCATCCTTCTCCTCACCTCAGTCTTCAAGGTTTGCTTGTTTTATTCACAGTAGTGAGGAGGAGAAGGTTGGAAAACAAGGAGTAATTCTGGTATAACTGGCTGCGTGAGTGAGTAGGATGGTTGCAGTAGGAAGGGTAAATAGAAAGCCACGACCAGTAATGCTGTGATTAAATTAAACGAGTAATTTCTGTGATTAAATCATACTTCCAAGAGCCACAGCCCAGTCCTACTGTACATTGCTTAGAGTTTGGGCTCACAAGTGAGTTAGCGGAGAAAAACTTAAGCGCTGTCTTGCTTTTGATAAAATCATGTGCAATAATTGCAAATCTGCACGGTAGTATGCTGTAATAAAGAGGATTTTGTGCCTTGGTGGAAGAGGATAGATGACCTTGTATTTCCTGCCATGAACATGAGTAGTTACTGCAATTTTAGAAACTTTGACTGTAAATTAATTCCTCCTCTATTTGCACTCTTCTTCGGTGTCTCTGGGCCTCAGAAGGGCATCTTCTACCTCTGCACTGCATGTAGTATTGGTGTTATAAAACTAACATCTTTGCTGTTTGTCTGTGGCCTTGATAGACTGTGAGTATTTACTCTACTGGGTTAGTAGCAGATGACTCAAGTGCCTCTTCCAGTTCAGGTGGGAACGATGCACAGCATTTCATTCCTAATAGTGCAAATGTGTGTGTTTTTGTTTTTAAGGTACGTAATTTTTGGAAGATCAAATGAAAGACTTTTAAGTTTGAGCTTTTGAATTAAATTGTATATGATTCCTGCTTCTGTTTTGGGAGCTTCTTGCAATAAGAGTATACTGAAACATTTTAGAACTTCTAAAAATCATTGCCCTGTAATAATTCTTGTGTCTTCAAGTTAATTTGTTGAGCATTACAGTGTCACCATGTCTGTTACTATTAGGGGCATGTGCTTTGTACGATCACTTGTAAGACTGATGATAGATCAGCTTTGCTGTGTATTTTTTTAGTGGAAATAACATGCTTTCTGTATTTGGTTAGATATTCACATTTAGAGCATTTTTATAGTGCTTACTTTGTGGAAATCCTTTGGTTTGAAGTTGTGTAACGTTAACTTCAGAATAAGAGTCATGTTGGTTCCCCTGTGTCAATCTAGAAATAAAACAATAAAACCAGTTATTCTGTTAATAATAAGGATAGAAAATTAGCAGCAGGGTGGCGTTTTTTTAGAATTTACCATGTGTACTCCAGTGATACTCCCTAATTATGGAGTAGGGATTTTATAAAAATTTGTTGTGGCTACACCTCCCAGTGTTATTTCAGGTGTGTAAACTATAACTGTATTTTAATTTGTACCACTGGCTTCACATGCCACATAAAGTAAATGTTTGAAGGAATTGCTGTTTGCTTAGAAGCCGCCTCCCCTATTTCTTCTCCTGGCTGAATCACCAAGTTCGCGTTCAAGGACGAAATGAAGTCGAGCATCCTGCCCTCCCCGCAAGCTCTGCCCCCGACGGTTCCCCAGCAGAAGTTTCTGTTCTCTGTCTGTTGCTCGGTGGCTTCTCCTCAGCTCTCCCAGCCGTGAAGCTGAGGGGTACCCATGGGCGGCCGCCTGTTACCGCTGCCCCCAGCTGGCTTTCGGCAGCCCCGAGGGCAGCCACGGGTGACCTGCCCTGAGCACAGCACGCTTACAGGTATGTGTACAGAGAGATGTGTGGTGTCTCTCCTCCGACAGCCTTGTTGGAGAGAGCATCCAAGAAGTTGCTGATGCAAGGATTGGTACAGCTGCGTCTGCAGCATTAATTCATCCTGGTTTTGCTGACGGAGGTTGAAACACGATCGTTACAGGGGTTGGCAGCACCCGGCTGTGTGGAGCCCTGGCCCCCTGCAGCGAGCGGTCCTCTCGGAGCAAGTAGATGTCCATGGGTCTGGTTTGTGCTCCTCGTTTTGTCTCCTGCCTCTGCCCCCTCTCCGGTTTTATTGGGTGCCTTCCAAAAGGGAACATAGAGGTGCTGATTTTCCGGTGGGCTTTCCATGTGATTCTTTTATAACGTAACTGAGGGAACAGGGAATCGAAAAACAGCGCTGGTAGGAGTCATATGAGGGCCCCTCATCGTGTGTCATACAGGAAATATCTTCGAGTATTAGAAACAGATTTCTCTGATTATGCTAAGTTGATCTGGAGAATTAGGTGAACTGGCCAAGCTGAGAAAGGCAGGATTTCTGTGAAATAATGTGAAGATTTATGATCCTTCATAGAAGTAGAAAATAGGATTCGAAACCAGCTTATTATATTTCCTTTTGGGTGTGACTTGTACCTGCATCTGTTCCTGGAATAGGTTTATGACCTTCTATAGTGTGTAAATAGATTATTTCAGTGGTGTGCACTGTTACCATTTCTCATTTTGCTTTTTATTAAAACATTAAGATAGGTTTTTAAATTCTAGGTCGTCTACAAAGAGTACTGCATGGTTTCTTTGTTTGTTGTTGATTGTTTGTTTCTTTATTGCGAGTTTGACAGTCTCTTTGTAATCTCTTTGGAGGATCATCCATGGTGTAAAACCAGTAGCCATCCTTCTCGCTCTTGTAATTTGCACAGAGATGCAGATGTGCTTCTTTTCTAAACTCTGCTCTGTCCCTTCCAGGCCAGGTGAGGCTGGACAAAATTAGACTGTGATTTATCTGCTCCACTACTTTCTGCTTATCCAGACATTCTGAATTAGAACACCTGAGTTTGTGTGGGAGGGTAAAATGTAATGAAAGTTATGTTAACTATGTATTAGTACCCATATGAAAGGAGTGTCTTAAAGGATATAGTAATATAATTATGCACTATATAATAATTAAAAGTAATATTGCTCTACATTATATGGAATTGTGACTGAGTCAAACTGTACCTTCCTTATTAACGTCTTAGTTATCTGCTGTGTTATCACCTCATATACTGGTGACATCCTTTTGCTGCTTCAGTTCAGGTGTGTGCTGCCTTTGCCTGGGGGCAGATAATGCACAGCAGAGAGACTTGAGGCATGGCTGTTTACTGGGGAGAATGATAAGGTTTTGTAAGCAACCCATTTCTCTAAAGTAATATGGCCTTAAAGTATTCCAGATATGATTTCACTTTTTAAAATGCTACTTGAACTTAAGGAGCCTGGTAAAAATGTAAACTTGTTCTTTTATTCTAGATACAAATACTACATGTAAACTGTATTTAAAATGTTTCAAATATTTTTTCTTGAGTTAATAGCTATTATTTGCGATTTTCTACAAACGTTTTTAGGGGCATGTTAATTCATGGTTCCTGATTTGCCTACCTAATTGACTGTTTCAGCTCAGTTGTTGATAGTAGACCAATTGTAAATTGGGTTGCTTGATTTCTGCACTGCATTAATAATTGCCATTTTACTTCGATCTTTTTTTCTTTTCCAGTAAGATTTAGTCATATGAAAATGTACATTGTGTTTACAATGCTGTGGTTGTAAATTCCGTTGTGGTTTTAATGCCATTGCCTTGTGTCAGAGAGTCAGGATGAGATTCCATTGCCTGTATGAGAAAAACCCAGCCACTGTTACTTCCAGCAGTATGGTGGTTTGATGCTTGGTCTGTGGATGAATGAACGTGGTGGCAATTGAGGAGGAGAAAAGCCTGCAGGTGATGTAGCCCTTAAATAGGGCTAGAGAGGAGCAGCATGAACTCTTATCTGTCTTACAACATTTGGCTGTAAAATGTGCCAGCAAAATATGTATTTATGTATCATAGTTCTGATGACCCCATTTAATCATCGTTCTAATTACTATGATGGATTATATCTTCCAGGCACAATTAGTTGATCTGAAGTCTGAACTGACGGAAACGCAGGCAGAGAAAGCAGTATTGGAAAAAGAAGTCCATGATCAGCTCCTGCAACTCCATGCTGTTCAGCTTCAGCTACACGCCAAAACTGGTCAGAATGTTGATTCTGGGGCTATTAAGGCAAAACTGGTGAGTATGGTGGCTTGAGTTGAGGATTATAGCCTCTTCCTTCTCCTGGCTGAAGTTCTTTCTTGAAAGTTATGAATAAGCCGATTACAAATTTTCACCTTAAAAACGTTGGAGAGAGATTGCTTTTTCTCTTTTAAATAAAGCTTATGATTGGTTGCTAGGAACCATTAAAAATGTAAATAACATCAGAATAATGAATAAGAGCTTATGTTGTTTTACATAAACCTTTTCTAAGGGGTTTGTTGAAATAAAAAGATATATATTTTGTTAGATGATATTGCTTTTAAATAGGCAGAATTTGCAAAGACAGCTTCCAGTATAAAACTACAACCAAATCTTCACGTGTTGTAAAAAAGCCTAAAGAGGGCTTGTTCTTGTTGTAGGTATATTCTGGTAAGAGTAAGAATGGGATTGTTTTGCTCTCCACCATTTCTACATTGAGCAGACTTATCACAAAAGGACTTAGTAGACCAGTGATAATCTTGTGAAATATGTTTCTGAGAAACATAGACCTTTTAAAAATGCACCAGAAGATAACCATAACTAATTATGCAGTTAGTTGACATCAATTGATATCCAGAGTATAGTATGCCTACTAGCTGCAGCACAGATTCAAGCTCTAATACTGAGACTTTTTAAATTAAAAAATGAAGTAATGCTGTGTAGATTGTGGTTTCCAACTCCTGTCATAATTCAAAGCCTAGCTGTTCTTAAAATTGGTTTGTATGTTGGTTCCAAATATGTAGTCCCAACAGCTGTGGTGCGTTAGATTAGTCTCCTCTGCTATATTTGCCCTCTTAATTAAATGTATAATAAAACACAGTAAAAGACTGTCAGGCTTAAAAGCTATCTAGGTGCATCGCTAAATAACAGGGGTAACCCAAATTCTTTCTGGTTCAGATCTAAAAATCCGTATCTGAATTACAGGTATGTTCTTAGGTCTACATACTTTCATGCATGCTCAGTATAAAGAGTAATGTTTTCTGGGTTGTCTGATCATCATTTAATCCGTATTAAAATATACCTTACATATGAGTTGTTATTAATTGGACCTGAAAATAAGAATTAGTTAAATACAACCCACATATTGTAAGGGTTGGCCTTCAGGCTTACATGAAGCAAAATTTTTAGCCAGCCCAAATTGTGAATAATTTTGGTCCCTAAATTCCATTAATGAGACTTAATTTTCAGAGTGATGTAATCCTACTTCAAACATTTGTTTCCCCTTACTTTGTTACAAGCAATTTCTAAAGATACATTAAATCTCCATAAAAGTGACATCAGTTTCAGACAACTAACAATAAGTAAATTTTTCTTGTATTGCTTCAGATTTTATCCATGTTGAAGTTGAATTTCTTATCATCATAGGCTATTATTCTCTTTAATTCCATATAGTTACTCCTTTTTTATAAACATCAGGTCTAATCTTTTGAGTGTGTTTTACTTCACCTTTAGCGTTTTTATAGTTTCAATGGAGAGAAACTCGCCTTTAAACTGTTGTAGATACGGAAAGCTGTAAAGCTCTGGCAGCTTGAACAAGCAAAATTGAACTTGCTTAAATGACAATAAAATGGGAAGTTTGAGTTTTAGGTAAATAAAAACTGTCACGCTGACCTTCTGGCAGTCAGAAACCTTTAGGCCAAAGAGGGACTATGTCAACAGAATAGGTGATGGGGAAGTAAAGTTCTGGAGAAGTTAACTACCTGCTTTCCGTGTTCAGAACCACTCTTCTTTTGTATGTAAATTCTTAGCATAAATGTATATTCTACGCACTGTAAAATTGTACATGACAATCAACAAAGACACTTTCAAATGTTCCAGATTGCAAGATAATTGATTGCATCATGTGGTTTAGCTTGAATCCCTTTTTAGGAGTGGTGTATTTGCTTAGTCCAGGCACAATAACTCTTTTGTTGTAAGAGAATGAAGTTTCCTATTTTTTTTTAGGATTTTTTTTTTTGTCTTCAGCAGTTCATATACCTTTATTGCTGTCTCTCCCCATCCTGTATGACACACTTGCAATATGTATTTTCTCATCCTTTCTGAAAGGAAAAAGTCTACTGCCTGTATCATATACTGTATTATAGAAAGTATTTTCTGTGATACTTTCAGAGAAGTGTTCTATAAATTATTTAGCCGTTAGTTGAGTACAGCCAAGAAGTAAATGTGCTGCTTTCTTTTGGAGATATTTTTTTCCTCTCAGTCAAATGTTACAATACTTATCATGTTATCTTGCTGCTCTTTGTGGAGATCCTTGGTATTTTAGGAGAAAGTAGTGTTTTCAGTACTACAATGAAGCAAGGATTTTTTTAAAAATGATTTTCACTGAAAAATGTCAAAATTGTTTCTAGGTACAGTCACAGCAATGTGCGTGTTTTTTTATGTCTTCTAATAAAATGCATAGTCTGCTAGTGCATTTCTTTTGGAATAAGTCATTTATGTTACTGCATTTTCTTAAAGTTCCTATTACCTATTTCTCTAATTATGGAACTCTTTTCTTCTGTCTTAAGTCTGTCCTTTCTGTGGATGAAATGGTAAGTATGCTGATTGCCCTTTTTTTGTTGTTATGCTGAAGTGGTTTTGCTTTGTGTAACATTTTATATTGTTGGCCTCAGAAACTGGCAAAACAGATCTGTCTTGTTCCTCCTTCCTGTCAGTTGGCAAGATGCTGTGTAAAGAACTTTCTTTGTGTTTTCTTTTGTTTTTCTTTCTTAGCTTAAGTACCCACTTTCCTATGTCCATGTGTATTGTTGTTAGAGCTAATTTAGGATGATACCTTGAATTTAATATTCTAAAAGATTGTTTTGGCAACATATCCAAACAATTTTACGGCATTACACAATTTCTAAGCCATAATTAAAGTAAACATCAAGCAATACATGCTGTGAAATGTTTTATATATTATATATTTTTTTTAAATCCTGTCTATTTTTCCTTGTTTTCACTTTTCTCGGTTCTTTTTATGGGCATGATTTAATCTACTCTACTGACCTAAGGCATAGGACAGCCTAAGGCATATAAACTCAATAGTGCATAGATACGAAGAAAAAGTGATGCAAGGTGAACTTCTTTCAGTCTTTCCCAGTGATAGACTTGACAATTTTTAAACAGCTTCTCTTTTATTACATTGTATACCTAGCTAACATTACTCAGTGTTTGTTCTTTGAAAGGCCACAGGTTAGCTGTGGTTAGCTCAAAGCCTTGATCTTCAACGTGGCAGTTGCTTCTTTTTATTACCAATGGAAAATACAGTTCTTTCTGTTTTGCAGGACCTATGCAAAACTATGAGCACTACAAAGCATTAAATCTGATCTTTAAATTCCTCATTATTTTAAACCTATTTGGAGACTCTTATCACATCTTGTACCAGTTGCTCAGAAGAAGACGTCCTTTCAGTATATCTTCAGGCATTGCAAACCTCTTTGTGTGGTGATCAGTTGAAGACAGTCCAGAGGAGTGGCTTCGGCGTGTAATTTTCCTCCTAGGTCACAGAACAATAGTCACAGTAAAGGAGAGAAAAGGAATGTTCACGGGGACTACATTGTTCCTTATATTTTAGATATATGTTTAAAATGCACTACTAAAAGTGATTTCACTTAGGAAAGTAACTTTTTTTTTGGTTTGTTTGTTTGATTTAGGTGGTGAATCAAATTTAGGGCTGTGATGAGTGTTTTTAAGCTGGCTAATTAATGATATCTAATGAAAATGTAATAATGTGAATTATATGCATTCATATGTCTGCCTCAAATTCTAGTCTTCTAATTTTTTATGCTTGTTAAATAGAAGAAGTCCTAAAATAGAGTACTTCCACAAATAATGAGCCTGTTCAATTCTGAGCACCTGGATGCAGTCCTGGCAGTATGTATATAACTAACATAAATTCTGTAGGAACACTGTAGCTGTAGACAGACTTTCCAGCTACTATAAAACTAGCTTTAGCTGTAAGAAGTATCACAGTTCAGATTTAATACATGTGTCAGAGGCAACACGGTGTCTTTGCACTCTTGAATTCTTGTAATTGCCCTCTGGCTACTGGCAGTAAACATGAGTTAAAATAGCCCAAGACTTACTACAGCAGGGAGAGGGACTTGGTATAATTTTAGAAATTCCTATTCTTCAAATGTTGATGAGCCAGAATTCTTGGCTTATGAGTGTATTCTGCAGTTCATAAAGAGATTTGTTGAAAAATAATGGCAGTCATCTCACAAGACAAACCCAGAAGGCAGACCTGGTGTGGCTTCGTGTGTCAGGTTTTCTTATATACATCAAACCTGATGTGAAACTGGGTTGATGGGAGAATTGCAGGAAGCGGAGAGGTAACAATATCAAGCACCCTTTGTGTCACCCCTCCTGAGCAGTGTGCTAGGCAATTCTTGGCCAGAATGTACATCTGTGTAACGTGCTCCATTCATCCAGCCCAGGTGCAATATATCCATAGTCCAATATCCAACAGGTATTTAACAGGTGAGACAGAAGTAGGGTCTGTCAAACTGACAGTTGTCTTTGCAGGCATTTGTAGCTCTTTGCCAAATACCTGCTGTGAAAATACCTTTCTTTGGTTTATGTGTGCCAACCTACTTAATATCTCAAATGTGGTAATTCCTGTCATATCCATGGTTTTGTTATTTTCACTTGGAATAGTGAATAAGGATATTCACTGTTTCATAACAGATTTGTCTTGCCAGTTCTGTAAAATGTTGCTTGTCCTGTTGCTTCTGTAGTTGCAACTTGTGATTTTAATGGTGTAATTGATACAAGTACAAAGAACACTTTTTAGGTGCTCTGAATATCCTCAAAAACTGGCTATGTTGAACATAGTATTTATTGCTTATTCAGTTGGCAACTGTAATTTAAAAGGGAATAGTAACAGAACCTATGTCTGCGTAGTTTTCCTCGTTTGCTTTGTTGTTTATATCCCTTTTAGAAAGTGGGGGAAAAAAGCAAGATATAAAAGATACAAGTAATCAAACGAGCTCTTTGCGTAGTACGTTTTGTAGGATAGTAATCTGAGTTGACCATACTGCCTCCTTTTAGCTCCTCTTTTTTCTGGATTTTAGAAAAGATAATGGCTATGTGTTATCTGTCCATTTATGATGGAGCACTATGGAAGTAATTTATATTTCCATAATTCCTTTTTCATGTTGGGAAAAAAAAAGCAATGAGGAAGGATAGATTTTTTTTAATGTGTTTTTTGTTTGTTTTGTTATTATTAAGGATGCTATTTTGCATTAATCTCTCTTCTAATCTCATAGGGTATGCATCAGCATGTGTAGAATGTCTGGCTTTTTTTTTTTCCTCTTGTGGTCTTGAGAGTAATTTGGAAATACCCCTGGCTGGACATTTCTTGGTTGTTTGCATGAAAATAATTGTCATTTTAAGAACTTCTAGAACATCTGATCATATTAAAATAGTTAAAGAATATTGTCAGCTTGAAATGTATAATGGTTGTATTTTTTTATTATTTTAAAAATAATCTGTTCTTTCTCATTGTACAAGTATCCCATTTGAACACAGGAAAAAGCAAGGATGTTATTCAGACTACGTAACATTTTGCTACCTATCTGTGAGAGGGAGAAGCAGTGTTGCTAATTTTAGTCCTTGGACTTTAAGCTAGTATATGCATTTTGTACAGGAGTTGTAAACAGGATAAAAATCATATTGGGAGCACAAAGTTGAGTACAAGGCCAACTCTCTCCAGAGAGGAGTAAGGAAATCAGTAGCTGCAGTGACAGAGTTGCTTCTTTCGCTTCTTTTCCTGCATGTCCTATAGTCAGAATTATTTCACATTGGTTTACAGAAGCAGTAAGTACTCTTTTCATTGCCAACTTTGATAAAAGCTTTTCAATTTCTTATTTATTTTAAGGAGAGAGAACTTGAAGCTAGCAAGAAAGAAAAAGTGAAGGAAGCTCAGCTGGAAGCTGAGGTGAAATTGCTGAGGAAGGAGAATGAAGCTCTTCGTCGACACATAGCTGTGCTTCAGGCTGAGGTTTATGGAGCAAGATTGGCAGCCAAGTACTTAGATAAGGAACTAGCTGGCAGGTACGTAAAATCAATCCATGTCCCTAGCGTGGGGTTTTGTTGTTGTTACAAAGTGTTTTTTTTAATACTGCAAATCATACAGCTTCAGTGAGTCTTGATTTATGCCTAACATTTCTTAACACTGTGGCAATATCAATGAATGTATATAGAAATCACAGTTTGAGAAGGGTTAGACATAAATGCTGTAGGTTTCTTGACCTATTTGTATTCTATTGAATAGAAATTGGGCTTTTTCTTGCTCACTATCTTCTTCACTGCAACCAGCATCTTCTATTAGGATTTGTTAACTTCTCTTTTCCTAGCCTTTGGATTGTTTATGTTGATAAGTATCACCGATTCTGTTTTCTTAGGGATTTATATAATAGAGTGATGACAATGAAGACAGTCAAAAATCTTGCTAGTCTTCAGAAGTTTTAAAAGATTTAAGCTCTCCCTTCCTACTAAATAATCTTATTCCAAAGCCTTCATTACCACATTTTTAAGAATGAGTTATTCCTGGTTTATTTTATAAACCTTTGTCTTGTGAACTTTTAAAATCATTAGCAGGGAGTTAAGTGCACAGAGGTATGCTCTGGCAAGAAAAGAATCTGTGAATATCTAAAGTGTACATGTAGTGCTCTGTAATAACTTACATGGTAACATACAGCTCTGACAGCTCAAGCATGCAGGGCAGGTACACTAACGCCAATTACGCTTGTTTAAATTCATCAGCGTATGACTGCAATATTTCTATGACATAACTGTGATAATAAGCTGTAGATAACTTTAATAAACTTAACAGTATTTAATCATCATCACTGTTAGCAGCATAATGTTCAAATTATGCTCAGATTCCTGAGCTCTCCAGGCCCACCAGAGTCTGCAAGGCTCCATGGAGCCCACGCCTGGGGCATGGAGGTGCCCGAGTCATCCTGAGCTTATCCAGGAAGACTGTTCTTTGTCTGTGATAAGGCAGTTTTGATCTGACTGAACAGGGCCATTTTGGCCCTGTTCTGCAGCTGTCTTAACCACATTCTTGCGTTACTCATCCAATTACCCACTAATTTGCTAGCTATGTTTGTGTAGCAATTAAGCAATAAATTACTTTTTGTCTTATGATAAGCACTATTAAATACTTTATGCTGGAGCTGGACTGGTCGTTTAGATCTTTTCTTATGGGTCTGAGACTCTTGCTGCCATTACAGCTAGATTTAAATTTCCTCTTACAAAAATTACATTATTTATTCCACTTCATCAAAATGTGCCTCTATTATGATTTAATGAAAAACAAGATAGCCTTGAAAGGCTTCTGAGAACAGGGCTTGGTCCCTTTGGTCACAGCGTGAGCCCAGCCATTTACTTCTATTATTTGCAGTTTTGTGTTTATTTTGTCTGACACAGAAATGTCAGACACAGAAATGGTCACTTTTGCAATCCTGTTTGTTCTCTTCTTTTGCATCCCCAGAGACGGATCCAAAATTAAGAGTTAGTAGGAAAAGTCTCACATTTGCCATTAATTCAACAAAAGGAAGGAACCAAAAATCGCTCACTTTCCAAAGTAGAGCCACACACTTTTTAATTAATTTTTCTGGGTGCTATGAATGAAATGAATCTTAAGTGCTTTAAATTTTACGGAGAACTTGTAAGTACACCTGTATTTAACATACATGTACTCAACGCTGTCACAATTCCATGCAGTTACTGCACTTGCACTAGTTGCTGAATGGCTGCGTGCTGTAGCCATGTGAAGGATGAGTTGTACAATGCACTGATTTTTTCAGTTGTAATTGAGCATGTTGTTTATTCTCTTCGTTGTTACGTAGGGTTCAGCAGATTCAGTTACTTGGCCGAGATATGAAGGGACCTGCTCATGACAAACTCTGGAATCAACTCGAAGCAGAAATACACCTTCACCGTCACAAAACTGTTATTAGAGCTTGTCGAGGTCGGAATGATCTGAAGCGACCAATGCAAGCACCACCAGGACATGTAAGTTGGAAGGAGAGTCCATAATTTCTGGTGTCTGTGGAAAAAATACAGGAGTTTATTCATTTTTGTTTGTTTTCACTTCAAATACTGAATTATTTTAACTGTCCCTTTAATGTATGTATTTCTTTCATATCAGAAAATGCTTTGAGTTGAAAGGAACCTTCAAAATTCATCTAGTCCAAGACTTCTGCCTTCTCCATGCTAAACAACCCTAATTCTCCTCACAGGAGAGGCGTTTCAGCCCTCTGAACATTTTTGTGGCCCTCCTTTAGACCTGCTCTAATAGACCCATGTCTTTCTTGTTCTGGGAAGCTCAGAGCTGGATATGTTAAAGGATAGTTCCATCCTAAATAGCATGTTACCATAAATGATTGTGAAAGATAATAAAATTCTGTTGACTTACGTAGGAATATGCAGCCCTTTTGAAAATTTTGCTGTGTATAGATGTGAATTTAACAGCATAATTTTTGTTAAGTTTCTCAAAATAAGGAGCTAAATTACTTGGGGAAACTGCGAAGAATAATTTTTTTAGGATTAAATTTGAACTGAAATTCATCTTTTATTTCTTTTAAGGCCAGATAAATTGACACTCTATAATTTTTTTTTCCCCTCCAAAAGATACTTTTTAAAATAAAATTTTTAAAAGCATGTGTGACTTTGGCATAGACCTTACCTCACCTATCTGGGCACGTGAACTGTTATCCCCAGTTTTCAGTGCATAAAATGGAACACCTTGAGGGAAGGGCATTACTTTGGTCTGTTCTAAATACCTTAGTTGGTCAGATGGATCCTACTACTTATGTTCTTAATAGCATATAAAATATTGGTGGATAAATAGGTATGTGTGTGATTTTAAGGGTATGAATAATAGCAACAACAGCTTAAGAGAAGCAAAATAAATACCATGATTTACTTAGCCTCTTTTTTAGGTTTGAGTTGAATAGCTTGTGAAATGGTGTGTTTTTAATATAACAAAAATAAAGTTGAGTGAGCAACCTTTTCTTTGGGATTGTATTACATCTACCATGTGATTAGCTTTAAATTACTGTTTGTCATATAACTTTTCAGCAACGATCAGCATTCCTTTATGTAGTCCATTTATATTTTTAATTTGGCAGATTTCCTTCTTTTGAAGTTAAACTCTGTGTTGTGCATCACTCAGCACTGAAATAATTGAAATAATTGTTCTTGCCAGGAATGCATAGTGAGAAACCTTTTCTGATTTTAGCCTTTCTGTAAAGGGGCACTGTAAGTTTGTCCTGCCTGCGTGGAGATAATCTAAAACTCTGCTGCCAATACACTGTCTTTCTACAATTAAAAAAAAAAAAAATGCATTGCGTTTATATTTATACTATGTATGTATGTATTTAATCAAACTAGGATCCAGATGCCTTAAAGAAGAGTCAAGGTGTTGGTCCAATCCGAAAAGTTCTGCTAGTGAAAGAAGACCATGAAGGACTAGGAATTTCAATCACAGTAAATGCTTACATTTATTTTCTATGACACACCAGAAGCAATTTAACTTTGTATTTGTACTTCGTAAAATATTTGGAACAGTAAGTGTATTGTTAGAATGTAACACACACAAAAAAGCATAGGGCCGCATTATGTAAATTCACAGGTATAATTATATGACTTGAAGAATACAACTCATTTTGATAGATTTTGAGATTGTCAACTGCTAGTTTATGTAAAACTTACGGTTTCAACTCATATTTAGGGTTTGGGTCCTATAGTAGATTAGCCAGTAATGAATTTCTGGTGTCATAAGTCTGTACAAAAACAGAAACAGTCTGAGAACTAACTTATAAAGCTTAGCTGTTGTAATTGTAGGATAGTTTTGTGTTGTTTTTTCTTGTTATTGGCATTTCACACCTAACAAAAGCCATGTTAACTTTTTATGCCAAACTTTGAAAATTCAGACTATTACACTTTTATTCTAAATACTGTTTTTTTTCCTTGCAAGTCAATATGGTGTCTGCTTTTTATTGAGGTTTTGATGTTGTCTTGAGCTTGTCTGTGATCTAAAATACATTTATTATTATTCAGAACTGTCTCCTTTTACTCTGAGTATATATTTGAAATTAGGCCATTCTTTTGGGGGGGAGAAGAATTAAGAGAAGCATCTCATTCCATCTTCTTAAGCATTCTTTTTGTCCAGAGCATGCTTTTTAATGTTCTATAATAGAAGATGAAATAAGCACTGTAAGAGCGACTGTTGGGATGCTGATTTCATGCTTACGTACATTTCAAGTGATTAAAATCCACTTTTCCCGTAGGGTGGGAAGGAGCATGGTGTTCCAATACTGATCTCTGAAATCCATCCTGGACAACCTGCTGATCGATGTGGAGGACTGCATGTTGGTGATGCCATTCTGGCAGTGAATGGAGTTAATCTAAGAGATGCCAAGCATAAAGAAGCTGTAACTATCCTTTCCCAACAGGTCAGTTGGAACCTGTTATCCATAGGCATATTTATGTGCTTCCTTTGTTCTGCCTACTGATTTACCTTGGATTTTAACGTTTTCAGTCAAGCACAGTATTGTGCAAAGCTACAGTGATTCCTGAACCTCTGTCGCCTTACACTTAATCCTCTTGTGTCTTGCAATCTAGGAGAAAAAGGCTGGGTCAGTAATGACTGAGTTAAATCTCTAGTGACCGATGATCCTCCAGTAAGGCTAATGGAAATCTTGTTATCGGGAAGTAGTGATGCCTGTTTTTTATGAGTGGACAGCTGCAGCTAAACAATGTTATTGATATGCTGTGTGGTCTAAAATCATCTTGCTGCATTGCTTCTCATTTTCAGACAATTAGTAGGTTTAAATTTGTCAGAAAGCTTGCTCTTAGATACTGTTTAAAAAAGTTACTGTTTAAATGCACTGGTACATAATGAAAAATTCAGTTAACTTAGGTAAATCTTTGCTGTAGAGCTGCACTTCTTTAATCATTAAAGCTTAATTCAGGTACATGCCTAAAACATTCAACACAACTGTTCAGTTAAATCTACTTGTTGCAGCAGCCCAGCTGATTTGGTAAACCTGTTATGTAGCAGTGTAGTAGTAAGTAAATTTGTAATTTTGTTTGCATTCTAGAGAGGAGAGATTGAATTTGAAGTAGTGTATGTTGCTCCAGAAGTTGATTCAGATGATGAAAATGTAGAATATGAGGATGAAAGTGGACACCGCTATCGTTTATATCTTGAGGAATTGGAAGAAGGTGCAAATTCAAGTTCTAATAGGAAAGAAGCAATTGTGGATGTCAAACCTTCGCAAGGTAAACTTTCCAAAAAGTGTTACGCAGTTTTAACTCTGAAGTCTCACTGTGCAAACCAATTTCTGGAAAACACGTGTTTTATTTTGTAAAATTAATCTTTTAATTCAATTGACCTACTAGTAGGTTGTCAGCTCTACTGGTTGGGCCCTTACTCATTGGTCTGTCCTATTTAAGTAAAACTTCTGCTGTTTTTTTCTTCCCGATTGTCTTTTCCCAATTATTCGTGTATTTTCCCTACTCTTCTTTAGGAGTAGTTAATTCCCCTTTAGCCATTATTTTGTTGTTGGTTTCGAGTATGTTTTTGTAGATCAGAGGCATGAAGAAATAGTTTGTTTTCCTGCCATACTGCGTTTTACCAAAAGCTTATTAGCTCATATTTTTAGTAATTATTTCAGTAAACTTTCCAGATTGTGAAATAAATCTTCTTAATCTGTGATTCCTAAGACTGGTTCTCTTCCTTAAATGTATTTTTTTTTAACTTGCAGTGTTTGATAAGAAAGCAGGTATTGATGGACATGAAAATGGAGACCTGAGGAATTCAGTTGAAGCTCCGTTAGAAGACGCTGCACCCAAATTAAGCCGTTCCGCTGAGTCTTTATCCTAAAAAACAAACAAACAAAAACCCACAACTGGACAGATCCCATCTTTGGGAACAATTGATAATCAATAGTGACTGTTCCAAGTTGCATATACAAGTGTAGGTTGTAAAAGGAAGATTAAAAGTCAAAGGGACCTGTATTACTGTTGCCTGGATAAAAGGCAGTTACCTCAGGGCTTCATCGTGAGCAATTCTAAATGTGGAAAACTGTCTTTTGCGTGACACACAATAGTTACTTAACACATGGCATGTTAAATGAATTTCCTTTTAATAATAAGTACCAAAGCATGGGATTTCTAAAAATGATAACCTCAATACCTTCAACTTTTAATCTCATTGATGTCCCCAGGGAAAGAGAATAAGATGTGGCCATCTTCATTTGAAACTGTTTTAAAGGGAGAACAATGTTAAGTCTGTTGTGAAACAAACTTTGACTCGAGAAGGTGAGGGGGGGAATTGTACTGTTGCATACCTGAGTTTTCCACTTGGGATTTTTTGAGCTGTAACTTTAAAAACAAACAAAAATTGTTTTCTGAGCAAAAACCAGATTTTACTTGAGCAAAGACCATCAAAACCATAATTGGACAGTGGAGTACTTGCTAATTGTGATCCTGCAGCCCATGATAATTTTATGGGTGAGATTTTTGGCATTATTGTTTTAATTAATTCACTGCCAAATGAAACTTGCTCTAAAAGTATTTAGACAGAGTATTACAGGGTTTTACAAGCAAAATTTGCTTAAAAAGCACTCACAGTTGTGTTCCCTTTGGCATTTTTTTTCCCAAGCATCATAAATTTAGCATACATTCTTGAATGGATGTGGTTACTGCCCATGTGGAGTTGTCTGAGTTGGTCATTATTAGCTTGAATTTAGGAAATGCTCAGTGTTTTTAATAAGTACTGGACATACTCATTTCACATTAAAATAATCTTTAAAGAAGTGAAAGTAAAGTGCACGGTGCTTTATAGGAGGTACTCAAAATCATACAGTGTCCGGCCCTATCTGTTAATTTTGGCAGTTGTATTAACCTGTAATTGTCTTATTGTTGAAACAAAACATTATTCCCTTTGTAAGAGCAGTGTATCTCAAAATAGCTTTTAATTGGTGTACATCTAAAGGTTTGTGGCATGGTTGCAGGTGGGAATGTTGAGCATGGCTTCTTGACCAGTTTCTCATACTCTTGTATCTGTAGATATACAAGAACTGAACTTGGAGATCTGTAAGTGCAACACTCTCCATATGCAAACTTTTGCATTGTGATCGCATCTATTGTTTCAGCCTGCAAAGGCAGCTTTCCTGTTAACTGCTCTTCAGGCTGTGGAACTGTAATGTGAAAAGAGTTTGTAATTTGAGAGTGGAGCTTATGTGAGAAGGCATCTTCGCAAGTGTTAGTGTGTAGGATATACATATATAGCAAAAAAACTCAAAGGCCTTTAGAGTATTATCAATTAATTTTACATTCAAAATTGTGATGTAGAACACAGTTACTTGTTTCTCCTAGGAGCACTATATATATGTTTATAGAAAAATCATAAAAATGTATATAATTTATTCAAAGATTTTGCTATTTATAAAACCCCTAACTTCGCTATTTACAGGATCGTTAAGTGTGCGTGTATGCATGACTTCCACTCAGTGGAATTACATTATTTGGTTCATTTTTTGTAACAGTCCCTGTCATATGGCATGGCGTTGAAGGCTTTTAGAATAGTCAAAGTTGTACAATTTTCAGCACACAGAAACTAGTATTTAACAATAAATCCCTTTAAAGAAGAAACGGGTCCCCAGACACGTTTCTTTTCTTTAAAGCTTCAGAAATTTTAGGACACGTTGGCTACATATTAGCAGATAAATCCACTGCCATAACTTTGCATCCAGATTTCTATTTTTCCCAGTCAGTAGGTGTGCTAAGCAAGTGCATCCCACAGTAAGTAGAGTGAACTCTGAAACAGTCTGTGGTCTGGGACATTCTGTATCCTCTGTGGTAGAGAGGATAGCTCAAAGCCAAGTAGTGATCTTGGCTTTGGAGATCATAGCTGTATGAAATTTTGATGCGGTTGTAGGAAATGAAGCTGGTCCAACTAGTCCGATAACATAAAAAGTAATTTGCCTGTACAGTTTCCACGTAGCTGAGGGAAAGATTAAATTTTTAATTTATTTGTTCTCTCTTCCTGGCACGCCTCATTTTTCACTTTTGATCTGTTTAAGCCTGGAGTGGGAGAATGTTTCTGGAGTTACTGTCCTGACATTCCTTGTCCACCTGTTTCTTATGATGCTATGTGCTTTTCTTTATTGTCTGGAAGTTGCTGGACCCTTTCTCTGTTACCTTGTCTATTTTTGACCTGTATCTGAGATAACAGAAGGAACGATTGCCAAGGAAAATGACTAGGAGTAGACAAATCAGGTAGCAGTAAATTATCACTGTATTTCCTTCCCTGCAGTTTTTATAATCTATGTTTAGAAAGCCCTGAATGGGAAGACTTTGCTCAGACACTACAGCATGGCTGTACTCCACACTTCCTACCAGCAGATTTAACATACTGATTTACTGTAGTCATACTGAGATGCTTTGAGATTAATATTTAAACTGAGAAAAGTTTTGCAAGTCGGGATTTCCAGATTCAATAGACAAATGTGTATTTCCCACTTTGTCAGAAACTGGAAGACTGCTGATTCCCAGAGGTTGGATGAATTAGACTCGGAAGAATTTCCGAGGCAAGTCAGTATTCAGACTTCATTTTTATTTTTTAAAGTGTAAAACGGTTTACTGGTGTGTGTGTGTATATATATTTTTACTTCAAAAATAAAATAATATTCTAAAGAGAACGGTGCAATTTTTTAGTAGATAATTCCTTGCCTATTAAAAAGAAAACTTCATTGAGACAACTGTATTGTAAGCTAAAGGTAGACAGTGCTTCTTGGCGTCTGGGACCAATGTTAATTAAGAGCATGCAAGTTAAGGAAAGTGCTTAATGGCAATAAATTTAATTCTGATCAAAGACCATATGTAGTATTTCCTTTGTAAAAGTGTATTTGTGGCAAAGAAGGTGGTTTGTATCCATCTCAATATATGTTAATCAACAGTTATATTAAATGAAATACAAGTGTTGTATATGTCCAAACATCCATATGTGATTACTCTCATTCCTTTAGGAGGTATAATGTTTTGCAACATATGTATTATATCTGGCTAAACTGAAAATATTTTTATTAGCCTGTAAATATTCTTCTGCATTTCAGTGACTTCTGTACCTAATTCAGAATATTTCATTTTCTTCTGTTTTTATATATAAAATACAGATACCTAACCCTGTGTGTGATCTTTTTGTTAAGCACGTAATCCACACGCAGGCAAAAAGCTGACAAATGAGGAAAATAAAACTGCATAATGTGAAGTTTGACACTAACCTAGTCTTGGCCAGCAATGGTTAATAACAAATTACCTTTTAAGAGTGAGAATTATAGGACATGTCTCAAGAACCTTTTACTTGAGAAGCATTTCCTGCTGAATGTTTTTCAGTAAAAGAAAAAAATGCAAAATTTGCAGTGTTACTCTGGCTGTATAATAATACCATAAATATTCTGTGGCCTGTGGGTAGAAGTTAAAAAGTCCCAAAACTGTCAAAAGATTAAGTCATTTGGGTAAAATTGTGGAAACTGCTTTTTTTTTCCCTTTTAGTTTGCTCTACATTAGGAGTAATAGACTTTTTTTTTTTTTTTTTTTATTGAAGTTACAAAACATTTGTTCTTAGTCCTGATACTGAAGTGGGACTAAAAAAAAAAAAAAAGTTTTATCTTTTAAATAATCTCTCACCTATACTTAGTGGTCTTCCTGCCTTATAGAAGCAAGTTCATCCAGAGCTGGAGACCAAACAGAACTTAAATAAAAGATAACATTATGGTAGTTGTGGTGAGAGTGTAGCTGTGGCAGTACTTGCAGATGTATTGAGAACGTCTGAGTAGAGAGACCGTAAAGGTAAGAACTGTCTCAGTAGACAAGTCTGAGTCATCTTGTATGAAAAGATTGGTAATGCACAACTGGTGAGAGCTAGAACTGTAATACTTACTTTTTTAAACTAATTTTTAAAGGGTTTAGGTGACAAGTAGATGGAAGGAACAGGGAAAGGAGAGAGAACTTGTTACACGTGGCTGAGGTGTAACCTTTGCAATAAAGCAAGAGGAGGATCTATGAACAAAGATAGAAACAGATGAAGAGAGGAGTAAAAATATTTGTATGCCAGCTGGGGTGAAGGAAGATTGTTCAAAATGTCTTGGTGACCCAGTGCCCAGCTGAATGACCTGGCTGCTGCCTGGGGCTGTAATGAATAGGGCCTCTGCATTAATTTTTTTTTCCAGAGATCCATACTTGATAGAAGAGAAACACATCCTGACTCAATACAGGAGTATAAATTCACTTTTTGCTGGGTAGAACCTGAGCCCAATGACTTCAAAATAAAATTACCTAAATTGTCCAGAGAAGGGCGACAACACTGGTGAGGGGTTTGGAGAACAAGTCCTACGAGGAGCGGCTGAGGGAGCTGGGCTTGTTCAGGCTGGAGAAGAGGAGGCTCAGGGGTGACCTTATCGCTCTTCATCAGTACCTTAAAGGAGGCTGTAGCGAGGTGGGGGTTGGTCTGTTCTCCCACGTGCCTGGTGACAGGACGAGGGGGAATGGGCTTAAGTTGAGCCAGGGGAGTTTTAGGTTAGATGTTAGGAAGAACTTCTTCACTGAAAGGGTTGTGAGGCATTGGAACAGGCTGCCCAGGGAAGTGGTGGAGTCACCATCCCTGGAGGTCTTTAAAAGACGTTTAGATGTAGAGCTTAGGGATATGGTTTAGTGGAGGACTTATTAGTGTTAGGTCAGAGGTTGGACTCGATGATCTTGAGGTCTCTTCCAACCTAGAAATTCTATGATTCTGTGATTTCAAACTTGCCTTTTGTTCAAAAGGCAGAAGTCACAAGTGTGACTTGACACACAGTGTCTTGATTCGAGTGCAATGCAGGCACTAAGAAGGGGCAAACTTTTTACTGTCTTTGAAGGGAAAATGCTCAACTTTTTTTTTTCTCATTTTTTTCCCCATTTGTTCTAATCAAGGCAGTTGTTCCTCCATACACTTAAGACTAGCCTTGCCTTGTTTGCTTGTGTACTCCTGGTGAAGTAATTTGATGTCTGCTCCTGATGCCCACACCAGTGCTTCATTGTTTATAACCATGGTTTTGAGGCCAGATGGATGAATAAGGGCTAAGCAATGTTTTTCGATAGTTTTCCCTTTTGAATGGAAAACTTAATCACAGAATCGTCTAGGTTGGAAGAGACCTCCAAGATCACCCAGTCCAACCTTTGACCTAACACTAACAAGTCCTTCACTAAACCATATCCCTAAGCTAAACTTCTTTTAAAGATGTTTAATCTTCGTTGGCAGAAACCCATGAACTACAGCCTGATCCATCTCCCTAGTGTTTCCCTTCACCAGTTGTGTAGCCATCAGCTCTCTGCTGACTGGTTTTCCATGGCTCAGACTCAAACAGGAGGGTGTAAAAAAACAAACGAAGCTAAACTACAGACATTCATAGATGTGATTATCCATAAGAAAATGCCAGAAATCAGGGAGGCTTGGGTGACACCCGGTAATTTTTCAGTTAAGTCTTCATATTGTTAACAAAACTCCTCTTGATTAAATCTTAAATTTCCCATCAAGTATCTCAATACTTGAAAGAGTAACAATTCCATAAAATGGAATAAAGCAGAGTGAGATAATTTTATCTAATGATCTTTGATATTGTCCAAGTGTGTGTTATCATTTTATTTTGGGAATGAAAGGATTAACGTTCAGGCTGCTGAACCAGAGCAGATAATTACCCTGTTCACTGGGCTTATGCTTCTGGAAATGTATTTGCTCTGAATGCTTTTTCCTTCCAACAGAAATGGAATGTCCCAGTTCAATCCCTCTTGGAACAACCTGTGGGGAGTGTGCTGCTGTTGGCCTTCCATTTGCTAAGGGCAGGTGATGATTTTTTTTTCTGTGTTCTGGGTTTCATGCCTGGTTTAGCCTTGCGGTCAGAGAAGGTGCCAGTCTCCTGAAGTTTCTGATTCTATGTGGGTCTGTTTCCAGGCTGGGTGAAAAAGGTGACATCTCTGGATGGACACAGAGGAGTTGCATCTTTCACTGCAGCATGTTTGCTGTGACAGCCTCAGTGGAACAGGTTGCCCAGAGAACTCGTGGAGTCTCCCTCCTCGGAGACCTTCAACAGCCACCTGGACATGCATAGTCCTGGGCATCCTGCTCTAGGCAAACACATGGAATGGAATAATTTAGTTAGGGGACCTACAAAGATTAAGTCCCAACTGTCCGACCACTTCAGGGCTAGCCAAAAGTTACAGCATGATATTGAGGGCATTGTCCAAACATGCCTCAAATGCCTCTTGAATGCTGACAGGTACGGAGCATCAAACACCTCTCCAGGAAGCCTGTTCCAGTGTTTGACCACCCTCATAGTAAAGAAATTTTCCTTAACGTCCTGTCTGAACCTCTCTTGGCACAGCTTTGTGCCACTTTTGTATTGGCAAGACTGTTTTGTCTTATAGTAACTTAAAGTAGTTGTCTTGAGTGCTCTAATTAAATATGAAAGTGTAGTTTGGGCCACCTCAGTTTTATGCGATTTTCAAAATCAAAACATGTCTATTACTTGGTAATTCTAATTTGTGACCAGAATCCTACGCATTTTTAGCGCTAAGTATTTGCACTTTTATGTAGAACCAGAAGGGGGCAGCAGCTTCCTTCAAATCTTCAGCATTCACGAGACTGAAGAAAGAGATTCTTTTTTTTATTAAATAAAAAACTTCAATTTATTTATTTATTTGTTGCTGTTCTTTATACTATTATTAGTAACGTTTACTCTTAAAAGAGCAAACATCCAGTCTAGCTAGCATCCTGTTGCAAGCACTGTTCAGGTGACACAATTTACAGTAAACATTGTTCTCTGTGTCTGTGCAGTATATGTACAAGCAAACTTGAACACAGACACACACACAATTATAATTTCATATAGCTCTGGATTCGTGATTTGTTGAAGACTGCTTAAATATATCCATCTACTACTTTAAAAATGAGTGCTTTTTTTAACTTTCAGTGCTTATGTGTGCTTTTTAGTTCTGTGTTTGTGGGTGGATTAAGTATTTCCAAAAGAAGGGGCCAAGAGCATTGTTAAAACACAAAATGACTTACTGGGTCAGTCTGTAGACTCTCCTGCCTGCACTTTGCCTGTGCCTTTCAATCATGGTGTGCAACTGGCCTCATCACATTCCTGGTACCTTTGCTGGGACAGAGGCCACCCATCACGTCCAACCACGTTGAGATTTGGCAGTGAGGAGAAGTGAAAAAAGGGAGAACATTGCATTTTGCTCTTGTTTAGTT